>NC_043707.1:22263978-22302685 GCF_006229205.1 Suricata suricatta
GAGACGGGCACCCTCCTACACTGTTGGTGGGAATGTAAACTGGTGCAGCCGCTCTGGAAAACAGTGTGGGGGCTCCTCAAAAAACTATCAGTAGAACTCCCTTATGACCCAGCAATAGCACTGCTAGGGATTTACCCAAAGGATGCATTTATTTTTAAATAAGAGATGTATCTCCTTTTCTGTGACCCTTCTCTTATCTGTTGCCCATTTTTCTACTGTTTAATTTTATCCTTGTTGATTTATAGGAATCCTGATGATATTGAGGAAAGTAATCTGTGGCATGAGTTGCTAATCTCGCTCTCATCAGTTTATTGTTTTCCTTTGACTTTGTATGTGGTAGGTTATCACATACAGAAATTTAGAAAAAAGGTTTTGTTCTCTATAGTTAAGAATCTGTTTCTTGGTTTGCCTTTCTCTCTCTTATTTCATCCCTTTGCCTATCGCCTGGTTTCTTAAATTCCACGTATGTGTGAAATCATACAGTATTTGTCTTTCTCTGACCTATTTCACTTAGCAAAATATTCTCTAACTCCATCCATGTCATTGCAAATGGCAAGATGTCATTCTTTTTTATGACTAGTAATATTCCGTTTGTGTGTCTGTACCCACACACATATCCTATCATCATATATATATATCACATACTGCATATTTATATGATATATATCATATCATCATTTTCTCTCTTTTTAAAAAAATTATTTTTAAGTAGTTTCTACATGCAGTGTGGGACTTGAACTCACAACCCAAGATCAAGAGTTGCACACTCCACTGACTGAGCCAGCCAGGCACCCCAATACACCATATCTTCTTTATCCATTCATCAGTTGATGGACAATTGGATTGCTTCCATAATTTGGTTATTGTAGATAATGCTTCTATAAATATTGAGGTGCATGTATCCCTTTGAATTAGTGGTTTTGTATTCTTTGGGTAACTTTTAACTTTTTGAGGAAACTCTATACTGTTTTCTGGAGTGACTACACCAGTTTGCATCTTACCAACAGTGTGTGAGGATTCCCCTTTCTCAATATCCTTGGCAATACCTGTTGTTTCTTGTATGCTTTTTAAAAAAATTTTAGCCACTTTGACAGGTATAAGGTGATATCTCGTTATTTTTTAATGATTATTTATTTTTGAAAGAGAGAGAGTGTGTGTGTAAGCAGGGGGGGGACATAAAGAGGGAGGGAAACAGAGGATGCGAAGTGTGCGGACAGCAGAGAACTCAATGCAGGACTCGAACTCACGAACCACGAGATCATGGCCTGAGTCAAAGTCAGATGCTTGACCAACTGAGCCACCCAGGTTCCCCCAAGGTGATACCTCATTGTAGTTTTGATTTGCATTTCCCTAATATCACACACAGAAATTTATTTAAAATGACTGAATTTAAATGGTTGAATTTATGCTTTAAAATTTTTTTAAATTCCAGCATAGTTAACATACAGTGTTATATTAATTTCAGGTGTACAATAGAGGATTCAACAACTTTTAAGTGACTTCTTGGTTTTGTGTCATTCTTAGAGAGACCCTTGCCCTTCCAAGATTTAAACCTTGGAAAAAGTTTAAACTTTTCCCATTTTTTTTCTTTGCTGAGTCTTCCTCCTACTTCTGGGAATTGGGAAATACTGACGGTTGTCTCTTCTCACTTTCCTTTGGGTGGCAGAACTTCCATGGTATCCTTTTCTCTTCACATGTCATAGCTTTCTCTTGTCCCTGTGGTGATCTGTTTCTATCTCTCCCCCCAGGTTGGTGGTCGGAGCCCCCCAGGAGATAAAGGCTGCCAACCAAACAGGTGGCCTCTACCAGTGTGACTACAGCACGAACAAGTGTGAGCCTATCCCAGTGCAGGGTGAGTCACTGCTCCTCCCTGGGACCCCGGGCTAGGTTCCTGTGCATACACCTGAACTTGCCAGGCATTCTTTTTGTTCTGGGGGTCTGTGGTTGGGGGCCCAGGCATCCAGCTCATCACCCTCTGTGCGGCATGCAGACTCTGTCTCAGATACCCTCAGGTATCTTTACTTCATGTTTCTTTACTGTGACCTAAGTTTCCCCTTTATCTGTTGGGTCTGCATGTTTCCCAGGTTAAGGTGACCTCTGGTCATCTTCATATAGCTCATTTTATTTCCCTGAAGGTGACTATGTGTATATATGTTTCCTCAGTCCCCCAGGAGGCAGTGAACATGTCTCTGGGCCTGTCCCTGGCATTTGCCGCCAACCCTTTCCGACTGCTGGTGAGTTGTCCTGGGTCATGGGATTGTCCTGAGGGAAGGAGCCAGGGGCTTATGGCTACTGGGGCTGGGGTCTGTGGAGGGTCGTGGTTCCGAGGTGAAAGGACAAGAAGCAGGAATAGCCCCTCTCATTTGGAACCTTCCCCCAGGCCTGTGGCCCCACGGCGCACCAAACTTGTAAGGAGAACACCTATGTGAATGGCTTATGCTTCCTCTTTGGATCCAATCTACGGCAGCAGCCCCAGAGTTTCCCAGAGAACCTCAGAGGTAGGTGGCCTTTGACAAAGAATACAGATTGGCAGTGTGAGGGTAAGGGCAAGATTGGGACAGGCGGAAAAGTGGGAGGGAACTGGTTCCAATAGAGATGGTAGGGAGAGATGCTAGGGTCTTTCACTTTAAGAAAAGTCCTGATCTATCTATCTATCTACCTATCTATCTATCATCTATTGAAATGCCCCCTTACTTTTGTGAGCTGATGTTCCAACCATTGTCCTTAGAATAAATGCCTGGGTCTCCGCATCATGGCCTTTGAGGCTGTGAATGGTGTGGCCTCTTCAACTGCTCTTCCATCCCTTCTACCTCCGCTACTGTGCTCCAGCCACTCTGGCTGCCTTTCTTTTCCAAGAACAACACCAAGCTGTCCATGTCTTAGGGCCTTTGCACACACTATTCCTTCAGCCTAGAATGCTCTTCCCTTAGATCTCACCGGAAAACCCATTATTGTCAACTCAGTGCAGATGTCCCCTCTTCAAAGAGGCCTTTTCCGGGTGACTCTTCTAATCTTTTCCATCATCACTCCCTACCACATTGTCCTACTTTACCATTTTCATGCCTGTATATACATATTTTACTTGTTTCCTTTCTATCGTTTTTTCTAGAATATAGGCTTCATGATAGCAAGGATACTACTGTCCAACCTGTTCATGTTTTATGCTCTTGCATCTACTGCCGCTTCACAAATTGCCCCTGAACTTAGTAGCTAAAACCAATTAAGTATTAATTATATTACAGTTTCTGTGAATCAGGAATCTGGGTTTGGCTTAGCTGGGTGGCTCTGCCTTAGGGTTTTTCATGAGATTGAAGTTAACATGTTAAATTGGAGTTATGGTTTCATCTGAATGCTTGTCTGAGGAAAGAAGCTCCACTTCCAAGCTCATTTACAAGATTGTTGGACTGAAGGCCTCTGTTTCCACTGGCTGTTTCTGGAGGCTTCTATTTGTTCATCACATGGGCTTCCCTATAAAGCAGCTCTTCGCTGCTCCCATAGAGCAGCTGGCTTCTTCTAGAGTGAGTCAACAATGGATTAGGAGAGCAAGAAGGAGAGAAAGCACCCAAGGAAGAAATCACTGCATTTTCATAATCTAATCTCAGAAGTAAAAACACATTACTTCTGTCATTTTATATTCCTCTGAAGTGAGTCAAAAAGTCTAGCTCACACTCAAGAGAAGGGAACTATGCAAGGGTGTTATTTCCAGGAGGTAAGAATCTTGAGGACCATATCTTAGAGAGGGAGAATTAACCAGAACTTAGGAGGAGAGAGAGTTATCTGGAGTGTGTCTCCTTGAAAGGAGCAGTGGTCTTCAGTTGAGGGACACAGCTGGCCCAAAGCAAACTCCAGGGAGGCAGGGAGGGGAAAATACATCAGAGTATTTTCTCTTCCTTTCTTCTCTCCCTCTAGTCCTCTGTTGAGGCTTCTAATTGGGCAAATCCAGCTAGAAGTAAAGGAGCCCCAAATGCATGCAGTCTATGTGGGCTGACCTCCTGGGCTGTAGAGCAGAGTGGGGGAGGGCAGAAAGTGGATCTGGGACTGGGGACAGAAGATAGAAGAACACCCAGCATACTGTTATATGTGCTATTCCTTCCCCCACCCCCCCCGTAACTTATTTCTCCTTTTACATTTCTGGCAAATTATTTCTCTTTCTCAGACTTAGCTCTCATATCACTACTGTTCCTGACTTACTTGGGCAGAATTAGCCAAAGTTTTGTAAACCACTCTGTCCATTTCTCAAATAATGTTAAACAACACTCAAGCTTATTACACAACTTTTAAAAAGTATTATAAAATATTCAACTTTCATCAGCTTCAAGGTTTATTGCTGCTCCCAAGTTTCGCATGTAACCAAACTTTTAAATATGCGAACATTTGCTGAATTGATTCCACTCCGGATTCTAAGGCATTAATTTCTTCCTGGAAGTTTTTCTTTGCTTCTTTTAACATTTCTTGTATTTATTCTTGAGAATGGCTAATGAAAACATCCCCAATTTGATAAGGTATCATTAAGCAGTAGCCATTTGCAAGCATTTTTTTCCTCATAAACATCCTAAATTTTGTTGTTTCTTTTTCACCTCTATTTCTTCTTTCAGGTCCATGATTCTACTTGTATTCTCTGAAAAATCGTTTATTTTTTGTTGTTCTTCAAAAGTAACATAGACATATTCTGCAGATGCCTTCTTCATGGTGGCTGCCATCCTGGGATTGTGTCCATGTTTTTATTAAGCTTGGAGCATGGGTTGCAAATTGTGTATCTTTTATTTTCACTCTTTAGCAGAGGGCTGACATGCAAAAAATTAATCCCAGCCTCTAATACTTAATCAGTTCATGCTCTTTCTCCTGTTTCCCAAGAGTGCCCTCGGCAAGACAGTGATATTGCCTTCTTGATTGATGGTTCTGGGAGCATCATCCCAAACGACTTTCAGCGGATGAAGGATTTTGTCTCAACTGTGATGGATCAATTCAAGAAATCCCAAACCTTGGTGAGGGCAAATGGGTTGGCTAGGAAATAGCTCATATAAGGCTGGCAAATACATGGCAACCAGCCTGCCACTTTCCTCTTTTATTTCTATTGCAGACATTGCCAAGTTGCCAATTGATCATGATCCTTTCTTACATGATCCCTTTTCCTGCTCTGTCTGGATGCAGCCTCCGCCATCTTCCAGCCCTCTCTAAAGCAGGCAGCTCTGACTAATTGATAAGGGTTGGCTTGGGAGATAAAACCTACCTGTCCTCTCCAGCTGCGTTCTAGTATTTAGAGGTGGGAGCTAATGGCATATCTCTGTCCTGGTGAAGCAGAAGGTTTGGGGGCACTGTAGAATTTGGAGGGATTTGGAGACTTCAGTGCTTCAAGATTTATGTAAGGCTTCCTAGGAGCTGGGTAAGTGTGAGGGACACTTTCTCCATTATAATATCAGATGCCTGTTCCCAGTTTTCTTTGATGCAGTACTCTGAAGATTTCCAGACTCATTTCACCTTTAATGATTTCAAGAAAAACCCTAACCCAGCAGCGCTGGTGAGGCCAATAAAACAGTTGATCGGGAGGACGCACACTGCCACAGCAATCCGCAAAGTAGTGTAAGTTCTTTGCTTAGAATGGAACGAGGGGGTGATAATTTTTAGTTGGGATTTGAAGAATGAAGGCAGTTGTTCAGACAGGGATGGGGTAGAGGATATTTATGGTGGAGGGAACAGCATGAGTAAAGGTGTGGAGGGGGGACTTTGCATTGTATGTTCATGAAACACAAATTGTAAGTAAAGGTAGGAGTGAAGGGGAGATGTGAGGGTAAGGCTGGAGGGTGGCCACAGAGATTAGTTGAGGCCAGATCACTTAACGCAACTCAAAAGTGAGTGGGGAACTGCTGAAGGTTTTAAGCAGTGGGAGATGTTA
The DNA here is from genome assembly GCF_006229205.1 of Suricata suricatta. Lineage (NCBI taxonomy): Eukaryota > Metazoa > Chordata > Mammalia > Carnivora > Herpestidae > Suricata > Suricata suricatta. Next base: position 22,269,872 of record NC_043707.1, read on the forward strand.
CCACATCTTGTGTTGGAAAGTTCACTCTGGTGTGTGTGTGTGTGTGTGTGTGTGCGCATGTGTGTCTGTGTATAGAGGTGAGGGACAAAAGTACAGGAAAGTGAGCTAGAGAGCTGTTGCATCAAACCAGAAAAGGTTTGGGGTGGCCCAATTAAACTTAAAAATTTGTTTTAATTTAAAGGGAATAATAGTTAAAAAAATCAACATATGCAAAAGTATATAAATGCAGTGCAGATTTCTTTTCCTTCCACTCTTTTCCCTTCTCCTGATGCCTTTTCAGGTCTTGGGGGACCCACATCTCAGTGTTTATCCCAGGGAATTCCAAACCCTTCCTAGCTGCATCTGTGCCTGTGACTGCTGATGCTCCCTCCCTAGCATTAAGAGTATCTCTATCTATTCACCTTTGACTTTTCTTCCCTCTTCCTGGACAGAAGAGAACTGTTTCAGAGCAGCAGTGGAGCCCGGGAGAATGCTTTTAAGATTTTAGTAGTCATCACGGATGGAGAAAAGTATGGTGATCCCTTGGAGTACGAGGATGTCATTCCTGAAGCGGACAGAGAGGGGATCATTCGCTATGTCATTGGGGTAGGAAATGTGGCTCTCTGGCCTGATGCTTCTGCTTGGATACACCCTCCTTTCAATTTGCAAATATCAGTGACACCAAAGTGGGGCAAGGTCACTGCTAGCCCAGTTGACTATTGTCAGAATGATGTTGTATAACAAATTATCTCAGATTTCAGTCCTTTAAATTTTTTTAATGTTTTATTTTTGAGAGAGAGGGGGGAGGGGCAGAGAGAGAGGGAGACATGGAATCTGATGCAGGCTCCAGGCTCTGAGCTGTCAGCACAGAGCCCAACACAGGGCACACACTCATGAGCTGTGAGATCATGACCCAAGCCAAAGTCGGATGCTCAACTGATTGAGCCACCCAGGTGCCCCCAGAATTCAGTCTTTTAAAACAATAAGTAAGTCTGTAGTTTAGCTGGGCAATTTTTCTGATTTTGACTAGGCTCACTCTTAAATCTGTAATCATTTGAAGGTTGGTCGGCAGCTTTGCGAACTGGCTGGACTCTCTCCATTTGTGAGGGTTGCCATCTATGTCTGTTTGCTGGACTGGAATGGTTGGAACAACTGGGGTAACTTGGCTCTGCTGCTCCCAGTATCATTTCCCAGTGGGATAGCCTGTGCGTGTCCTCATGGTTAAGGCAGAGGAAGAAAAGAGCAAGTGGAAATGTTGCAAGCACTTTTTTAAGCATCTGTCTGAGTCATGTATGATAATATCCATTGGGTGAAGCAAGACACATAGCTGGACCCAGAAACAATAAGCAGGTCACATGGCTCTGCCACAGTAGGAGGATACAGCAAAGTTTCTGGGGAAAGGGCTTGGATATAAGAAGGGGTATAGAGTTGGAATTATCAGTGAAATCAAACTACCACAGTACCTTGTATGGCATAGAAGAAGGTATCATCATAGGTACATGGCTTGACAAGAAGGAAACCCCTTCATATAGAGGAAAAGGTTCCCTTTGCTCTGGGGAGAGGTCAGCCCTGTACCAGGAGGCATAGGACAGCAAAGGGACCAAAGGCTTATTGCTCCCTCAGCAGAATGTTTTGTGCAGTGCATAACCTGCTCTACTATACTTGGTAGCCTTGTCACTGTTCTGGTGCATTCCCTCATCTGACAAATATGTTTCAGATTCTTTTCCCACATAATTTTCTTTTCTTGCTCGAGGAGACTGATACCCCCCAGACGTTGTCTGATTTAGCCTCTGTCCCTTGGTAACAGGTGGGAAGTGCTTTCAACAATCAGAGACATCTTGAAGAACTTCGTACCATTGCATCCAAGCCTTCTCGTGATCATGTGTTCCGGGTGGATAACTTTGAAGCTCTGAAGACCATTCAAGACCAGCTTCAGGAAAAGATCTTTGCAATTGAGGGTAAGCTAAAGTTCTGTATTCATGTAGCAGTTCCAGAGGTGGCCCTTTATCCCCAAACACGAATTTCTAGAACCTCTTAACCCTTGGAATCTTCTCAGCATCAACTCTTTCTCCATTTCCTCTAGTTCCCAGCAACTCTGGCCTCATTTGGTCATTTCCTTTGAAAAACAAGAATCTAGACTTTATCTTTACTTTGTAAGCCTTGGGTATAGGCTGAAAAACTGGAGCTTAGGGGAGGCAAATCTCACACAGTATTTCCCCCCCCAAATTTAGATACGTTGCCAACATTTGTTTGATTACCTGCTGTATTTCCAGTCTCTAGAATAATGCCTGCTACATAGAGAGCACTCAATAAATGTTTATCAAATAAAATGATTTAAAAATTAGGGGAAGGTTTATATACAATCTGAATTTATGGTTTCTCTTGAAAAGTTGGATGATTAGACTGCATTCCCACTTGGCAAAAAGAAACTGAAGCCAGATAACCACCTTCTCTTTAAAAGGGGTAGATGCTTCCTAGTTCAACACAGCTCCCATCTCAGCCTCCTTTTGTTTGGTTACCATAACCTTTGAGTTATCAGCTTTTCTGCTTTCTTTAATGTAGAAAGTTCTCCTCCTCACAGGGACTCAGACAGGAAGTACCAGCTCCTTTGAACATGAGATGTCTCAGGAAGGCTTCAGTGCTGTCATCACCTCTGTAAGTGGTCCTTCATTAAGTTGTGATGGGGGAGAACAGGGGAGAAGAAGTGCAAGAGTTTGGGGGCTTTTATCTGCAATGGGTACTTGTTGGGAGGCATGTCTTTGATGGAAGCAGTGGTCCCTTTTCTTTTCTTTATCAGACCTGTTTTTTATTGAGATATAATGGACATAAGATATGATATTAGCTTCAGGTATACGACATAATGATTTGGGGTATGCATGTATTGTGAAATGATCAACACGATAAGTCTGATTAATATCCATCACACGTATAGGTAAAAAAATTTATGAAAACTTTATATTCTTAGCAACTTTCAAATATACAATACAGTGTTATTGACTATACTTACTGTGGTGTGCATAATATCCCAGATTTATTTATTTTATAACTGGAAATTTGTGCCTTTTGACCACCATCACCCATTTTGCCCACCTTTCCAACCCATTGCATTTGGCAACCACCAATCTGTTCTCTGCATATATGAGTTCAGTTTTTGTTTTGTTTTTAGATTCCATATGAAAGTCAGATCATACCATATTTATCTTTCTCTGACTTGTTTTGCTTAGTATAATGCCTTCAAGGTCCATACATGTTATAAACAGCAGGATTTCCTTCTTTTTATGGCTGATTAATATTCCATTTTATTATATGTCACATTTTCTTTATCCGTGCTTCAATGGACACTTAGATTATTTCCATGTCTTGGTTATTGTAAATAATGCTTCAGTGAACATGGGCTGCAAATATCTTTTTGAGTTAGTGTTTTCATTCCCTTTATTTATTTCTTTTCTTTTTGATGACAGTCATTCTAACATGTGTGAGGTAACATTTCATTGTTGTTTTGATTGGCATTTCCTTGATGATTAGTGATGTTGAGCCCTGTTTCATGTGCCTCTTGACCATCTGTATGTCTTTGCTATTTAGTTGCAGGAGTTCTTTATATATTTTGTATATTAACTCCTTCCCAGAGATATGATTTACAAATATTTTCTCCAATTCTGTAGGTTGCCTTTTCATTTTGTTGATGGTTTCTTTTGTTGTGCAAAAGCTTTTTAGTTTGATGTAGTCCTACTTGTTTATTTTTGTTTTTGTTGCCTTTGCTTTTGGTGTCAAATTCAAAAAAATTCTTGCCAAGATCAACATCAAGTTGCTTACCACCTATGTTTTATTCTTGGAGTTTTATGGTTTATGGTCTTATGATCTATTTTGAATAGATTTTTGTGAGTGATGTGACATTGTGGTTTAATTTCATTCTTTTGCATGTGGATTTTCAGTTTTCCCAATCGCATTTGTTGAGAGACTGTGTTTTCCCCATCGTATATTCTTGACCTCTTTGTTGTAAATTAATTGATCATATATGTATAGGTTTATTTCTAGGCTCTCTAACTATTCTGCTGTCTTGATCTGTACGTCTGTCTTTATGCCAATACCATACTGTTTTGATTACTATAGTTTTGCAATATAGTTTGAAATCAGAAAGCATGATGCCTCCAGCTTTGTTCTTCTTTCTCACAATTGCTTTGGTTATTTTGGGTCTTTTGTGGTTCTATACAAGTTTGAGGATTGTCTGTTCTATTTCTGTGGAAAGTGCCATTGAAATTTTGATCAGGATTGTACAGAAGCTGTTTGTTGCTCAATCTTGTTCTACCCTCTTTCCTAGGGTGGTCTCTTGCTAGGTGCTGTGGGAAGCTTTGACTGGGCTGGTGGAGCTTTTCTACATACGTCAAAGGATAAATTCACCTTCATCAACACAACCAGGGTAGATTCAGACATGAACGATGCTTACTTGGGTAAGTGGACAGGGCAGGATAACTCTAAGAACGGGTCAGGATGTGGCATACCTTATCTAGCATCATTGGATCGTTCAAAGGCCCTTGGAATAAATTTAAAGTCAGAAATTTCAAAATTTCATTTTAGTTATGTTAACAAAAGGGGATATAGTGCAGGGTCCAGTTATCCCAACCTACTAAGCATGGGGCTACTGCAATGCTCCTACTCAAGGGATAGGTCTCCTAGAGGGGGCTGAGTCTGTGAAGGAAAGCACTTATCCTCTCAGATCACCTTCTCCAGGTTATGCGGCTGAAGTCATCTGGAGGAGTAGGATGCAAAAAAACGTGGTTCTTGGAGCACCTCGATATCAGCACACTGGCCTAGTGGTGATGTTCAAAGAGAATGCTGGTACCTGGGAGAGCAGCGCTGTTATCAAGGGCAGCCAGGTAAGTGCAGAGTATGTGGAGCATAAATGTGCAAACAGGTACTCTGGGGGCCTGACATTCCAGGATGGGCATCACCAGGTGTCGTGTGTATCAGGGTTTTGTAAAGGAGCTTTCAGAGGGCTTTGAGCTGGTCACAAGAATAAACTTTGCATTTGAGAATGTTGTGTTTTCACTTTTCTAACTACAGTAAATAGCAACACTTGACTTATGCAGAGCTTTCTATAAGTCTCCCTGTGGAAAGAGCTGGTATTTAACCAGAAAATAACCAGTATAGCCATATTAGTTATTAGAATATGGAAATAATTCCATATCTGTCAATCTATAGATGCTTTCCTTCAATGAATGCTCTCTTCCCCCTTCCTTGCACTCTGGTCTCTTTCTCATTCTTCCTCATCATTCGTCCCCATGATTCAACAAATATGAGGTCAGACAGGGCACCTCAAGGGAGCTTTTGGATGTACTCCAGCTAATCCTATGGTCAGTGACTGAGCAGTTCTAACAGTTCAATATTTTTATTTTTTTTAAATGTTTGTTTATTTTGAAAGGAAGAGAGAGACAGAATGTGAGTAGGGAAGAGGCAGAGAGAGAGAGGGAGACACATAATCCAAGGCAGGCTCTAGGCTCTGCACCATCAGCACAGAGTCTGACGTGGGGCTCAAACTCATGAACCATGAGATCATGACTTGAACTGAAGTTGGACCCTTAACCCACTGAGTTACCCAGGCACCCCTAGCACTTCAGTATTTTGAATATCACCCCTGCAAAAGCAGTGTAGTCGTGTCTTATGTGGGGCTTCATATGTGGTGCAAGAGGCAAAAATTTCAAGTTCAAATTATCCTTGCAAATTCCTAAAATAAGGCTGCATTCATTGGCCTGTAGTTTCTTTAATTTTTATCACTGGTTCACTTTGATCTGCAATTAAAGCATCATAGGTAGATACCTCATTGCTCTGATACCTGAAAAGCTCGTCATAATTCTTTGCCTTAGTCAAATTCATCATATGGTCTTTTCATAGGTTTTATCAACACATAAAACATAGGCATCAGTGCCTGACACATATAAGGGGTAGAATAGGGGAGAATACTTAGGGGAATTCTAGGAAGTCAAGTGTGAATGTGATGCTACTTCTCTCTTTTGAGTGTGTGTGGTCCAGAATTACATGGAGAAGGCTGGCTGGTCTACTCTTTTGCCATACACAGGTATTACGCATGCAAATTAGAACTGAGGATAATAAATACTTAACCTGGGACCGTCTGAGTGATATGAGACCAAATGGGAGGGACATCCACACAGGGACGTTAAGGAAAGTTTCCTAGTGAAAGTGACAATTAAGGTGGAAGGACTAGAGAAATGAAGAATGTGGAAAGAAAGAGCCAGAGAAAGGAGAGAGAGAACGAGACACAGTTCAGAGTGTGTCTATTGGGGTGAGGGGATTATGGGTGAAAACACTGGGAAGAAGGGTAGGAACCAGATTAATCTCAAATCTATCCATTCCCTCCATTTCTACTGAGATGAGCCTGGTCCAGGCCATCATCATCTTTCCTGTGGACCTAGCTTTAGGCTCCTTATGGGTCTCCTAAAATCTTATGTTGCCTCCCTTAAGTCCATGGAGGAAGGTGAACTTCCTAAATGAGAAACTCTTTATATCAATCTTCAGTTTAACCCTTTGTTGACTGCAGACCAATATTTAATAGAAATTTAAATATATAAAAAGGATATTACATCATAACCAAGTGTGGTTTATCCCTGGAATGCAGGCTTTGTTCAGTAATGTTGGGGAAGCTGAACAAGCTGGGCAAGCTGATTCTAAAGTTCACATGGAAATGCAAAGGATCCAGAATAGCTGAAATATTTGAAAAAGAAGAATTTCCAGTTTCAAAACTTAATACCAATCTACAATAATCAAGACAGTGTGGTACCAGTGCAAAGATAGACCTATAAGTCAATGGAATAGAACTGAGGGTCCAGAAATAAACCTATACATCTTTAATCAATTGATTTTTGATAAAGATACCAAGTTCATTCAAAAGGGAAAAATAATCTTTTCAACAAATGGTGCTGAGACAACTGGATATCCCCTACCTCAAAAGTTACAAAAATTAATTCAAAACAGATCAAAGGCCTAAATGTAAGAACTAAAGCTATAAACTTCTTAGAAGACCTCATAGGTGAATTTTAAAATTTTTTTTATTTATTTAAAAATAATTTATGTTTATTTTTATTATTGGTACAGAGAGAAACAGAGCATTAGTGGGGGATGTGCAGAGAGAGAGGGAGACACAGACTCCGAAGCAGACTCCAGGCTCTGAGCTGTTAGCACAGAGCCTGACACAGGGCTTGAACCCACAAACCGTGAGATCATGACTTGAGCCGAAGTCAAATGCTTAACTGACTAAGCCACCCAGGTGCCCCTAGGTGAATTTTTATAATCTTAGATTTGGCAGTGATTTCTTAGATTTAACACCACAAGCACAAGCAACCAAAGAAAAAAGTAGATAAATTTGGCTTCATCTGATTGAAAACTTTTGAGTAACAGAAACCATATGTTTGCACTCATAGGTCTAGCAGGAAAACAGGAGAGACCTAATGGAGAACCAGGGGGAGCGGAGGAGGGAGAGAGAGCTGGGGAGAGAGAGGGATGCAAAACTTGAGAGACTATTGAATGTTGAGAATGAACTGAGGGTTGAAGGGGAAGGGGGAGGGGGGAAAAGAAGTGGTGGTGATGGTGGAGGGCACTTAAGGGGAAGAGCACTGGGTGTTGTATGGAAAACAATTTGACAGTAAAATATTATGGAAAAAAATAAATAAACATTAAAAAAAAAGAAAATGAAAATTATGGAAGAAACTACTTATAAATCATATATCTGATAAAGACCTGGTATTTAGAATATATAAACAACTCTGACAACCCAGCAATAAAAAGATAAAACATGTAATTTAAAAATGGGTTTAAGATTTGAATAGACACTTCTCTAAAGAGGATATATATAAATGGCCAATAAGAACATGAAAAGATGTTCAACATTATTAGTTTTTAAGGAAAAGCAAATCAAAACCACAATAGGTATATCGCTAGAATGGCTATTTAAAAAAATAAAACATATTGGTGGAGATGTGGAGAAATGGAAGTCTTCATGTACTGCTGGTGGGAATGTAAAATAATACAACCTTTTTGGAATACAGTTTGGCAGTTCCTTAAAAAGTTAAATATAAGTTTACTACATAACTCAAAAATTCCACCCCTAGCTATATACCTTCCCCTCAAAAGAAAATAAATGTTTGAATAAAAAAATGAATGTTCATAGCAGCATTATTCATAATAGTCAAAAGGTGGGAAAAAAACTAAATGTTTATCAACTCTCAAAGAGGTAAACAACATGTGGTACATTCATACAATGAAATACTATTTAGTCATAACAAAAATGAAGTGTTGATACATGCTACATGGATAAACCTTGAAAACTTCATGTTAAGTGAAAATAACCAGTCACAAAAGGCTACATGTCATATGATTTCATCTATCTTACATGTCTGTATTAAACAAATTCATAGAGAAAGTAGACTAACTGTTGTCAGGGAATAGAGGAAAGAAGGAATTGGAGTTGATGCTTACAGAAAGGGTTTCTTTCTTGAGTGATGGAAATGTTCTGGAATTAATGCTGATGGTTACACAACACTGTTTATATGCTAAAACCCACCAAGCTTTATACTTTTAAATGGTGAATTTTATGTAATGTATGTTTTATCTCAATTTAAAAAAGTTATTCTGAGAAAAAGAGCAATCAATGAAATTCACTGTAACAGACTAGAGAAGAAAAAACATAGTAATCTTAATAGATAAAGAAAAAGAATTTGACAAAATATGACATTCACTCATGATAAGTTGTTCTCGGTAAACTAGGAATTAACATTTTTTGAGTTTTATTTAAAAAGAAGTCCAGCAAGCATCACACTAAAAAATGAAAGAGAAATTTCCCCTATGAAATTGGAAATAAGACAAGAATATTCACTTTAATAAATAAGTAAGTAAATGAATAAAGAAAGAAAAAAGAAAAGAAAAGAATACTCACTTTTACCACTCCTATTCAGAATTGTACTGGCAGATGTAGCCAGTGCAATAAGGCAAGAAAAAGGGGGGGGGGGAAGCATGCAGAGTGGAAAGGAAAAAATAAAACTGTCTTATTTGTGGATTACATGTTGTGTGGAAAATCCTAAAGAATCTACAAAAAAAAAAAGCTATGGTAACTAATAAGCTATTTCAGGAGGTTCTCAGGTAAGAAGATCAATATATAAAAACCAGTTGCATTTCTATGCTAGCAATGAACATCTGGGAATTTAAGTTAAAAAGAACCATTTACAATAAGACCAAAGGATCATAAAACATTTAGATATAAACTTAACAAAATGTATATGATATCTGTATCCTAAAAGCTATGAAACACCAATGAGAGAAATCAAAGGCCTAAATAAATTAAGAGATATGCTGTGTTCATGGACTGGAAGACTCAGTACTGTTAAGATGTCAGTTCTTCCCAGGCTGATCTGTACATTCAACACAAAGCCAATCAAAATTCTAGCCACTTATTTTGTAAAATTGAGAAGCTGATTCTAAGAAAGTGGGTGATGGGCATTGAGGAGGGCACTTGTTGGGATGAGCATTGGGTGTTGTATGGAAACCAATTTGACAATAAGTCATATTTTAAAAACGATTTATATGGAAAATCAAAGAAAATAGAATATCCAGAACAGTTTCTTTTTCAGAACTGTTTTAAAAAGATGTTAAATAAATATCATTAGGTATTTAGTGGATAATTCACACACTACCTGATTTTTTAAATAGTATATTGTCAAATTGGTTTTCATATACTCAGTGGGATGCAAATCATGAGAGACTATTGAATACTGAAAATGAACCGAGGGCTGAAGGGGGAGGGGGAGGGGAGGAAGGGAGGTGGTGGTCACACTACCTGATTTTAAGTCTTACTATAAAGTTGCAGAAATCAAGAGAGTGTGACATTGGCCAAAGGATAGGCATAAAGATCAGTGGAATAGAATAGGTCTGGAATTGACTCATGCATATATAGTCAACTGATTTCAAATAAAGGCACAACAACATTTTAGTGGAGACTTCAGTGGTACAATCACACATCCATAGCAAAAAATAAACCAAAATAAAATGTCACTCATATCTGATACCATATTAAACTTAATTCAAGGGATCCCTGGGTGACTCAGTCATTTAAGCATCTGACTTCAGCTCAGGTCATGATCTCGTGGTTTGTGGGTTTGGGTTCCGTGCTGGGCTGTATGCTGCAGCTTAGAGCTTGGAGCCTGCTTTGGATTCTGTTTCTTCCTCTTTCTGCCTCTCCCCCACTCACACTCTGTCTCTGACTCTCTCTCAAAAATAAATAAACATTAAAAAAATTTAAGATTAATTCAAAATAGACCTTGGAGCGAAATGTAAAGTCTAAAATACAATACTTGTGGAAGAAAACATAGGAGATAATCTTTGTGACCAGTGTTAGGTAAAGAGTTTTTAGCTAACTTCATTCTTCTGCATGTAAGTAAAAACTCTTTACCTAACACAGGTCACAAAGGTTATCTCCTATGTTTTCTTCCACAAGTATTGTATTTTAGACTTTACATTTCACTCCAAGGCCTATTTTGAATTAATATTAAAATTTTTTAATGTTTATTTATTTTTGAGAAAGAGAGAGTCAGAGACAGAGAAAGAATGAAATATGGCCATTTGTAGCAAAGTGGATGGACCTCAAGGATGTCATGCTAAGTGAAATAAGTCAGGTGGAGAAGGACAGATACCATATGTTTGCACTCATAGGTCTAACAGGAGAACAGGAGAAACCTAATGGAGGACCATGGGGAGGGGAAGGGGGAAAGAGAGTTGGGTAGAGAGAGGGACACAAAACCTGAGAGACTATTGAATACTGAAAATGAACTGAGGGCTGAAGGGGAAGGGGGGAAGAAAGGTGATGGTCATGGAGGAGGGCACTTGTAGGGAAGAGCACTGGGTGTTATATGGAAACCAATTTGACAATAAACTGGTAAAAAAAAAAAGAAAGGAAAAAAAAGAGTTTTTAGCTAAAACACTAAAAGCATGGTCCATTAAGGAAAACTGATAAATCAGATTTCATCAAAATGAAAAATTTTTGCTCTGTGGACACTATTAAGAGAACAGGCAGGTAAGTTATAGACTAGAAGAAAATATTTAAAAATTTTCCTTCTTTTTAATTTTTTAATACATATTTTAAAAGTTTATTTATTTTGAGACAGAGAGAGAGAGTGGGGGGCGCAGAGAAAGAGAAAATTTCAAGAAGGCTCTGCACTGTCAGTGTAAAGCCCGATGTGGGGCTTGATCTCATGGACTGTGAGATCATGACCTGAGCCAAAATCAAGAGTCAAACGCTTAACCAACTGAGCCACGCAGGCACCCCATCTTCTTTTAAATTATATAGCTGACAAAGGGCTTCTATTCAGAATATACAAAGGATTCTCAAAAACTAAACAATAAGAAATCAAACAATCCCAATAAATTGGATTTTTATTTATTTTTGAGACAGAGTGAGAGAGACAGAGTATGAGCGGGGGAAGGGCAGAGAGAAAAGGAGACACAAAATCCAAAGAAGGTTCCAGGCTCTGAGGTGTCAGCAAAGAGTGTGATGCAGGGCTTGAACTTGTGAGTCACAAGATCTTGATGTAAGCTGAAGTCAGATGCTTAACCACTGAGCCACCCAGGCACACTAAAAGAAAGCTAAATATTTTAACAAACATTTCACCAAAGAAGATATATGGATGGCAAATAAGCACATGAAAACATCCTCTATATGGAATCATTATGGAAATGTAAGTTAAAACCACAATAAGATACTACTGCATACCTATTAGGATGATTAACATAAGGAAATAAACTTGTAATATCCAGTACTGTCAAGGATATGCAATAACTAAAACATCGCTGTCTGAAAAAAAAATGCATGCCTACTTTGGAAACAATTTGTCAATATCTTATAAAGTTCAATATGCAGTTACCAGACTAGCAATCTCATTTTTAGGTGTTTATGTAGGAGAAATAAAAACAGATACATACACAAAAACCTGTATGTGATTGTTTCTAGTGACAGTATTCATAATTGCCCAAAACTAGAAACAACCCAGGTGTCCCTCAACTGGGGAACGAGTCAATGAACTGTGGTACATCCATACGATGGAATATCAGAAATACTGGAAATTTAAAGGAATGGACTACTGATAGACACGAAATGACTGCATCTTAAATGCATTATTATAGGTGAAAGGAGCCGAAAATGAAAGTTTACATACTATATAATGGCATTTATATAACATTCTGTAAAAGGCAAAACTATAAGGGACATAAAATCGATCAGCGGTTTCCAGGAAGTTGGTGTTTGAGGGAAGAAATTGATTACATACAGCAGGGCATGAGGGAATATTTTGGGAGTGACAAAACTTTTATATCTTGATCATTAGTGGTGGTTACATGACTTCATGTGTTTTCAAAACTCCTAAAACTATGCTAAAAAGGCTGAAATAGGAGTGTCTGGGTGGCTCAGTTGGTTAAGTGTTGGAGTCTTGATTTCAGCTCAGCTCATGATCCCAGGGTTGTAGGATCGAGCTCCATGTTGGGCTCCTGGCTGAGTGTGGAGCCTGATTAGGATTCTCTCTCTTCCTCTGCCCATCTCCCCTGCTTGTTTTATCTCTCTCTCTAAAAAAAAAAGCTTGAACTTTATTTTATGCCAATTATACTCTAATCAGCTTAACCTAAAGACGAAAGAATCCTATTGACCTTAGGTTAAAACTTAAACACCTTTATTGGGCCACCGGTGAGGCCTCTTCAATGGTGTGTGAGGCAGAAATCAGATTGCAGTAAGTCATGTGTGACGCGCCCTGCACTTTTCCTTCCTAGAACTTGCCCCAGTTTGACATTGTTAAATCCATCTCCCTGTTCATCTGTACTGTTTCCCTCTGCTGTGCCGAGAGCTCCGGGGACCAGTGTTTCCACTACCCAACCTCATGCTTAGCAAATAGCAAATGCTTGCTGTTGAATTTATAAATAAATGAATGAATGAATGAATGATTAAAAAGATGAGTCTTGTTGATGAATTCTACATGTTGACATTGAAGATATTTTTGGTTTTTTTGAACATACTTTAAAACTTATTTTAAAAGATAGACAGTACTTCTCAATATTATGCAAAAAAATTCCTGTAGCAATAGTTATTTTTAATCTCAGCCAGTTGGTTCCTTTCTAGTGGATTTAACAATCAACTTTGAATTCTTTTATGCCCCCCCCAAAGATTTACAATATATTGCAAAGATACTCTGTGTGTTCTTCCAGGCTTTTCTGTGTAGTTTTCAATCCAATTTCTTCACTGTATTAATCATCTCCCTGGGACACCATTTGGGGTAAATCCTCAGCCAATGACTATCAACTTTATATTTTTCTCTAGCTGTCAGTACACTCAAATGAGAATTTGAATCATATAGAAGATCACATCTACTCCAAAAGGCATTCCCTGGTTGGCATGATTTTTCTTCACAGGAAGAAAACACTCACACTTTGATTTTGGTGGCAAGAGATATGTGATCCTGGACTCATCTCTTTCAGATTGGCTCCTACTTTGGGGCCTCCCTCTGCTCTGTGGACATGGAGAAAGATGGCAGCTCTGACCTGGTCCTCATTGGGGCCCCCTATTACTACGAGCAGACAAGGGGGGGCCAGGTGTCTGTATGCCCCTTGCCTAGGGGGGTGAGTTGCTGATGGGCTAAGGGATCTGGGTGTGAGCTGGGAGTTGCCCACATTGCGCCCTGACACTGGTGTTGTTCTGCAGAGGGCTAGGTGGCAGTGTGAAGCTGTTCTCCATGGGGAACAAGGCCACCCCTGGGGCCGCTTTGGGGCAGCCCTGACAATGCTGGGAGACGTGAATGGAGACAAGCTGACAGATGTAGCAATTGGGGCCCCAGGAGAGCAGGAGAACCGGGGTGCTGTTTACCTATTTCATGGAACCTCAAGACCGGGCATTAGCCCTTCCTACAGCCAGGTGAGGCCAGGTTACTGTCCCTGTCATGACAGTAACTTCTTTGCTGATCTTTCCTTCCTTCCTTCCTTCCTTCTTTCCTTCCTTCCTTCCTTCCTTCCTTCCTTCCTTCCTTCCTTCCTTCTTCCTTCTTTCCTTGTGTCTTTCTTTCTTCTTTCTTTTTTAATGTTTATTTATTTTTGAGAGAGAGAGAGACAGTGCAAGTGTGGGGAGAGGCCAAGAGAGAGGGAAACAGAATCCCAAGCCAGCTCTGTGCTGTCAGCGCAGAGCCCAAAGCTGAGTTCAGACTCACGAACCATAAGATCATGAACTGAGACAAAATCTGACACTCAACTGACTGAGCCACCCAGGTGCTCCTCTGTCCCTTTCTTTAAAAATTCTTTGAATGCTTTATTTGTTCTTGAGGTGGGGAGGGGCACCCTTAGTCACTTAAGTTGGATGCTTAACTAAGTTACACAGGTGCTCCTCTCTCTTCTAATTCAACATCTTCAGAGCTGCCAGACCAGCTCTTCTAGTAATGCTTTTCAGAATTATCGAAAATAATAACACACTCCATAGAAATTATTGCCACAACTATAGGAGGTGAATAGGGGCACAATCACCCCCTGTTTACAGATAAGGAGATTAAACCTCAAAGGTAGTAAGTGGCCAGCTCCTTGTTTCTGGCTTGATGGAGTCCACTGTTTGGACGGATCTCCACAGTCTGGTTCTTTCCCACCACTGCCAGCTGAGGCCATCTGGTCTTCTGCCCTTAGGTCTCTGACTTTTTTTCACCTCACATTTTTCTTATGTCCTTTTTCTCTCTGTCCCCCATCGTTCCTACCAAATCTCCCTTACCAGAGGTTGATTCCTACAAATACATTAAAATTACTCGAAGGGGTTAGGGTCGCTGGATGGCTCAGGTGGTTAAGCGTCCGACTTCAGCTCAGGTCATGATCTCACGGTTTGTGGGTTTGAGCCCCACCTTGGCCTCTGTGCTGAAAGCTCAGAGCTTGGAACCTGCTTCAGCATGGAACCTAACATGGGGTTTGAACTCACAAATTATGAGATCATGACCTGAGCCAAAGCCAAGAGTCATATGCTTAACTGACTAAGCTACCCAGTGCCCCAGTCCATCTTATTTTTTAATGTACTTCAAAATAAGTTGCAGTGCCCCTAAATAGTTTGGTCTGTTTATCATTAACTAGAATTCAATATTTGCTTACTGTTGTCTTTGGGATAAAGTTTGCAGACAGGAAATGCACAAATCCTTTGCCACTGAGTGATTGAGTGGAGTCCAGACAATCTGTCCTCTTAGGTCACTCTGGGTAAATGAGTTACAAGCTTCCCTATTCTTTCCCATTCCCTTTCTCTCTTCTTTTCTACCTCCAGCGGATTGAAAGCTCCCAGCTCTCCCCGACGCTCCAATATTTTGGTCAGTCACTGAGTGGGGGCCAGGACCTCACAATGGATGGACTGGTGGACCTGGCTGTAGGGGCCCAAGGCCATGTGTTCCTGCTTAGGTGAGAACTTCTTTTACAGCACACCAATTATCTTCCCTTTCAGGAGTGGCTTTGTTGTCTGAATACCCCTGATGGCCCTCTGGTGTCCCTACAGATCCCAGCCTGTCCTGAGACTTGAGGTGACCATGGAGTTCACACCCAAAGAAATGGCAAGGAATGTGTTTGAGTGTGGTGAAAAGGTGGTCAAAGATCAGACTGCTGGGGAGGTCAGAGTTTGCCTCCGTGTCCGCAAGAATACACGGGACAGGCTAAGAGAAGGTGAGGCTGGGTAGGTAAGTCTGAAAGGGTTAAATGGGTGGCCCAGTGCTGACTTCCCAGTCTTCTGGCAGTCCAGAGCAAACTACAAGACAGGCTTCTACAGCCTTTTTCAAGCTTGGCTGGAGTGAGAAGACACTTCCCTGACACTTCCCTGGGTGGAGAGGCCCAGCAAACCTCACCAGAAGTGAGCATGTGACACTTCTCTACTCTCTCAGTTCTCCAGAGAAACAATGCCCCCCACACCTGTGAAATAACCAGGATTTTTTTTTAAGTCATGAGATAACTCATTTAAAGGGCAGGTTGAGTTGATGAAGCTAAATTCAATTTCAGAAAACATGCATTTTTATCACAACTAACTTGACTTTAGCCTTGTCTCTAATCTGAAAGAATGGCATTGGGGTTGGTGTGGGGGAATAGTAATAATGGTACTAGAGAGAAATGAGAAGGGAATAAAATTAGGTTTCTAGCAGTAATCTTACTGGGCTGAGGAGACAGTAGACAGTTTGGGGCAGCTAGTATGGCTAGACATTGACAGGAAAGTATTGGAGAGTAGAGAATTATGCAGAAGTTGCCCCAAAAATTTCTCTCAAATCATTGGCTGACATCCTCAGCCATGTATGTCTGGAGCAATACTCTAAGAAACTCAGTAGAAGACAGCAGCTAAAGAGTTGAGTAGAAGTTCAGCTCCCCGGTGCTGGAGAAACAGAAATTTGAGAGAGGTGTTGGTAAGTAACTTGGTCTTTCTATTGGAACAATGTCTATTCAGACCAGCAACTAAGAGAAACAATAGACAACAGAAATAGACCCACAGGTGTTTCAGAAATTGGACTTAACTAGGAATTTAAAAAGCAACTACAGTTAAGATCTCCAAGAAAAGAGAGGAAATAATGGAGAACTTCAGAAAAGACCTGGAATTTATAAAAGAGAGTAAAATGGAAACTCTAGAACTGAAAAATACCCTGAGTAAAATTAAGAATTCAATAAATAGATTTAATAGTAGGTTTAAAGCAGAGCAGAGAACTGGAAGGTAAATCAGTTGCAAGTATTTAGATAAACACATGCAGAGAAAAGAGGATAAGAAATACAGAAAAAATTGTAAGACATATGGAACATGGTGAAAATTTTAATAAACATGTAATTTAGAATTTCAAGAAGAGAGGATAAGAAAGAAGCAAAAAAATAGGGAAAACAAATTTTCTTTTTTAAAAAAATTTATTTAATAATTTTGAGAGAGAGAGGGAAAGAGAGAGAGACAGCACACAAGCAGAGGGAAAGAGAGAGAGAGTGGAGAGAGAAGAGAGAGAATCCCAAGCAGGTTCCAACCTGTCAGTATGAGCCCAAAGTGGGGCTCATGTGAAATCATGACCTGAGTCAAAATCAAGAGTTATACCCTTAACTGACTGAGCCACCCAGGTGCCCCAGTAACATTTTTTTTTTTTGAAAACTGATGAAAGACATTAAGATTATCTGCCAAAACAAAGAAGGCTAAATATAAAGAAAACCATACCATAGTACATTATACCAATGTACACAACATTATACATTGTACCATACCAAGGCACAAACTACTGAAGACCAATGATGAAAAAAGTTAAAAGTAGTCAGAAAAATATACTTAATTTTCTAGTATGTCACAGGAAAACTACTATTTATTGGGCACTTTCTGTGTGGCAGGACTGTGATAAATGCTTTATAGACACTATTTCATTTCATTTTCACCACTGAGAAGGTACAATTATCTTCGTCAATTTAAAAATAAGGAGTGGACAGAGTGCTGGGTGGCGCAGTTGGTTAAGTGTCCAACTCTTGACTTCAGCTCAGGTCATGATATCATGGTTTGTGAGTTCAAACTAGCTGGCTCTGCTCTGACAGCGTGGAACCTGCTTGGGATTCTCTCTCTCCCTTTCTCTCTGACCCTTCTCTCTCTCCTCACTCAAAATAAATACATAAACTTAAAAAATATTTCAGAAATAAGGAATGGGACTCAAAGAGTTCAGGTAGCATGTCCAAAGTAGAGGTAGGCCTCAAACTCATGCATGCTTGTCTGACTCCAAATTTGGGTTCATCACTACCATGCTGACCTGTCCCTTTAGGAGAGATTCAGAGCAACGTCACATATGATCTGACTTTGGATCCAAGTTTCTCACATCCCCGAGTTGTCTTTGAAGAGACAAAGAACAGCACACGCAGACAGACAAGGATCTTGCAGCTGAATCAAGAATGTGAGACCCTAAAACTACTGTTACTGGTGAGCAAGGGTTGGCCATACTCTTGGGTCCTCCATGCATCGGGTGGGTTTGGGAAGCTAAGAAGGTCAAACCCTCAAACCCCTACTATCTTTCAGTATTGTATAGAGGACTCGGTGAACCCCATCATCTTGCACTTCAACTTCTCTCTGGTGGGGAACCCCTTGTCCTTATTCGGGAACCTCCAGCCAGTGCTGGCTTTGGATGCTCAGAGAGTCTTCACAGCTTTGGTGAGTTCTGGAGTTGGAGTCCTGCAGGGTCATGGAAGAGATCAGAGGTCAAGATTGTAGAAGAGCATTTTATTTTATTTCACATAATTTCATTTCAATATTTTATTTTATTTTAATTTAAATTTTAGTTAATATATAGTACAATATTGGTTTCAGGAGTAGAATTCAGTGATTCATCACTTACATGCAACATCCAGTGGTCATCACAAATGTCCTTTTTTAAAAAATTTTAATGTTTATTTATTATTTTTGAGAGAGAGAGAGACAGAGACAGAGTGTGAGCAGGGGAAGGGCAGAGAGAAGGAGACACAGAATCTGAAGCAGGCTCTGAGCTGTCAGCTCAGAGCCCGATGCAGGGCTTGAACTCATAAACTGCGAGATCATGACCTGAGCCAAAGTCGGATGCTCAACCGACTGAGCCACCCAGGCACCCCACAAGTGCCCTTAATACCCATCATCCATCTAGCTCGTCTCTCATGCACTTCTCTCCATCAGCCTTCAGTTTATTCTCTATCATTAAGATTCTCTTGTGATTTGTTTCCCTCTCTTCTCTCCCCATCCCATTCCTATATATATGTTCATTTGTTTTGTTTCTTAAGTTCTACGTATGAGTGAAATCATATGGTATTTGTCTTTCTGTGATTGACCTATTTTATTTAGCATATACACTCTAGCTCAATATTTTATTTTATTGTTTCATTTCATTCTTTCCTTTCTTTTCATCATATCCTATTTTTTTGTAGTTTCCCTTTGAGCAGAATTGTGGCAGTGACAACATCTGCCATGATGACCTCAGCATCACCTTCACGTTTATGGGGTGAGTTTCTTTTCCTCACTGCTACCTGAAAATCTGCACCACAACCTGGTGCTCTGTTCTTCTTCTGGAACAGAGCAGCTGCTTGTTCTTCCTACAGTCTGGATGCCGTGGTGGTGGGTGGTCCTCGAGACCTGAATGTGACACTGACTGTGAGAAATGAGGGCGAGGACTCCTACAGGACTCAAGTTACCTTCTTCTACCCACCTGGCTTGTCCTATCGAACGGTGTCAGTGGCCCAGGTAGTCAAATCCTTCTCAGGCTCTATCTATCTGACTTTGCTTTCCTTGTCCCCACAGGTGGCAGTTGACATCACCACCTCTGTCTCCTTTGTCTTTCAGAGGCAGCGCTCACAGCGACCTTGGCGCCTGACTTGTCAGTCTGAAGACTCCGTCAATGGGCCTGAGGCTTTGAAGAATTGCAGTTGCAACATAAACCACCCCATCTTCCCAAACAACTCAGAGGTCAGGCTGCTGTCCTCCTCTTCCTTTCTCATTTCTCTTTTTCTGAATTATTCTTTAATTCTTTTTTTTTTTTAAAGTAGAGCCTCCTTTTTTAAAAAATAGCTTTACTGAGATATAATTCATACACCATATGATTCACCCATTTCAAGCACACAATTCAGTGCCTTTTTAGTATGTTCACAAAGTTATACATTCATCACCACGATCAATTTTAGAATATCTTATTACCTCAAGAAAAGATCCCACTCTCCTTAGCCATCAACTCTAGTCCTCTCATTTCTTCAAGTCCTAGGCAACCACTAATGTATTTTCTGTCTCTAGGTTCACCTATTCTGGACATTTCATATAAATGGAATTATATCGTGTTTTCAAGGATCATGCATGTTTGCAGCATCTATCAAGATTTCATTTCTTTTTATCGCTGAATAGTATTCTGTTGTATGGATGCACCACATTGTATTTATCCATTCTTTAGTTGATAGACATTTGGGTTGTTTCTTCTATTCTTTTCACTGTCTCTCCTTTCTCTAACTCCAGGTCACCTTTAATATCACATTTGGTGTGGCATCTGATGCTTCCTTTGGAGAGAGACTACTGCTCAAGGCCAGTGTGACCAGGTGTGCTGTGCCTATCTTATCCCCATTGAGGCCCCAACCCCCTGCCCAGGATGGACCACTGCCCTCTCCCCACTGGTTCTCTCCTCAGCTTATTCAGTTACTCATTCATTCATTCACTCATTCATTCATTCATTCATTCATTCAATAAATACCAACTGAGCACTCACCATGTGCCAGACCTTGTTCCCAGTGCTGGTGGGACAGTGATGGACAAGACAGCTGTGGTTTCTGCCCTTACAGAGATTATGATTTAGTGGGAAGATATACAGGAAAGCTCTCTGTTTCCCTTTAGTGAGAACAACACAACTAAGACCAACAAAACTGAATTCCAACTGGAGCTGCCTGTGAAATACACTATCTTCGTGGTGGTCACCAGGTGCTGGCTTCTAGGGCTTTAGCTCTGCCTTTACCACTGTGCTGGACATGGCCCATTTTGTATTTGTGTGTGTAAGTCTGTGCACATGAGTGCCTGTGTCTAACATAGATGTTCCTGAATGTGTATTTGTGCCTGTGTATATGTGTGTGTGTGTGACCCAAACTAGCACATCCTATGTGTCTGATACATATCACCCCCTGCCTAACACCCCACTGGCACTCTCTCAGGGTAGCATTGCCCATGTGCTTGTGCACTTCCTTACACACTTAGCCCAAGACTCCCTCTCAGGACACCTCTGATGTACTGACACCTCCTGTACTTCCTTCTTTCTCTCATCAGCCGTGAAGCTTCCACCAAATATCTCAACTTCACAGCCTCAGAGAAGACCAGCCATATTATAGAGCACCAATATGAGGTGGGGAGCTGAGGAGGATAAAGAGGGAAATCAATGTGATGGGAATTCAATAATGGGAAATCATGATAAATAATGATAGGAGACATGCCTCAGGTGCCCACTACATGCTGGGCTCTGTCCCAAGCTCACTCTCACCCTATACACAGAAGGACACACACACACACACACACACACACACACACACACACACACACGCCTCATTTTATCCTTACAATGAGTCTTTGAAGGAGGCACTGTCATTATCTCCAGCTCACAGATGGAGAAACTGAGGCGCAGAGAGTTTAACAGAGCATGGCCACAGTCTCCCCACTAGTAAGTGGAAGAGGCACTACTTATTACCAGTCTATCTAGGTCTTGAGTGTGTGCTTAAGTGCTGCAATCCACTGGGTCCCAGAAAGCATCAAGAGGGAGACTGCTTGAGTCTGTGAGGCCTTACTTAGGTGTACGGGTCTGTCAGGAGTGAAAGGCTGATTCTAGTTGCTGGTGGGAACATAAAGGCCAGAGCTCTGATATCCACTGCCCTCTTCCCACTGTGCAGTTCAACAACTTGGGGCAGAGGAGCCTCCCCATCAGTGTGGTCTTCTGGGTGCCTATCAAGCTGAACCAGGTGGCTGTGTGGGATGACCTCCAGGTCACCTTCTTCCAGGTAAGCCTAGATGGGCTTGATTGGTGGCCCAGATCCTCCCTCCATGGCTCTGGTCTTTCCTAAAATCTCTGTTTCCTCTGTTGGATTTTGGAGACACTTTGACCCTCTCCTGGACCTATACCATTTCAGCCTCCTTGAGGGTGTACTCACAAGCCCTCATTTCTCTCTCTTCTCACAGTGTCTTTTTTCCCCTCAGAACCTCTCCAGAACATGCCACACCACGGAGAAGGCTCCCCCTCTCTCTGACTTCATGACAGAGCTTAAGAAGGCCCCGGTGGTGGTAAGAATAAGCCAGAACCAGCACTGTCCCCTTGTTGGTGCTCAATACCATCTGTCAACTAAGTGGGCTGGATGCATGAGCATTTTCTGCATCCAGTTTCCTTAGTTACTTCTCTCTTTTCCACCCTTCCCCAGAACTGCTCCATTGCTGTCTGCCAGAGAATCCAGTGTGACCTCCCATCCTTCGGCATCCAGGAAAAAGTCAACATTACCCTCCAAGGCAAACTCTTGTTTGACTGGTATATCAAGGTATGTGAGGGACAGGACTCAGCTGGGCTTGGACATGATACTTCAGAGGGCCCAAGGGTCTAGATTCCATCCTCTCTCTCCTAGACTTCGGCAAACTACCTCCAGGTTGTGAGCATGGCAGAGGTCTTGTTTAATGATTCGAAGTTTGCCGTGCTTCCAGGACAGGAGGCATTTCTGAGAGCCCAGGTATCTGTCTCTGATGCAGATGGGAGGCTGGGCTTGTGGAGGTCTCTGGGTAAAGAGCTAGAGAGAGATAGAGGAGGAGGAGTGGGAGGAGAAGGGAGGGCAGATAGAAGGGCCAGTCTTTGGGTTAAGGGAATGCAGAGGGCCTGACTGGGGAATCCCTAGAAATTTGGAGTTCATCAGTTTTTCTGATGTATCTTCCCTGCTCCTGTTACAGACAGAAACCAAAGTGGAGCCAAATGAAGTGCACAACCCTTTACCACTTATAGTGGGCAGCTCAGTGGGGGGGCTGGTGCTTCTGGCCCTCATCACTGCTGGACTGTACAAGGTACCCTCTCTTCCTGTCTACTCTCCTCTCCCCTCACTGCTTCTTACTCAGCAGCTCATTATTGGGTTTGACTCCCACCAAGTCACAGAGTCTCAGTTTCTTCAGCTATAAAATGAGAATATAAATTCCACTTTGTGGAGGTAACTGTGTTAATATATATGTAGTGTACTTAGAATGGTCCCTGGTACAGAATGACCACTATGTAGGGATTAATCTTTCTCCTTCTAAGTTTTATTTATTTTCTATTTCCTGGCTCTAACATCAATGCCATCTCTTTCTCTGCCCCACTTTCTCCAGGTCTCTTTACACTCTGCCACATTACTCTTTGCACCTCCTAGATTCTTTGTCTCCCCTCCTGGTCTGGATGGCCTTCCCCACTTCCCTAACTTCGGTGGCCCTTACTCCTCTGTCTTTGCCTCCACAGCTTGGCTTCTTCAAACGGCAGTACAAGGACATGATGGGTGAAGCTGGTCCCAATGCCCAGCCCCAGTAACAACTCCTTCCCCGTTGAGTGGCCTCTCCTGCAGCAAGTAGGACTTTGGTCCAACCAGCATGCGGGTCTCCAGCTGTTAGACAGACTCAGCTATTAGGAGAGTGGGGTGGCAGCATCTTATTCAAGAAAGAACAGCTTGGGTTTCCATTCCTGTGCGTGTATGTTTGTACAAGTGTGTGTGTAAGCATATGCATGAGTTGTGTGTGTGATTTAGATGTATTTTGCATGAGGATGAGTGCCTTCAGTACAACCTCTCAGGCAGAAGAGAATTCTTTAGGCTTCTTTGTGTATGGGTGAAGGTGCCTTTGGGCCTTCCTCTTGACAGAAGTGATGGCAGCTTTTGTGGGTGAAGATAAAGGGAAATGCAACAGATCCTGCTCCTGCTGAAGGAAGCAAGACCTCCTTTCATGGGTGAGGACACAGACCCACAGGAGCCTTTGCAGCTGAATCAAGACCACATGGAGGAGCCATGGTGCAGCCAGGATCTGATCAGCCACCAGGAGCCTGTGCACTCATTCCATACTAGAGCTACAT
This sequence comes from Suricata suricatta, assembly GCF_006229205.1. NCBI lineage: Eukaryota > Metazoa > Chordata > Mammalia > Carnivora > Herpestidae > Suricata > Suricata suricatta. Next base: position 22,293,433 of record NC_043707.1, read on the forward strand.
AAGGTCCAATGAACAATGGTGCACCTCCTTTTATGTATACATTTACTTATTATTTTAATATTACTTTTATTTTTTGGAGGGGTAAATCTATCAATAGTACAAAAATCAAAAGATGAGCAAGAAAGAATGGTGAAAAGTTTCCCTTCCATCCTGGTCTCCGCAGCCACCCAAGTCCTTCCTAAGGGGCTACAAGGTTATGTTTTTGGGGTCTCCTTCACAAAGATCCTAAGCGTATGCAAACATACACACACACACACACACACACACACACACACACACACACACAGGCTTTTTTACACAAATGGTAACAGGTGATATTTATACTGTTCTGCATCTTGCTTTATTCATCAATATAGCTTGGGAGTTTTATATCAAGATATTTTTTCATTCTTCTATACAGCTGTGTAGTATCCCATTGTGTGGGTAGATCATGATGTATTCAACCAGTTTCTTTTCAGTATATTATTTCCAACTTCTTGCAATCACAAACAATGATAAATTAATAAATTGAATATATGTCATTTTTGCATATGGGTAAGGATAATTTATAGGCTATATTCTCAGAAGTTTGGGTTCTCCGAGAAGCAAACTCAAGATAAGAATTTGAGTAAAAGAGGTTTATTTAAGAGTGGCCTCAAGGAATGGGGAAGGGATGTGAGCTGGGAAGGAAAGTCATCCAGTAAAGGTGCATTTTCAAGAGGTACCGCTGTGAGCCGTTGGAGCCTAACCCCACTGGGATATCTGGGAGACAGAGTTGAATGCAAACCTCAACATTGTCCTGCTTGAAGACAGAAGGAGCTGAAATATGTATAGTTGGCCCTTGAACAATGTTGAGGTTAGGGGCACTGACCTTTCATGCTGTTGAAAATCCATGTATGACTTTTGACTCCCCCAAAACTTAATTACTAAGCCTTACTGGTAACATAAGTAGTCAGTACCTAATTTGCATGTTATATGTATTATATTGTATTATTTTATGTATTCTTATAATAAGTAAGCTAGAGAAAAGAAAATGTTATTAATAAAATCACAAGGAAGGGGTGCCTGGTTGGCTCAGTCAGTAGAGCATGAGACTCCTGATCTTAGGCTCATGAGTCTGAGTCCCACGTTGGACATGGAGCCTATTTAAAATAAAAAAATTTTATTTTATTTATTTTTTATTTCTTTTATTTATAGTTTATTGTCAACTTGGTTTCCATATAACACTCAGTGCTCTTCCCCACAAGTGCCCTCCTCCAAAACCATCACCCGGCTCCCCTTTCCCCCTCCCCCTTCAGCCCTCAGTTTGTTTTCAGTATTCAAGCATCTCTCATGGTTTGCCTCCCTCCCTCTACCTAACTCTTTCCCCCCCATTCCCCTCCTCATGGTCCTCTGTTAAGTTTCTCCTGTTCGACCTATGAATGAAAACATATGGTATCTGTCCTTCTCTGCCTGACTTATTTCGCTTAGCATGACAACCTCGAAATTTTTTAAAATTTAAGAAAAAGAAAATCAAGGAAGAAAAAAATACAGTACTATATGTATATTTATTGGAGAAAATTCACATAAAAGTGGACCTGTGGAATTCAAACCTATGTTGTTCAAGAGTCAACTGTACACCAATTCCGCACAGTTATTGGCTGAAGTCTGCTCTTGGTGGGGAGAGGAGTCATTAATCCTCTGGCACTTCTGGCCTATTCTGAATGAGGACAGATTGGGCTCTGGGGGTCAGAGAAAGAGGTAACAGGTGCTGCTAGTTGGAAGTTTGACCAATGAGGCTATGGTCCCCTGGCAAGGTCCACGGGGATCTGGGCAGGGCACCAACTGGGCAGGGATCTGGGCAGGTAGCACTTGCTACCAAGGGTGTGTATGGGTAAAGTTTTGATAGCTGTTTCCCTCCCCCCTGTGCCCATCTGCCATACGTTTGTCAGTGCAGTAACCACAACTCTGGCTTCAGCACGCATCCTTATTCTCACTAGTCCTGCTAAGTGGCCAACACTTGCTATTTAATAACATTGCTATTTAATATACCTGAATTTCACGTATGAGAAAACAGGCTTGGAGACATCACACTAATAGCCTGAGGTCATACAGGTAGAACTAGAATGGAGCTGAGATTCAAATCTGGTTCTGTCTGGTTCCAAAGCTTTTCTCTTTTACTGTCTTGATTCTTGATGGCTTTTGAGGAATGGCTGTGCAGCAGGGGCAGGCACTGGTTAGGTGTGGGGGGAGTGACTTTTATTTAGCTGTTATAATAATATTAGCTGAACTATATGAAAGTGTCAACATGTTTGTTGGCAAAAATGACAATTTCATGGGGCTCATCAAAATACAAGGAAATCATGGCTTAGATGATCAGAAATGCAAGAAATCATTGCTTAGCTGGAAGTCTGTTTCAGATGTGATAGGAAGGGGGAAGGGCCCTTCCTGCTTGGGAAGGTAAGGGAAGAGTCCCCAGGGAGGTGACACTTGACTCAAGTAGGAGCATGGGTGTTCCAGGCAGGGGACAGCATAGATGGGGCTTCACAGTGGGCAAGAACTTGGGCAGATGCACTTTGTAAGCCAGAGTGAGGAGTTCTAATTTTATTTAAAGTGCAATATGATGTCATCAAAGGGTGACTAATGAGGCAATGACCCTTTGTATCCTTGGGGGTGCCGTAACACATGTCACCTTTAGATGATTCCACACAATTTCAACTTCTGACTTTAAAATCCATTAAAAATGTTTTTCTCCCTTCTTAAGTTGAAAGATAAATGATCTTAATATCTCCAGAAGTCCTTAACTGCCCCAGGAAAAGAGAGGGCCTCTGCACCTGCAAGGACCTGTTCTTGGATGAGCAATTAAAGTCTTGTGGGCTCAGAGTCCACATTGGCATTATTGAATTGGAAGCTGTGTTGAATTCAACCAGATAGTTTTATGATGGATTGGAAAAGAAATATTTCTAGTGACATATTATCTTAACATAACCATAATGTTACTAATAAACAGGGCCATAAATCTCTCATGATAAGCAGCCAAATCAGGAAAGTCTGCCTTAAAAATTTTTTAAAAAATGTTTTTTATTTATTTTTGAGAGACAGAGAGAGACAGCGCAAGCAGGGGAAGGTCAGAGAGAGATGGAGACACAGAATCTGAAGACAGGCTCCAGGCTCTGAGCTAGCTGTCAGCACAGAGCCCAACTTGGGGCTTGAACCCATGAACCGTGAGATCATGACCTGAGCTGAAGCCAGATGCTTAACCGACCGAGCCACCCAGGCACTCCGTGGAAAGTCTGCCTTTGTTTTTACTTTTTGGGGTCCCTTGCTTCAGAGTAAATGAATCCCTTCAGTCTCTACTTTCTTTTTCTTGATTAGTAATAGGGTTCTTATCTGGACCATCATGGAAAATTGTTAGAATTATAATCCCCAGTGAATTGTGCCTCCTTGTGTCCCACTCCTTTGCAATGGGACATTGTGCTGTTCCCATCAAGTGGAGGGGCCTGTCTCTACTGCCTGGAATCTGGGCTGGTCTTGTGGCTTGCTTTGGCCAATAGAATGTGGTGGCTTAAGGGATGTGTTGGAGTTCCAGGGCCTAAGCCATGAGAAGCACTACAGCTTCCGCTTCCATCCTCCCAGAATCCTGAGACCACCATACTGAGACCCATCTAGCTCACTGGAGAATAAAAATTATTTCTTTTCCAACCCATCATAAATGAGCAACCATATGGAAGAATGACTAAGGCCCCAGCTGATAGCCAGCACAACTGCATGTCTGAGGCTACTGGGGCTCTTCCATCCCAGTCCAGGAATCTGATGACTGCAGCCACTGGCAAGTCCAACAAAAGAACTGCCCAGAACTGTGGGAAATAATAAATTATTGATATCTCAATCCTCTATGCTTTGAAATGGTTTGTTACGTCACAATGGATAACTAATATGGCACATTTAAAGTTTCCTATACAGCTGATGACCCTGTGGCTATGTTCTGGCTAATAGGATATAAGTAGGGTGAGTGAACAACTTTGGAGTCTGGTCCTCTGAGAGAAGAAGTATACTTCCTTTTTCCTTACCATCTTTTTAGCAGCTGAAGCACCTTTAGCACCATGACATCGTGGTGCACCATTTTGGACTTTGCTGACAAGGGCAACACTTAAGAGTGCTGGAGTGAGACAGAAAGAGTCTAGGTTCTAACTCTGTACCACGTTATCCCTGGACTCCATAATCTTATATTGTTATAAGAAAAAGAAATCTTCCTTAAGGCATTGATATTTTGAGCCTCCAATATAGCAGCTGCTCCTGTATTGTAACTAATACTATTACTTTCTCAAAAGTTCTGTTTTCCTACCTGGTTCAATAAACTAAACTTGTAAATTCTGAAGGTTTCTTGATGGTGCTGCTACCCCAGTTCCTAACATTTCAGTTCCCTCCTTCTTGTCAGGACTTATGATATGGTTGGCACCCAAAATGAGGGGCTGGAGAATGTTCCACTCTATCCATTCTCAGGTTGGTCACAGGCTTCAGTAATACTTTCTCCATCTGTAGGACCTTCTTGATGAGCCCACTTGGGTTGATCTCTAGGATTTACCCCCAACCTCTGAGAGCACAAAGGTGGGGTCCTTCCTGGTGGATAAATGACCTGATAGATAAATTAAGTGTCCTGTTTTCCCTGTAGATGCATGAGAAAGGTACTTGAAAGGTATTTCTCCTTTCTCTCTCTTGAGAAATTACTAGAGATATGTACCCTGATGGTGTGAATCCCCCCCCCACCCACCCAGGGAAAGTTCAGAACCTTAAAAAAAATCTGTTGCTTTTACTCACTTATACTTTATTTATTTTTGTTTGTTTCAAGTTTTTATTTAAATTCCAATTAGTTAACATATAGTGTAATATTGATTTCAGGAGTAGAATCTAGTGATTCATCACTTACATATAACACGTAGTGCTCATGCCAATAAGTGCCCTCCTTTTTTAAAAAAAATTTTAATTTTAATTTTTGATACAGAGAGAGACAGAACATGAGAGGGGGAGGGAGACACAGAGATAGAAGGACACACAGAACTGGAAGCAGACTCCAGGCTCTGAGCCAGCTGTCAGCACAGAGCCTGACATGAGACTCGAACCCACAAACGTGAGATCTGACCTGAGCCGAAGCCAGAGGCTTAACTGACTGAGCCACCCAGGTGCCCACAAGTGCCCTCCTTAATGCCCATCATCCATCTAACCCATCCCCTGCTCTCCTCCCCTCCAGCAAGCTTCAGTTTGTTCTCTATAGTTAATAGTCTGTAATGGTCTCCATCCTTCTCTCTCTCTCTCTCTTTTTACTTCCTTCCTCTATGTCCATCTGTTTTGTTTTTTCAAATTCTACATATGAATGTAATGAAATTGTATTTGTCTTTCTCTGACTGACTTATTTCACTTAGCAAAATACACTGTACCTCCATTCATGTTATTGTAAATGGCAAGATTTCATTCTTTTTGGTGGCTGAGTAATAGCCCTCAAATTTTATTTAGCCTACAGAGTTTTGTTTATTTGTTTTTTTTCCATAATATTTTATCATCAAATTGGTTTCCATACAACACCCAATGCTCATCCCAACAAGTGCCCTCAATGGTCATCATCCACCTTCCCCTCTCCCCCACCCCCACATCAACCCTGTTTGTTCTCTGTATTTAATAATCTCTTATGGTTTGCTTCCCTTCATCTCTGTAACTATTTTCCCCTTCCTTGCCCCCATAGTCTAGGAGTGCTGATGCATAGGGGCACATGTACCCCAATGTTTATAGCAGCACTTTCAACAATAGCCAAATTATGGAAATAGGTTAAAAGTCCAACAATTGAGAAAGAATGTTTATTTGTTTTTGATTAGTTGCTGACATTTTTAAATTAAGAAATTTCTTAGAGAAATTCAGATTTATGGCTTTTCTTGAAAAAATGGGAGTGAGGCAACATGAGACTGCAGTTAGGTAGAGCCACCATAGACAGGCAGGCATGGCTTTCCAGTTCGCTCCATATTGCTCTCTTGCTCGGAGTTCATTGGATTAAAGGTGACCTTTGAAGCCCTATGTGATCTGGTCACTGCTTACATCTGTAGCCTTCCTTCTACTCCTTTCTCTCTCAACCTCATATTTCTCAAATGCACCATATATAGGGTGACAAGTCAGGACTCTTTTGAAAGTGAAAGGGAGTGTGATTAATAGTTGTATTAGGATGTAAGGCCTAAACATGACCTGTTGAGGACAGGTCAGGATGTATCTGTTCCCTCTTTGTTCCTCCTCACTTCCTAGTCTTTGTCCATGCTTTATCCTCTTCCCAGAACTCACTTCCTTTCCTCCTTCACTTGACTCTTGTCTCAGCTTGAATGTCACTTCTCTAGATTCTTCTGACTGCCTAGCCAAGAGAAGCTTCACCTCTCTTATGCTGTCAGTAACCTGCTTTTTATTCCTGGACACTGTACATTCCTGGAGGGCAGGAGCCCCTATGACAATATCTAGAACACAGAGTAAACAATTACTGAATATATGTGTTTGGTGAATGAATGAATGAATGAATGATCGTGGTTTTCCTGGCTTCCTATTCTTCTTGTGTCCTCCACCAGAAGACAGAGCTCTCTAAAATCTGTTTCCCTACTGCACAATGCATTTCTTCAGGACAATGTGGTCTCTGGCTATATGTAACTACTTCACATTTTCTAAATATTGAGAGACTGAATATATAAATGGAAAATGGACAGACTATACCAGAAACAGAGCTCTGACCCTCAATCTATAGCAATAAGCCCAAGAAACCTACCGATTAACTACAATAAGCAGCCCAAGAAGCCAGTTTCCCACCTGTGTAAGTCAGACTTGTAGGAAGTCAGAACTTTAGCAACTGGTCCAGGAAGCCAAACAATAACCCCTGTAATAATTGGCTCAAGATGACCAGGATTTGATTAATAACTGACAGCTTCCCTAATTTTTGTCCCTGCATCCAACTTAGGTCCAATCAGGAAAGTCAAATCTGCTCCCCTAACCAATTACAAGATGTCCTTCTTCTAGCTAATGTGCCTCCAGCTTCCCTAGGCCAACAGCTTCCAGTTAGGGTGCATCTGAAGACTTCCCTTTTTTACATAATAAAGCTTCTTCTCTCCTCCCCTGCCTTTGGGTATTTGTCAAAATGCAAGTGATGGTGGTTGAATTTCTTGCTAGAGCAAGCTCTTAATAAATAAGCTTTATCTGTCAACAGACATTTTGTTGGTCTTCATTTATTTTCTCAATCCTCTGGTCCAGCTCCATGATTAAAACAAACAAAACACAGTAATCTCTTTTCCAGTTTTTCTGTGGGCATTCTCATTTTGGGACAGACTTTGAACAGTTGCTGAAACTGGTCCCCTTATCTGTCCCCATGCCTTGCTGCCCATTGAAGTTCCAAGACCCCTCTGAATAAACATGAATTGAATGCATAGATTGGCATGTTCTGCCATATATACATTTTCCTGTTGAGAATAATCTTGCTACCAAGCCAAGAGTAACATATAGAAGCTAAGCTTGATGACCCAGCCTTATCCCTATTCTCTGGAATTCTCCCTCCACTAATTCCCACAAGCATCTCCAGCCTAGTCCCTCCCATGTGCAGTCCCTCTTGGCCCACATTCTCTCCAAGATGTAGACGGCCGTTGTTTTGTGCTCCTACTCCACCTTCCTAGGACCCCTTGCTCCTTTATTGTATCCTAAAAGGAGATTGAGATTAAATTATTCTACAATCACCATATCCTTCTAGGTGGTCAAGAAAAACTTCTCTATGTTGTCTCTGTTGGGTGCTAAAGTGTCTCCCCTTCTCTGGAGAATTATCCTTGGCTGAGTAGGAGCAGTCTCTACTCCTGGGTATGGGAGAAGGTAGAAGAGTGGTCAGTGGCCAATGACCAATGAGTTCAGCAAGTACCACAGACCAGACCTTGGCCTCAAGGTGGGACCCATTCTGGGATGCAATTCCTGCTCCAGAGCCCTCCCCAACTCTCTCCAGGATCAGGCTGAAGCTAGATTCCAGTCTCATCCTTATTTAGTTTTTTTCGCTGCTCCATCTTCTTGCTCTCATCCCCTTCTCCTAAGACCCTCCTTCAACAATCACTAGTTCCCAGAATGCAAACTGGTGTAACCACTCTGGAAGACAGTATGGAGATTCCTCCAAAAAACTAAAAAAAGAACTATCCTACAATCCAGTAATTGCACTATCAGGTATTTACCCAGAAGATACAAAAATAAAGATTCAAAGGATTACATGCACCCCAATGTTTATAGTAGCATTATCAACAATAGCCAAACTATGGAGAGGGACCAAGTGTCCATCAACTGATGAATGGATAAGAAGATGTTAGTATACTTATAAAATAGAATATTACTCAGTCATCAAAAGGAATGGAATCTTGCTGTTTGCAATGACAAGGATGGAGCTAGAATGTATTATGCTAAGCGAAATAGGTCAATCAAAGAAAGACAAATATCATATGATTTCATTCATATGTGGAATTCAAGAAACAAAACAGATGGGAAGGTGAGGGGAAGGGAAGAAAGGTAAACAAATCACAAGAGACTCAATGATAGAGAACAAACTGAGGGTTGATAGAAGGAGATGAGTGGGAGGTGGGCTAGGTCAGTGATGGGTATTAAGGAGGGCACTTGGTGTGATAAGCACTGGGTGTTGTATATAAGTGATGGATTACTGAATTCTACCTCTGGGTGATAAAAACATTAGCCCCTAATTCCCATCCCAGACTCTGCTTCTAGGAAACTAGACCTAAGGCAATGGACACTCTAATGTTCTGGACCATCATGTTATTTTGTTTTCTTTATAACCTTTTTCACTATCTGAAAAAAATGTTTGTGTTTAGTTGTTTTGTTTTATTTGCCCTGGATACAATACCTGGCACTGAGCAAGTGCTCAATAGATACTTGCTAATGGGTGAATGACAGATGCTTGTCTTGCAGTGGTTGCAAGGAAGCTTATCCCCTCTGCATTTTTGGAAATGTATTTACTTTTTCTGTTCTTTAGAGAGCTTATACCATTTTACAGATTCTAACTCTTGTACAAACTTAGGGGAATGGGTATATGTGTGTGTGGGAGACAGATGCCCTTCTGGGGAGTGCTGCAGCCCCTGATCAAGAAGTCTATGCACCTAGCTAGGCTCCTCAGAAAGAAAAGAGAGAACATGCAAATAGACAAAATCATGAAGGAAAATGGATCTATCACAACAGATCCCTCATAAATACAAGCAATCATCAGAGATTACTATGAAAAATTATATGCCAACAAACTGGA
>NC_043707.1:22302785-22304946 GCF_006229205.1 Suricata suricatta
GAACAGACCCATAACCAGTGAAGAAATCGAATCAGTTATCAAAAATCTCCCAACGAATAAAAGCCCAGGGCCAGATGGATTCCCAGGGGAATTCTACCAGACGTTTAAAGCAGAGTTAACGCCGATCCTTCTCAAGCTATTCCAAAAAATAGAAATGGAAGGAAGATTACTGGACTCATTCTACGAAGCACATATCACTTTGATTCCTAAGCCAGGCAGAGACCCAACGAAAAAAAGAGAACTACAGGCCAATATCCTTAATGAATACAGATGCAAAAATACTCAACAAGATACCAGCAAATCGAATTCAACAGCATATAAAAAGTATTATTCATTATGATCAAGTGGGATTTATTCCTGGGTTACAAGGCTGGTTCAATATTTGCAAATCCATTAATGTGATACACCACATCAACAAAAGAAAAAATCATATGATCCTGTTGATAGATGCTGACAAAGCATTTGACAAAATACAACATCTCTTTTTAATAAAAACCCTCCAGAAAGTTGGGACAGAAGGAACTTACTTAAACATCATAAAAGCCATTTATGAAAAGCCCACAGCTAATGTTATCCTCAGTGGGGAAAAACCGAGAGCTTTCCCCCTGAAATCAGGGACATGACAGGGATGTCCACTCTCACCACTGTTGTTTAACATAGTGTTGGAAGTCCCAGCATCAGCAATCAGACAAAAAAAGGAAATAAAAGGCATCAGAATTGGCAAAGAAGAAGTCAAACTTTTCCTTTTCACAGACAACATGATACTCTACATGGAAAACCCGATCGACTCCACCAGAAGCCTTCTAGAACTGATCAATTAATTCAGTAATGTTGCAGGGTACAAAGTCAATGTACAGAAATCAGTTGCATTCTTATACACCAAAAATGAAGCAACAGAAAGAGAAAGCAAGAAACAGATCCCATTCACAATTGCACGAAAAATCATACAATACCTAGGAATAAACCTAACCAAAGATGTAAAAGACCTGTATGTAGAAAACTATAGAAGACTTATGAAGGAAATTGAAGAAGACCCAAAGAAATGGAAAAACATTCTGTGCTCATGGATTGGAAGAATAAACATTATTAAAATATCATTATTACCCAAAGCAATTTACACATTCAATGCAATCCCCATCAAAGTTGCACCAGCATTCTTCTCAAAGCTAGAACAAATTATCTTAAAATTTGTATGGAACCACAAAAAACCCCGAATAGCCAAAGTAATATTGAAGAAGAAAACCAAAACAGGAGGCATCACAATCCCAGACTTTAGCCTCTACTACAAAGCTGTCATCATCAAGACAGTATGGTATTGGCACAAAAACAGACACATGGACCAATGGAATAGAATAGAGAACCCAGAACCGGACCCACAAGTATATGGCCAATTAATCTTTGACAAAGCAGGAAAGAGTGTCCAATGGAAAAAAGACAGCCTCTTCAACAGGTGGTGTTGGGAAAGCTGGTCAGCAACATGTAGAAAAATGAAAAGAGGTGGTGGTGATGGAGGAGGGCACTTAAGGGGAAGAGCACTGGGTGTTGTATGGAAAACAATTTGACAATAAAATATTATGGAGGAAAAAAATGAAATTAGACCACTTTCTGACACCATTCACAAAAATAAACTAAAAAAAAAAAACAAAAAATAAACTCAAAATGGATAAAGGATCTGAATGTGAGACAGGAAACCATAAAAACCCTTGAGGAAAAAGCAGGAAATAGCCTCCTAGACCTCAATCTCAGCAATTTCTTCCTCGACACATCCCCAGAGGCAAGGGAATCAAGAACAAAAATGAACTACTGGAACCTCATCAAGATAAAAAGCTTCTGCAAGGCAAAGGAAACAATCAAAAAAACGAACAGGCAACCGACAGAATGGGAAAAGATAGTGGCAAATGGCATATCAGATAAAGGGCTAGTATCCAAAATATACAAGGAGCTCACTAAACTCCATATAAGAAAAATGAATGATCCAGTGAGGAAATGGGCAGAAGACATGAATAGACACTTCTCCAAAGAGGACATCCAGATGGCCAACAGGCACATGAAACGATGCTCAGCGTCACTCATCATCAGGGAAATTCAAATCAAAACCACATTGAGATACCACCTCACACCGGTCAGAGTCGCTAAAATGAACGAATCAAGAGACTATAGA
>NC_043707.1:22305046-22322550 GCF_006229205.1 Suricata suricatta
AAGAGGACATCCAGATGGCCAACAGGCACATGAAACGATGCTCAGCGTCACTCATCATCAGGGAAATTCAAATCAAAACCACATTGAGATACCACCTCACACCGGTCAGAGTCGCTAAAATGAACGAATCAAGAGACTATAGATGCTGGCAAGGATGTGGAGAAACAGGCACCCTCCTACACTGTTGGTGGGAATGTAAACTGGTGCAGCCGCTCTGGAAAACAGTGTGGAGACTCCTCAAAAAACTATCGATAGAACTCCCCTATGACCCAGCAATAGCACTGCTAGGGATTTACCCAAGGGATACAGAAATGCTGATGCATAGGAGCACATGTACCCCAATGTTCATAGCGGCACTTTCTACAATAGCTAAATCATGGAAAGAGCCTAAATGTCCATCACCTGATGAGTGAATCAAGAAGATGTGGTATATATATATATATACAAAGAGAAAGCAAGAAACAGATCCCATTCACAATTGCACGAAAAATCATACAATACCTAGGAATAAACCTAACCAAAGATGTAAAAGACCTGTATGTAGAAAACTATAGAAGACTTATGAAGGAAATTGAAGAAGACCCAAAGAAATGGCTATGAGGAAGAATGAAATATGGCCATTTGTAGCAAAGTGGATGGACCTCGAGGGTGTCATGCTAAGCGAAATAAGTCAGGCGGAGAAGGATAGATACCGTATGTTTGCATTCATAGGTCTAACAGGAGAGACCTGGCAGGGGACCATGGGGAGAGGAAGGGGGAAAGAGAGCGGGGGAGAGTGAGGGACACAGATCAAGGGAGACTACTGAATACTGAAAAGGAACCATGGACTGAAGGGGGATGGGGAGGGGGAGGGAGGGAAGAGGGTGAGGGTCATGGTGGGGGGCACCTGTGGGAAGAAGCACTGGGTGTTATATGGAAACCAATTTGACAATAAACTATTAAAAAAATAAAATAAATAAATAAACACTAAAAAAAAAAAAAGAGAAGTCTATGCACCTGTCAGCTTATTCCCCAGGGTGCTTAAACTCAGGCTGCCTATCCTGGCCTGCTGTGGAGAAGGAAAGGAGCACCGGTGATACTTATGTTGGGACAGCAGCTCTAAGCCAGAACCCACACAGTGGCTGTGCTTAAGGCTCTATTAAAGTCAAGGCATCAAAAAAATTATGGAAAAAAATTTTTGTAAAGGATGTCTTATTTGTCAATTACAAAGAAATGTAAAAATATTGGAAGGAAAACCAGAACTTTAAGGGCCTTTCATGCACTTATTTTTTCATTTAGAGTTGTTTTTGAGTTACAGAGTGGAGTAGGCAGAAAGCCATTGTCTCTCTGGTTTAAGAGTATCTTTATCTATGTGTTACAGCTCAGGTGCAATCAGCCCATTGTTCATGATTCCATGCTATTTTGAGTGGTGTGCCAACCAAACTCTAGCTCAGGGATGGAGAAATCCTGTCCTGAAGGCCAATTCAGTTCTCATGAAATTCTTCACACCTGCCCATTGAGGTGGCTATTATTGTTCCTGTTTTGCAGAAGAGGATACTGATGATTAGTGAGGTTATATTAACTTGCCCAAGGTAAGTCAAACTTCCCATAGCTTGGACTCCAGCCCAGCTTTTCCTTCTCATCTCTGTGAATTAAATCTAAGGCTGGGAATAGAGACAGCATTGTGGAGCCTTCAGATGAAAAGTATGAATGTTCTCTCCAAGGGAAACCCTGAAGAAGGTAGGTCAGTCATCAATACTCAGCCCCTACCCACCTTACTCTGACCACCTCATTTCTGTTCTCTTTCCTTTTCTCTTTCTCTCCCTTTTCCAATGACTTGTCTTTGCTTCTCCTTTTCTCTTCTATTTCACAGTGCTTAAGTGCAAATTAAGTACTATGTTCCTCTCTTTCCAGCTAAATCACTTGCCACCAGTGGGAGTTAGAGGAAGGACAACCCTTTGGCTCTCCAAGGGGTTTTGCCAATGTATGTACATGAGCCAAGCCAGGGCTTCTTCCTCTTCCCTTCACTGTTGCTCCAGAGTTTTCCTCATCCACCAGGCACACATTTGCTGTGTTCCCTAACATTCCTCTATTTATTTCCTAAAGTCTTTACTCAACCTAAACAAATCCCTGTCATATCCAAAATTTGCCTCAGTTAGTTTGTCTCCTTTCTAGGTTTTCTAGGCTGCTTTTGCTTTGTTCTGAAGCAGCCTTCTGATTTATACAACAATTGACGGGGGGGGGGGGGGTCCCAGGTTAATCTGGGCTGAACACTTGGTCTATTAACCTCAAATCTGTGCAGATTTCCTTTCCATATACCCATCCACCCCACTTACCCATTCATCTCCTCATCCTTTCATCTACCCAGTCACCTGTTCATCTGTCAACACACAAACTCATCTATCCTCTTATCATTCGTCTATCCACATACCCAACCCAAGTTGTGTCTACTCAAGGCCTAATGGCCATACTTGGAGAGAGAAAGAGAAAGGAGTGTCTGTTCTCAATGTGCTGTCATTGAGAGGGTGTCACTTTTTATTCTTCACTAAGGAAGACTGTGAATTCTCACCCTTGCCCTCAACTTACAACAGCTGTAGCAACAAACCACAGCAAGTGCTATTTCCCAGGCACATAACTGAGGGGCAACAGTGACTGAGGCCAGAACTGTTGGGTGTTCTGTACAAAAAGACTTGTTCCCTTGCTTGGGATTAGCTCTACCATTCTTTAACTTCATGCAGGCACCAAGTATTGATTGGGTGCTTCGTATGTGTTAGATGTTGTGCTGAATCCAGAGGATAGAGGATCAGAAGGACACAATCCTTATATTTAATAAGTCTATAATCCCTGGTGTGCAAAGACATTTCCACCCAAGAATCTTCTTCTGAGACTCACCAAAGTAGAGCTAATCACTTTCTCCTTGAGCCACTCAAGTTCTTCTATCTAGTAAAACTTATGATCTAAATGTATCAGAATATTGTTTCCTGTGTAGGGTATGGTCTCCTGGAAGGCCAGCACCCTTTTCTTCTTGTTTTGCTTCCCTAGAAGCCAACCCACAACCTGGGTGTGTGGGATGAATGGTGGAGAAAACAACGCTGCCCAAGCAGCAGGTGGGGTACAGAGGAGGAAGTAAGAACATTAGCAGTGTGGTCAAGACTCCAATGCCCTGAAATATGTCTTTGCCTTGTACTAGCTGGCAACTTGAGGCAAATAACTCAACTTCTCTGAGCCCTAATTCTGTATCCATAAAATAAGGGTAATAGCAGCTCCTCACCCCCATGATACTTTGGTGTTACCTCAGCTCTTTTGTTCTGCCATCAAGATGTTATTACCCTATGCCGCCTTCTCACTTCCATGTCCCCAGCTTCCCAATCACTGCCTAAAATCCTCTAGCTCTCTCAAATAATCTATCACAACAGAATTCCATGCCAGGGCTCCTGGAGTGCAGGGGGAACCAGTTGCCTTTGGAAAGCAGCCTCTTCCTGAGAAACTGAGCATGCATGTGTGTATTTCTACACTACAGAATTAAAATAAATTGTTTTAGGGTGCCTGGGTGACTCAGTCGGTTAAACATCTGACTCTTGGTTTTAGCTCAGGTCATTATCTCACAGTTCATGGGTTCGAGCCCTGGGTTGGGCTCCGTGCTGACAGTGCAGAGCCTGCTTGAGATTTTCTCTTTCCCTCTCTTACCCTATTACCACTAGCCTCTCTGCCCTGCCCCTCTCTCTCTCTGCCCCACCCTTGCTTGTGCTCTCACTCTCTCTCTCTCAGAATAAATAAATAAACTTAAAAAATTCTGTTTTGAGAAAATTTCGTGGTGAGGTGGGCAATTGCCCATCAAAGACAGAGAAGTAAGACAGATTGCATGTGGTAAGAGGAAGAACAGAAACTCTAAGGAAAATCTTTTCATGCCTCATGGGTAAGTGTGGGGTGGAAACAGACTGAAAAATACCAGAATTTCCACCCACCAGATTTCTGTTCTCTTTCCATGGAAAAGAAACAACCTAGGAAACAGACCCAAAATTATTCAGTTCCACTTAGCTCAGGTAAATCATACCTGAATTAAAGCAACTTCTGTCCTGTTTTCTCCATTTTCCACCCCCACTCCCAGTATATGACAGATCAAATGCAGCCTCTCCTGTCCCACTATCTTACCAGAATCTTCTTCAGCCAGCATATCTATTCTCAGGGACAGAGCAGAAACTTATTGAGTGAGGTATTCCAGCAGTGGGAAATGCTGGCTGCCTCCAAACTTCCCCAGACACTGCCCTTCTGCTCTTGGCCTCTTCCACTGGCTCAGCCTTGGGTCTGAACAACCTACAGGTGTTAGATGAACAGAGCTCGGTGTGGTTGACTCATGGTCCCTCTGGGTTGAGGAGATGAGGGAACTTGGGTGTCCACTCCTTCCCTGCTTATATTATCTCCCTCAGCTGCCACCCTTTTTCTAGAAGTGTCACAACATGATTCACTGGAATGAAAAGGGGATATGAGTTTTAGATACCCTAGGTTCCTGTCTGGAGCCTCACTGCTTTCATGGATGGTTTGAATTAAGGACACATCCTGTTCTATACTTTTATGGTTCAAGTTATCTTTGCTAAAGGTGAGATGTCTTACCTTTCTTGGCTTTTCTCTGAAGTATCATAGAAGTATGTTGGGCAGCTTGAAAGAAGAAATTAAGTCTTAGTTGTCTAATATTCTTGTTTTGTGTACCTCACCCACCAAGAGGGGAACCCAAGCCCTAGAAATTCCAGGATTCAAGGCATTTTCAAAGGCTGGGTGCCTCTCTTGTACTTACCCTGTCTGTGGGACCAGTTCTGAGTCTCCCAGACATCTTCTTGCTTAAGTCATTTCTAGTTTGTCCTTTATCCTGTCTGGAATCTGGGTCGCTTTTCCTTTCTTTTTATTGGGTTTCTATGTCTCCATTTCTTTCTCTCTCAAATTTTTTTCATATCCAAGAATTCCAGGGCTTTTCTCCAGCCATATTGTATCTGAGGTCTCTACAGGGCTGCTTATCTTCAGGTAACATTACTGCCTACATTACTCATTCTCAGTCCCTCCCCACTAGCACTCCCAACTCAAGGGTTCCTGACAGCCTCTGTTGCCAGATCTGGGGACATCCTCATCTCTTACCTCACTTGACACCTGGCAGCTTGTGCCATTATTTACATTCCTCTCCAGGCAGCCCTTTCATGATACCCTTTTTTCTCCTGGGCTTCTTTCTCCCTCTTTGAAAACTCCTTCCTTCTCAAGATTCCTGAGCTCCTGCTCTGCTGCTAACACTGGTTTTCTCCTCCTCCTCCACCCATCTTTTTCTTCCCTCTTCACACTCCTACCAGGATCTCATTCAGCACTTCTGATGGATCCAAAACTTATCTCCAACCCAGACTTTTCTCCTGAGCTCCCGCCTCATTCACTCAATTGCCTCTAGGACATCTCCTCTATTTTTTTTTTCAATATTTTATTGTCAAGTTGTTTTCCATACAACACCCAGTGCTCTTCCCCTTAAGTGCCCTCCTCCATCACCACCACCTCTTTTCCCTCCTCCCCCTTCCCCTTCAACTCTCAGTTCATTTTCAGCACTCAATAGTCTCTCAAGTTTTGCATCCCTCTCTCTCCCCAACTCTCTGTCCCTCCTCCGCTCCCCCTGGTTCTCCATTAGGTCTCTCATGTTTTCCTGTTAGACCTATGAGTGCAAACATATGGTTTCTGTCTTTCTCTGCCTGGCTTACTTCACTCAGCATGACACCCTCAAGGTCCATCCACTTTCCTACAAAGGACCATATGTCATTCCCTCTCATTGCCATGTAGTACTCCATCGTGAATATATACCACATATTCTTGATTCATTCATCAGGTGATGGACATTTAGGCTCTTTCCATGTTTTGGCTATTGTTGACATTGCTGCTATGAACATTTGGGTACATGTGCTCCTATGCATCAGTGTTTCCCAAAAAACAAATAACCCAGTGAAGAAATGGGCAGAAGACGTAAACAGACACTTCTCCAAAGAGGACATCCAGATGGCCTATAGGCACATGAAATGATACTCAACATCACTCATTATCAGGGAAATACAAATCAAAACCACACTGAGATACCACCTCACACCAGTCAGAGTGGCTAAAATGAACAAATCAGGAGACTATAGATGTTGGCGAGGGTGTGGAGAGACGGGCACCCTCCTACACTGTTGGTGAGAATGTAAACTGGTGCAGCCACTCTGGAAAACAGTGTGGAGATTTCTCAAAAACCTATCAATAGAACTCCCTTATGACCAAGCAATAGCTAGGGATTTACCCAAGGGATTCAGAAATGCTGATGCATAGAAGCACCATTACCTCCCTTCTGACTGATCTGTCTCCAGTTTGTTCCCAAAGAAACCATGCCCCATGCCGATCCTCTTTCTAACTAGAGATGTCTTGGCTTTCTAAAATGCAAATTTGAAGATTTTAGTCTTCCCAATTTGATTTAATGCTTCCCTCTGCCCTCAGGATAAAAATCAACATATCTTAAGGGGGCTTTCCTGGCTTGGGGACTACTTCCCTTTCTCTCCTTCCCCTATGGCGCTGACCTCACCTCGTCACTTCCTACCTCCCACTCTCTGGTTTCCCATCACTGGTTTCCCAAGAGGCCCTCCAGTCTCATGCCTCATCCACATTTGGCTAAACCTTCTGAAATATGTACCCCTATAGTCAGTTGCTTTCAACATTCAGATCAAGTGTCAGGAAGACTTTCCAGAAATCCATACCCTTCTAAGTAGGTAAGGGAATCTGTAGTCAATGGACTTCTCATCTCATAGTAATACCTTGCTGTTTGCATATCTGCCCTCTCTACTGACCCCAAGGCTGGGCCTTGTGGTTTGTGTTTCATCTCTTTGCTAATAGAGAATTGCATCAAATGAGGCTTATTGAGTAAATGACTAAATAGCCACTCCATTTTCCTCCTAAGTTCCAGATGCTTGCCTCTGATCCCAGAGGTTTCCAGGTCTGACAGTATCCACCAGAGTCTCCATTTGGGCCCTAAATTCACCCTGGCATCTGCCTGTTTTCCCTCCCCAGCTAACTGAAGTATCAAAGTCAAGAGGAGCCTTCTGCCAGTAACAACTAGAGGAGCTAGAGAGGTGGGGGAGGGAGGGGATTTGCATTCATCTAAGTCTAGTTTGGTAAAGCAAAAGAAGCAAGTCAAGATATCTCTGGTTAGAAAGACTCCTCTACCCAGGATGTGTGGGCTGCCTCAGCCCCTCTCTCTGTTTATTTTAGTCCTCTTCTCCGCCCTCCACCTCTGAGTCATGCTTACAACTTCCCTCTCTGTTTCTGTTCTCCTGACTATCTCTATGCTCACTTGGTCCGTCTGTATCTTTGTTCAGCTGTTCCCTCAGTGGCTGAGGAGCTCAGAAGCCCATGTCTCACCTTCCAGTCATGACCAGGACCAGGACATCCCTCCTCCTGTTGATGGGTAAGTGGTGGGCTCCAATGAAGGGACATGAGAGGATTGGGGTCCAGATAGGAAAGAGCTGAGAATGTACATGTTTTGAACTCAGACATTAGGGGAGGGATCTGGAGTTACACAGGGCTTGCTATCTGGAGTTTTTGGATGGAGAGGGACAGGCCAGTTGCCTGAACAATCCAGAGATTTCCTAAGTAGGCAGAACAAGTCAACTTTGTGGTCTGCTCACAATGTCATGTTGGCCCAAATTTTCCTGGACTCTTTCTCCTAGAAGCCCCAGGGTGGCAAAGGAGTTAGAGCGTGGGTGTTTCTCCATGAAAATGGAGAACTGAAACTTTCCCGCAGTCCAATGGGTGAAGAGCTGTCTTTGGATTTCCTACAGGAGAAAAGCAGGGCTGGGGGAAGCCTGAGCCCAAGAGTTCAGAAGTCCAGGAGACACTGGGGTATTGGCCTGAAGGGGAGAGCAGAGTCTGGGGTCTGAGGAAATGGAATAGAAGGAAGATCCCTCTTCAAAGCTTCTCTCCTCACCTCCCTTTCCCAGGCTTGGCTTCCTCTCTTTGTTTCAACTTGGACACAGAGCAGCCAACAACCTTCCTTATGGAGAGTGCTGGGTTTGGATACAGTGTGGTCCAGTATGCCAACTCCTGGTGAGGACTGGGTGGTGACTGGCCTTTGGTTCTCATCTACTCCTTTCCATGCACAGGGTCCTGTCCCTCCCCATGACTCTTTTCTCCAGTATCTGGTATAGAAATTCTCTTAGGGATATGAAGAGTTTGACTGAAAGCAGGTGCTGTTTTGCCATATTGATGATTACAGCTAACATTTACTGAGGACTTTCTAAGTGCCCAGCACTGTGCCAAGCACCCTTCTTGTGGTCATTGATTTATTTTATTTTATTTATTTAAAATTTTAAAATTTGAATTCCAGGATAATTAACAATACTGTTATATTAGTTTCAGGTGTAAAATAGAATGCTTCAACAGTTCCATATATCACCTGGTGCTCATCACAACAAATGCACTCCTTTTAATTTTTTTATTGTTTAATTTACATACAATTAGTTAGCATATGGTTCAACAATGATTCCAGGAGTAGATTTCTAAATTTTCCTTATCCATTTAGACCATCTTCCCTCCCACAACGCCTCCAGCAACCCTCTGTTTATTCTCATTTTTTTAAGAGTCTCTTTTGTTTTTGTCCCCCTCCCTGTTTTTATATTATTTTTGCTTCCCGGGGCACCTAGGTGGCTCAGTTCGTTGAGCATCAGGCTTTGGCTCAGGTCCTGATCTCACGGCTTGTGGGTTTGAGCCCTGCATCGGGGTCTGTGCTGACAGCTAGCTCAGAGCCTGGAGCCTGTCTTTGGATGCTGTGTCTCCATCTCTCTCTGATCCTCCCCTGCTCATGTTGTCTCTCTCTCTCTCAAAAATAAATAAAACATTTAAAAAATTATGTTATTTCTGCTTCCCTTCCCTTATGTTCATCTGTTTTGTATTTTAAATTCCTCATTTGAGTGAAGTCATATATTTGTCTTTGACTAATTTCGCTTAGCATAATACCCTCCAGTTCCAACCATGTAGTTGCAAATGGCAAGGTTTAATTCTTTTTGATTGCCGAGTAATACTCCATTGTGTATATATACTACTCCTTTTTAAATTTTTTAAATTTTTGATACAGTTTATTGTCAAGTTGGTTTCCATATAACATCCAGTGCTCATCCCAACAAGTGCCCTCCTCTATGTCCATCACTCATTTCTCCCTCTCCCTCAACCCCCATCAACCCTCAGTTTGTTCTCAGTATTTAAGAGTCTCCTATGGTTTGCCTCCTTCTCTTTCTGTAACTATTTTTCCCCTTCTCCTCCCCTATGGTCTTCTGTTAGGTTTCTCCTGATCCACATATGAGTGAAAACATGTGGTATCTTTCTCTGACTGACTTATTTCACTTAGTATAATACCCTCCAGTTCCATCCATGTTGTTACAAATGGTAAGATTTCATTCTTTCTCATTGCCATGTTGTATTCCTTGTATGTATAAACCACATCTTCTTGATCCATTCATCAGTTGATGGACATTTAGGCTCTTTCCATGATTTGTTGAAAGTGCTGCTATGAACATTGGGGTACATGTGCCCCTATGTATCAGCACTCCTGTATCCCTTGGGTAAATTCCTAGCAGTACTATGGCTGGGTCATAGGGGAGGTCTATTTTTGATGAACCTCCACACTTTTTTCCAGAGCAGCTGCATCAGTTTACATTCCCACCAACAGTGTAAGAGGCCGCCCATTTCTCCACATCCTTGCCAGAATCTATAGTCTCCTGATTTGTTCATTTTAGCCACTCTGACCAGCGTGAGGTGGTATCTCAGTGTGGTTTTGATTTGTATTTCCCTGATGATGAGTGATGTTGAGCATCATTTCATGTGTCTGTTGGCCATCTGGATGTCTTCTTTGGAGAAGTGTTTATTCATGTCTTCTGCCCATTTCTTCACTAGATTATTGTTTTTTAGGTGTGGAGTTTGGTGAGTTCCTTATAGGTTTTGGATACTAGCCCTTTATCTGATATGTCATTTGCAACTATCTTTTCCCATTCTGTTGGTTGCCTATTCGTTTTGTTGATTGTTTCTTTTGCAGTGCAGAATCTTTTATCTTGATGAGATCTCAATAGCTCATTTTTACTTTTGATTGTCTTGCCTTTGAAGATGTGTCAAGTAAGAAATTGCTGCAGCTGAAGTCAAGGAGGTTGTTTCCTGCTTTCTACTCAAGGGTTTTGATGGTTTCTTGTCTCACATCTTGATCTTTCATCCATTTTGAGTTAGTTTTTGTGTATGGTGTAAGAAAGTGGTCCAGGTTCATTTTCCTGAATTTCCAGTTTTCCCAGCACCATTTGCTGAAGAGACTGTCTTTATTCCATTGGATATTCTTTCCTGCTTTTTCAAAGATTAGGTGGGCATACATTTGTAGGTCCATTTCTGGGTTCTCTATTCTGTTTCATTGATTTGAGTGTATGTTTTTGTGCCAGTACCATACAAGACAAATGCACTCCTTAATCACCATCATCCATTTAACCCATCACCCTACTCCCCTCCTCTCTGGTAACTATTAGTTTGTTCTCTATAATTAAAAGTCTGTTGCTTGGTTTGTATCTCTTTTATTTTCCCTTTGTTCATTTATTTTGTGTCTTAATTTCCACATGAATGAAATCATATTGTATTTGTCCTCTGACTTATTTCACTTACCATTATACTCTCTAGTTCCATCTATGTCATTGCAAATGGCAAGATGTCATTCTTTTTTATGTCTGAATAATATTCATAATATATATAGATATACTATTCCACATATAGATATATTTTCCACATCCTCTTTATCCATTTATCAACTGATGGACACTTGGGCTGCATGCATATCTTGGCTATTGTAAATAATGCTGCTATAGACATAGGGGTGCATATATCCCTTTGAATTAGTATTTTTGTATTCTTTGGGTAAATACCCAGGATTGCGATTACTGTATTATGCAGTAATTCTATTTGTAGCTTTTTGAGGAAACTCCATACTGTTTCCCACAGTGGCTGCACCAGTTTGCATTCTCAACAACTGTATATGAGGGGTCCTTTTTTCCATATCCTTGCCAACAACTGTTATTTCTTGTGTTGATTTTAGCCATTCTGACAGGTGTGAGGTGATATTTTAGTGTAGTTTTGATTTGCATTTCTAGGTGAGTACTCGTTTAGTCCTCACAATAATCTTATAAGGTAGGTAGGCAGAAATCTTTCAAGAAATATTTATTGAGCCCTTACTACTAAATGTCTCAGGAGCCAGGCATATACAGGAGAACAAAAAAGACAAAAATCCCTCCCATGTGTAACTTAAATTGTTATTAATCTCCACTTTGCAGATAATGACTCTGAGGCATAGAAAGGTAAAGCAAATTTGCTGAGTGGCAGTCTGGTTCCACTGTTCATATCCTTAATTTCAATGTTCTTTGTCTCCCCCCAGGGTGGTGGTTGGAGCCCCCCAGGAGAGAAAGGCTGCCAACCAAACAGGTAGCATCTACCAGTGTCAGTATAGTACGGGCAAGTGTAAGACCATCCAGCTGAACAGTGAGTCGCTGCCTCTCCCTGGGACCCAGGTCCAAACTCCTATGCTCTGGGAACCTGGGGGTAGCACAGAAGACCCACTTCCCAGCTCCAGCTCTGTCTGGAGACCCGAACCCTCAGGCAGTTTTTCTGACCCCCCTCAAAGCCTCCCTGCTCATCACACCCCTGTACCCTCTTGGTTCTAACAAGACCTGAAAGCCCCCTTCACCTGCCAGACCTCCTTGTCTTGCAGGGCTGAGGTGACCCCTGCCCAGGTCTTACACAGATCTGAGGGTGACCATGCATGTATCTGTCCCCTCAGTCCCCCCAGAAGCTGTGAACATGTCCCTCGGCATGTCCCTGGCAACCTCCACCAACCCTTCTCAGCTGCTGGTGAGTTACCTGGGTTGCAGAGCTATCCTGAGGGAAGGAGTGGGGACACGGAGCTAGTGGAGGTGGGGGTCTTGGGGAGGGTGAAGATACTGGGATAGAAGGGTGGGATGGAAACAGGGGCAGCCCCTCCCATCAGGCACCTCTGTTCTTAGGCCTGTGGCCCCACAGTGCACCATACATGCAACGAGAACATTTACTTGACTGGGTTCTGTTTCCTGCTGGTTTCCCCTTCCTGGCAGCCCCAGAGGCTCCCGCCTGCCCTGCAGGGTGAGTGTTGGGGGCTACTGGCTCCTTCGAGGAGCCCATACACCTGTGACTGGGAGTATAGTGGGCCAGAGACACTTTTGCCAGAGTGGATAAAAAAGAGATCTGGAGGGGCGCCTGGGTGGCTCAGTCGGTTAAGCCTCTGACTTCGGCTCAGGTCAGATCTCACGTTCGTGGGTTCGAGCCCCGCGTCGGGCTCTGTGCTGACAGCTAGCTCAGAGCCTGGAGCCTGCTTCCAGTTCTGTGTCTCCTTCTCTCTCTGCCCCTCCTCCTCTCATGCTCTGTCTCTCTCTGTATTAAAAATAAATAAAAACATTAAAAAAAAAAGATCTGGAAAAAAATACTTACTGAATGGTATAGCAGTTCCAAACATGGGTTGGGTAGTCACTGCCTGCTTTCACATCTTGCCATATTGCTGTTCCACTTTTCTATGATCTAAGCCTCTTGGAGCTTCAGTTTTGTGAGGTGGGAATAATGACACCCAACCCTGAGAGTGACACAAGATGATCCATGGTCAGGGTTTAGCACATGGTGAGTTAATGCTTAGTTAATGCTAGCTGCTATTATTTTTAGGGAGAAGGGGATTTGTTTCACCCAGTACACCCAGGGGTATAACCAACTGGTTTGTGTAGCAGAATGACAAAGAGTGATGAAGGCGCAGACAATTTGAGCTGTGTGTGTGTAAGTTTGTATATGTGTCTATGTATATTTGTGTCCATATATCTGTGCATGCATCTGTGCCTGTATGTATATTTACACACGTGGATGTATATGAGTATATGTGTATATGTGTGCTTATGAGTATGCATGGCTTTGTGTGTGTATGTCTGTGTATGTGACTATGTATGCATAAATGTATGTGTACACACTAGACCCCTCCCCGGTTTCACATTTACACTCAAGCCCTTGAGGAAACTGACATCTTGCCACTGAGTGGAGTTCCCTTCTACCACCTCCTAGATTTTACCCGCAGGAATCTGGGCTCCCATAAGAACACCCAGGACACCACTGTCTGGAGGCCAAAGGGCCCGATTCTATGCAGGGGTTAAGGAAGTCCCTGGGTTGGGGGGCTGGATGCTGAGGTCCTGGGCTCTGGTTGCATTCCTTGGAGGCCTGGTGCCACTTCCTTTCTCAGGGTGTCCAAGGCAGGACCAGGATATTGTGTTCCTGATCGATGGCTCAGGCAGCATCTCCCCCTTTAATTTTGCCACGATGTTGGATTTTGTGAAGGCTGTGATGAGCCAGTTCCAGAGACCTAGCACCCAGGTATGTGCTTGGGGGAGGGAAGGCAAGTGTGCAGGGCCTCCGTGGGAGCTTTGAGGGTGGGGTTCCTGGGGTTCTGGTCAAGTGGCTTGGCTCCAGCCCCCTGCAATTCTCCCAGTTCTCCCTGATGCAGTTCTCCGACCGTTTTCGGGTGCACTTCACTTTCAAAAAATTCATGAACAGCGCAAGCCCACTAGGCCTGTTGTATTCTGTACCACAGCTGGGAGGGTACACTCACACAGCTACAGCCATCGAAAAGGTCATGTAAGTCCTGCCTTCTTCTGGGTCCTTCCCCAAAGCATCTGGGTCTTCCTTTAGACCTCATCTATCTCCATGAGAGAGGGACAGGTTGGGACAGAAATTAAGACTGTGGTCTCCTCACCAAGCTGAGGGCCTACAGGTGGGACTGGGGCCTCCAAGAGAAAGGGTCATCTCCTTGTTCTCAGAAGGTATTAGGAGCT
Organism: Suricata suricatta; assembly: GCF_006229205.1. Classification (NCBI taxonomy): domain Eukaryota; kingdom Metazoa; phylum Chordata; class Mammalia; order Carnivora; family Herpestidae; genus Suricata; species Suricata suricatta. The sequence goes on from NC_043707.1 coordinate 22,318,927, forward strand.
AGCAGCAGCTCTGTTCACAGGTCTCTGGATCTTCTTCTCTGACAGAAACGAACTGTTCAGTGCCTCAAATGGGGCCCGAAAAGATGCCTCCAAGATCCTTATTGTCATCACTGATGGTCAGAAACAAGGCGACCGCCTGGGTTATGAGGATGTCATCCCTAGAGCTGAAGCTGCAGGCATAATCCGCTATGCAGTTGGGGTAGGATGTGGAAATGCCCTCTCACCGCTTCCTTCCTTCACTTCTTATTAAGGCAACTTCCTTTTCTAGGACAAAACCCCCAGCTCTCTCAGCTTCTACTACCTTCAATATGAAAGCTGTGTTCCAGCCTGGGGAACTTCATCCTTTGCTCTAAATTCCTTGATGTTGTCTGAGCCTCATTTTTGTCATCTGTATACTGCATGTAATAATATTGACCTTGTGGGGTTATTGAGGGATGTCAGCACCCAGCATGTGACAGACATATTAAATTTATGATTATTTTCACTGAGTTGGTCTTTGTTGGGGACAGGTGGGATCGGCTTTTCAAAACTTACGTTCCGTACAAGAATTAAATGCCATTGCATCGAAGCCCTCCCATGAGCACATTTTTACAGTGGAGAATTTTGATGCGTTGAGAGACATTCAAAACCAACTGAAAGAGAAGATCTTTGCCATTGAGGGTAAGTCAGAGATGAAAGTACTCATTTTAGAAATCATCACCCATAAATGCTTTCCCTTCTTGGACCTGGACCCACTTGTCATAGCCACAAATTCCTCTTTTGGGTGTTAATCTCCAACATTAGATCCTCTAAAGCAGAGGCATGCTTCTCAGACTTAGCAAAGCCTATCTTTCCCTCTGGAACCGAGGTTTCATGTCTTCTTCCAGGTACACAGACCATAAGCAGTAGTTCCTTTGAACTGGAGATGTCCCAGGAGGGCTTCAGTGCTGTGTTCTCACCTGTGAGTGGGGCTCCTTTCAGGTCATTGATGTAGGAGGCAGGGAGAGGTGGGAGGAGGGAAGACGAAAATAGGTGTTACATGAGTGACTGGAGAAAGAGAATTCTAAATACTAAGTGGAGTCAGAGGGCACCTGGATGGCTCAGTCTGCTGTGTGTCCAGATTTTGATTTTGGCTCAGGTCATGATCTAGCAGTTTGTGGGATTGAGCCATCTGGGCCAATAGCACAGAGCCTACTTGGGATTCTCTCTCTCCCTCTCTCTCAGCCCATCCCCTGCTTGTTCTCTCTCTCAAAATAAATAAACAGGAAAAAAATTAGTGGAGTCAGTGGCAGACATTGCTTTAGTATTGGCTGTCTTTTTTTGACTCGAACCTGCTTAGCCCTGGAATCCTTTCCTCACAGGATGGCCCAATTCTGGGGGCTGTGGGGAGCTTCAGCTGGTCTGGAGGAGCCTTCCTGTATCCCCAAAATAAGAGCCCCACTTTCATCAATATGTCTCAAGAGAATGTGGATATGAGAGACTCTTATCTAGGTGAGAAAAGGCTGTGGTTGGGGGCACAGGTGGGAGATGAGCTGCCTGGGAAGGGCAGGAACTCGGGGAGTAGGGAGGAAGTTTTTATGCTGAGGCCTACGCCCCTCAGGTTACTCCACTGAGCTGGCCTTTTGGAAGGGGTCAGAGAGCCTGATCTTGGGGGCTCCCCGCCATCAGCATACTGGGAAGGTTGTCATCTTCACCCAGGAGTCCAGACAATGGAGGCCAAAGGCTGAAGTCACAGGGACCCAGGTTGGATATAGAGGAACCCAGAGTGAAACACGAGGGTGATAGAGTCTCCAGGGGAAGAGAGGGAGGAGAGGAAGGGGTTTTGGGGTCCATGGGGGAAGGTCCTGGGAAGGGGAGGGACCTATCCCAGAAGGGGGTGCCTCTGCCAGAGGCAGTGAGGATGGCTTCACACTCTGCCTTCCAGGTTGGCTCATACTTTGGGGCCTCCCTGTGCTCTGTGGATGTGAACAGAGATGGCAACTCTGACCTCGTCCTCATTGGGGCTCCACATTACTACAAGCCAACCCAGGGGGGCCAGGTGACCGTGTGCCGCTTGCCCCTGGGGGTGAGTGTCTGATGAGACCTGGGCTGGGTGGGGCCTGAGTGTGGGGTGGAGGGGTTTCCTGGTTGGGTCCTGACACTTATTTTGTTCTGCAGAGGACTAGGCAGCAGTGTGAGGTCATTCTCTGTGGGGAGCAGGGCCACCCTTGGGGCCGTTTTGGAGCAGCCCTGACAGTGCTGGGGGATGTGAATGGGGACCAGCTGACAGACGTGGCCATCGGAGCTCCAGGAGAGCAGGAGAACCAGGGTGCTGTCTACCTATTTCATGGAACCTCAGAACTGAGCATCAGCACCTCCCACAGCCAGGTGAGGCCCAGTCGCAAATCCTGTTATTAAAACCACCTCCTCCTTGCTTCTCCCTGTCTTCTACACTGCCACCAAGAAAAATTCTCCTTTCCCTTATCTTTCTTCCTTTGCTTAGCCCTGGGCACCTTGTAGGCAGCAAGCAAAATCTGGAATTTTAGAAATGGACACTTTGGTATGTTCCCTGATTTGTATGAGGACTTGATTTTTGAGTGAGCTCTCTATCCAGACGTTTTACCCCCCCCCCCCCCCGCTGCAGTGTTACAAGGTACATAGCCCAGGCATTAGCAAACCCATTTTAGAGATAAAATCTGGGGCATGAAGAAGATCCGTGATTTGTCTAAGATTAATAGTGGATCAGGAATGGTGATGAGGGAGGTTCTAATTTCCTGACTTCTAACCCAGCACTTGGTCTCTTGGTGGCTCCCTGTTGCCAATCAGTTTAGGTCTGGCTGCCTCAGTCTGCCTGTCTACTGACCCCTTCTTCCTGGGTGCTTCACGACTGTTTCCTCATGTCATCAGTAGTCCTGCCAAATATCTGCTTAGGCAGGAGTACTTCATCGAATGGTGCAGGTTTTACTGAAAAGAGAGGGTTTCTTTCCACGGCAAAAGTTAAAGAAAAGCTCAATTAAAAAAAATAGGCAAAGGATTTGAAGAGACATTTCTCCAAAGATGATATACAAAGGACCAATATGCACATTAGTTATCAGTCCTCAGCAAATCAAAACCACAGTGAGATACCATTTCACACCCACTGGCATGGCTAGAATAAACAAAGATAGATAATAAGAAGTGCTAGTGAGAATGTGGAAAGTTTGTACCCTTAAACACTGCTGGTGTGAACGTAAAATGCTGCAGCTACTTTGGAACACATTTACAGTTCCTCAAAAGTCTATACATAGAGTTACTGTATGACTCAGCAATTCCACCCAAGAGAATTGAAGTCCTATGTATAACAAAAAGTTATACATCAATGTTCATAGTAGCATGATTAATAATATCCAAAAGGTGGAAACAATCCAAATATCCATTAAGTGATGAGTAGATAAATTCTATTGTAAATAAATACTTATATGATGGAATATTATTTGCTTTTGAAAGGAATGAAGTACTAGTATTTGCCTCAACATGGATGAATCTTGAAAACACAATGCTAAGTAAAAAGAAGCCAGAAACAAAAGGACACATATTGTATGATTCTATTTATATGAACTGTTAGTGGTGGTGATGGTGGAGGGCACTTAAGGGGAAGAGCACTGGGTGTTGTATGGAAAACAATTT
>NC_043707.1:22322650-22344260 GCF_006229205.1 Suricata suricatta
TATTATTTGCTTTTGAAAGGAATGAAGTACTAGTATTTGCCTCAACATGGATGAATCTTGAAAACACAATGCTAAGTAAAAAGAAGCCAGAAACAAAAGGACACATATTGTATGATTCTATTTATATGAACTGTTAGTGGTGGTGATGGTGGAGGGCACTTAAGGGGAAGAGCACTGGGTGTTGTATGGAAAACAATTTGACAATAAAATATTATGGAGGAAAAAAAAACATTAAAAAAAAAAAAAGAATAGGTAAGTCCACAGAGACAGAAAGTAGATTAGGGGTTGTCAGGGGCTGGCAATGGAGGAAAATGAAGAACATGGGGGTGAGTGATAAGGGGTATGGGTTTTCTTGGGGGGATGATCAAAATGTTCTAAAATTGATTTGGTGATGGTAGCATAATTCTGAGAACATCCTCAAACCATTGAGTTGTATGCTTTAAAAGAGTAAATTGTTAGGTGTGTGAATTATATCTCAAAAAGTTGCTAGAACAAAAATGTCAAAGAAGATCTTTGCAGTTATGTTACTTAGCTACATGTTCTTAGTCATTACACTCTGTGTTCAGTTTCCTCATCTGTAAAATGGTGATAATAAGAGAACCAACTTCACTTGGCTACTGCTCTGAGGATTAAATGAGTTAGTACATATAAAGCACATACATAGTATAAATACACATAAGTGCCTGGCATATAATTGGTGTTACAGTACTATAATCAACTATTGTTAATACAGTTTAACAACAGAAGGGTTTCTAAAGAACTTGGAACATTTTTTAAGTTTATTTATTCATTTTGAGAGAGAGCGAGAGAGAGGGTATGCTAGTGGTGGAGGGGCAGACAGAGAGAGGTAGAGAGAGAATCCCAAGTGCAGAACCTGATGCAGGGCTTGATCTTACAAACTGGCAGATCATGACCTGAGCCAAAATCAGGAATCAGACGCTTAACCTACTAAGCCACCCAGGTGCCACTAAAGAACTTGGAACTTTATGAAGAGGGTAAAAGGCTTTGTTGACAACAACACCAGATGTCAAGAAATTGCATTCATTCCACACCGACTGGTTTAACTTTACCTGGCTACAGCTGCTTAAAGGCATATCTATGAACACCCTCAATTACAAATATCATGTGAGTTATACCCAAGAGGGTATAAAAACTCTAAGAGGAGGCCTTTCAGATTTGCTGGCCCACCATGATTTTCCTCCTTCCCACCATGATGACACCCACCACACAGCTGACTGGGAAGGACTTACCCTGTTCCCACTGGGCCCCACACAAGCCCGAGAATATGGTGGTGAAGTCAGTTTTCTTGAGCATGAGTCCATTTCACTGGGTTTGTATATCACTACCCTCCTTTTCCTTTCTAGACACCATTAGTAGTTGGTAAATTACTCTTTTATTTTATTATGACTATGCTTAATGTTCACCAGTCCCAGCAGTGTCCAGAGATTTTAAAGGGCACATTCTACAAGGGATTTGTCATTATAGGAGCAACGGAAATAAAAGAGAAGGAACACACAGGAGAGGCAAGTTTCCAGAGCATTTGTTTATGGGTACAGCCATTTCCCATGCCAACTTTGCCTCTCCTTATCCTCTGAAGAGATATGGTCGCCCTTGGGAACAAAAAAGGGCTTGGGGATGGTATCAGAGGATCTGATTTCAGGTCTGGAGCTGCCTCTTAAAGGTTGTGTGACCTTGGCACTATCTGAAAAGTGGGAGGTGGGGCCAGATGAGCTCTGAAGTCCCACCTAGCCCTAATACTCATCATAATCACTAACTGACTAGTGACTTTTCCAGGTGCTGTTCAAAGACCTATATGCATTAATTAATTTACCACTCACAGCTAAACTCTGAGGTATTATTATCCCCATATGAAGCATGAGGAAACTGAGGTACAGTAATATTGGATCCTGGCCCCAGGCCTCATGCTTATGAGTGGAAGAGCCGGAATTGGGCCTGAGACTAAGTAGATTAATGAATGAATGAGACCCAGGTCACCAGGCCAGCCTTTCAACCACCATGTCTTCATTTATGTCTCAGAGATCTTTCCTCTTCTCTAGTCATCATTTTCCCACCCAACCTCCTATTTTTAGGCACTTCTGGTGACATCGTTACACAACTCACTTCTCCTTTCTGTCTCCCATATTCACACCTCTCTGTTCCTCTTGTTGTTAATTTCCAGCTTGTCTCTTTCACCCACAACCTGACTTGCTTTTCCCTCTCTCACCAGCGGATCTCAGGCTCCCAGCTCTCCCCCAGCCTCCAGTATTTTGGGCAGTCACTGAGTGGGGGTCAGGACCTTACCTTGGATGGACTGGTGGACCTGGCAGTGGGTGCCCGGGGACAGGTGCTATTGCTAAGGTGAGAAAGCCTTTCTCAGACACTTCCAGATGGTATCCTAAGTCCATCCAGGACTCCAGCCTCCTGATCCCAATCCCAGCTTGTCCTCCTGGGACCAAGGGCCTGTCATCAGCTCAGTGTTCTATTCATAGGACAAGACCTGTGCTCAGGGTGTGGGTGAACATCCAATTCACATCTGCAGAGATTCCCAGGTCTGTGTTCGAGTGTCAGGATGAAACAGCTTCTGTCAAGGCACTGGGTGATGCCAAAGTCTGCCTTCATATTTTTGAAAGTCTCAAGAATCAGCTGGGTGAGTTCTCTCCTCTTTGACTCAAGACGTCCTGATCCTTGGAATCCCTCAGCTCAGGATTCCTGTCTCCTGCCTTGACCCTTGTCCACCTGAGGAATTTCTGGTTCTCTTAGCCCTTCTTAATCCCTTTCCCCTACAGGTGACCTCCAAAGCTCTGTGACCTTTGACCTGACCCTCGACCCTGGCCGTAAGAATCCCCGTGCCATCTTTGAGGAGACAAAAGCCCGGAATCTGACTCGTGTCCAAGACCTTGGGCTGAGACGGTACTGTGAGACCGTGAGGTTGCTTCTCCTGGTAAGGGGATTTTGGAGTCCTGGGGATGGCAGAGATTCTGAGGCTGGCAGTGGGCTGGGCAGGGGAAGAACAGAGTGTGTTCTGATTCTCACTGTGGCTCAGCCCCAGCACAGCACCTGGCATACAGGAAATGTATAAAATTGTTAGCTGAATGAGTGAGTGAACAAATGAATAATGGATGGGTCACCTGTAACTGCCGAGGCTACATAGCTGGATTTTAGGATAGTACCACTGCTTTGCAGAATTATGGGGTGATGTGCTGGGAATCTTTTAAGAGCTGCTTCTCTGAGACAGGCCTTGTCTAAGGCACTGGGGACCAAACAATCATGCTCAGGGGAAACTCTGGGGGAAGGCCAAAAGCAATCAAGTTCCTAGATAATAGGTGCTAGGTAGTGATGAATGACAAAGAAAGTGAAGAAAGACAAAGTCAGGGCACCTGGTGGCTCAGTCCGTTGAGCATCTGAATTCAGCTCAGGTCAAGATCTTGTAGTTCACAAGTTCAAGCCCTGTGTCAAGCTCTACACTTACGGATCAGAGCTTGGAGCCTGCTTTGAATGCTGTCTCTCTCTCTCTCTGCCCCTCTCTCACTTGCTCTCTGTTGTGCTTTCACTTTTTCTCTCTCAAATAAAAAGAATAAACATTAAAAAATTTGAAAAAAGGATAAAGTCAGGGAGGAGAGCAGAGAAGGTATTGGGGGGATCTCTTGAGCAGGTAGAGTTTGGGAAGATCTTGAATAGAATGAATGAGCTGAGTGGGAGGCTGGGGGAAAGGAATTCAAGGCAGAAAATAGGCGAAGCAGAGGTTACTCACAAATGTATGGCCAACTCATCTTTGACAAAGCAGGAAAGAATATTCAATGGTATAAAGACAGTCTCTTCAGCAAATGGTGCTGGGAAAACTGGACAGCGACATGAAGAAAAATGAACCTGGACTACTTTCTTACAACATACACAAAAATAAACTCAAAATGGATGAAAGACCTAAATGTAAGACAGGAAGCCATCAAAATCCTCGAGAAGAAAATAGACAAGAACTTCTTTGACCATGGCCGCAGCAACTTCTTATTCTTTTTTTTGGGGGGGGGGCAACTTCTTATTCAACATGTCTTCAGAAGCAAGGGAAACAAAAGCAAAATGAACTATTGGGACCTCATCAAAATAAAAAGCTTCTTCAAACAATCAGAAAAACTAAAAGACAACCAATGGAATGGAAGAAGGTATTTGCAAATGACATATCAGATAAAGGCTTGGTATCCAAAAATCTATAAAGAATTTATCAAACTCAATACCCAAAAAAACAGACAATCCTGTGAAGAAATGGGCTAAAGACATGAACAGACATTTTTCCATAGAAGACATCCAGATGGCCAACAGACACATAAAACAATACTCAACATCACAGCATCTGGAAAACAGCATGGAGTTTCCTCAAAAAAATTAAAAATAGAACTACCCAATGACTTGGCAATTGAACTACTAGGTATTTATCCAAGGGATGCAGGTGTGCTGTTTTGAAGGGGCACATGCACCCCAATGTTTACAGAAGCACTATCAGCAATAGCCAAAATATGGAAAAAGCCCAAATGTCCGTCAACAAATGAATGGATAAAGAATATGTGGTGTATATAGATATATGATGGAGTATTACTCGGCAATCAAAAAGAATGAAATCTTGCCATTTGCAACTACATGGATGGAACTAGAGGGTATCATGCTAAGCGAAATTAGCCAGTCAGAGAAAGACAAATATCATGTGACTTCACTCATATGAAGACTTTAAGATACAAAACAGATGAACATAGGAGAAGGGAAGCAAAAATAATATAAAAACAGGGAAGGGGACAAAAACATAAGAGACTCCTAAATATGGAGAACAAACAGGTTACTGGAGGGGTTGTGGGAGAGAGGAGGGGCTAAATGGGTCAGGGGCATTAAGGAATCTACTTTTGAAATCATTGTTGCACTATATGCTAACTTGAATGTAAATTTTAAAAAATTTAATTAAAAAAGCAGAGGTTCTGCATGGTAAATTATAGCCATTGAACACAGCTGGGTATTATTATTACCCCAACCCCATTTTACATATGAGGGAACAGGATATAGCTAGTGATTGTGAAGATGCGTTCCTTAGCCATTGTTGTCTTCAATGTTCATTCTTTAGGCATGTGTGGAGGACACGGTGACCCCCATCACCTTGCGTCTCAACTTCTCCCTGGTGGGCAAACCTATCTCTTCCTCTAGAAACCTCCGACCTATGTTGGCTGTGGATGCTCAGCGATACTTCACCGCCTCTGTGAGTCCTGGTATTGGAATCTTCCAGAAGGGAGTGGAGGGTGTGACTCCAGATCTTGGAGAAAACCTCACTTTGCTTCCTTCTCAGCTTCCTTTTGAGAAGAATTGTGGAACTGACCATGTCTGTCAGGATGATCTTGGCATCTCCTTTGACTTCTCAGGGTAAGCTACCACTCCTTAGACCTGCCCTCGTTCCCCAACCCCTCTTCTTGAACCTGGAGCTCCTGCTCTGGCTCTCCCTAAAATTTCCATCCTGTGCTCAGAAACAGACAACCTGAATCTCATCTCTTCCCTACTTTCCCACTCTGTTTCACCCCGAGACCTTTGATAGCCCCAGTCTCAGAGTCATCTCCTGCCCTCTACCCCAACACCTAGCTTGGAGACTCTGGTGGTGGGGAGTACCCTGGAACTGAATATGAAAGTGACAGTGTGGAATGATGGTGAAGACTCCTATGGAACCACAGTGACCTTCTTCTACCCGCCAGGGCTGTCTTATCGTCGTGTGACGTGGAGCGAGGTATTATTCCTTCTGGGAAAGAAAGCAGCTGAAGGCTGGGGATTAGCAGAGACTCTTGTGCTTGGTTCAGAGCTCAGGCAGGTGCCACCATTGCTTAGCAGCCTCTTATAAGTCAAGAAGCTTCCAAGATTCATACCATTGTTGGATGAATATGGTTATATTGCTGGGGCTTGCCTTGGCTCATGCTGTGTTCAACTCTGGGTATTATACTTCAGAAATAGTGACTATCAGGAGTGAGTTCCCATGAGGATGCTAATGCAGAGAGAGAGGGGACCCTGCCTTAAATTTGTTTTCCACACCATATCAATATTCCTCTTTTAAAGAAAATACGTCTTGGCGTTCAAATAGTTCTAAACACTGTTCTGTAGAAGAAAGAGTTGAATTTATTCGTTACTCTAGATCAGGGCTTTGCACACTTTGGTAACCAAACCTCAGTCTGCATGCCTGATGCCCAGTAGAGCCAATCACTGAGACATCAAATATGCAGCATGGGAAGGGTTTATTGGAGAGACAGCCAAACCAGGAGATGGGAAAGCCAGCCTCTTATCCACCTTCTTTAAGGAGAAGAGTCAGAGATTTTTTTTAAGGCAAATAAAAAAAGAGTTTGACTATAGGGGAGAGGAGCTATGTGACTTCAGAATCAGATAAAGGAAATTAATGAGGTTGAAGTCATTTGTTGTCTCATTATGTTTTCATGCAATCCATAACCAGAGACTGGCATCCATAACATGCTCTGAGAGTAGGGTTTTAGGTCCTTCTATGTCAAAAGTTCATGCATTGGACACTTGTACATGCTCACAGACAGTCCGTGGTCATGACAGGTTCTGGTCAGTTTCTTTTTCTTTTTCTTTTCTTTATAAAGCTTTAATTAATTAATTAATTAGTTAATTTTTTAAATGTTTATTTTTAGTATAATTTATTGTCAAGTTGGTTAACATACAGTGTTTAATGTGCTCTTGGTTTTGGATGTAGATTCCTGTGATTCATCACTTACATACAACACTTAGTGCTCATCTTAGCAAGTGCCCTCCTCCATGCCCATCACCCCTTTTCCCCTTTCCTCTATCCCCACATCAATCCTCAGTTTCTTCTCTGTATTTAAGAGTCTCTTATGATTTGCCTCCCTCCCACTCTGTTTGTAACTATTTTCCCCTGCTTACCCCATGGTCTTCTATCAAGTTCCTCAGATTCCGCAGATGAGTGAAAACATGTTATCTGTTTTTCTCTGACTTATTTCACTTAGCATAAGACCTTCCAGTTTCATCTACGTTGCTGCAAATGTTAGGATTTCATTTTTTTTCTCATTGCCAAGTATTATTCCATTGTATATATAAACCACATCTTTATCTATTCATGAGTTGATAGACATTTAGGCTCTTTCCATAATTTGACTACTGTTAAAAGTGCTGCTATAGGGGTATGTGTGCCCTTATGAATCAGCACTTCTGTATCTTTTGGATAAATTGCTAGTAGTGCCGTTGCTGGGTCATAGTGTAATTCTATTTTTTTTTTTTGAGGAATCTCTGCACTGTTTTCCAGAGTGGCTGTGTCAGTTTGCATTTTCACTAACAGTGCAAGAGGGTTCCCATTTCTCCACATCACCAGCATCTGTTGTTTCCCGAGTTGTTAACTCTAGCCACCTTCACTGGTGTGAGGTGGTATCTCAGTGTGGTTTTGATTTGTCTTTCCCTGATGATGAGTGACGCTGAGCATCGTTTCATGTGTCTGTTGGTCATCTGGATGTTCTCTTTGGAGAAGTGTCTATTCATGTCTTCTGCCCATTTCTTCACTAGATTATTCGTTTTTCGGGTGTGGAGTTTGGTGAGTTCATTGTAGATGTTGGATACTAGCCCTTTATCTGATATGTCATTTGCAACTATCTTTTCCCATTCTGTCAGTTGCCTATTAGTTTTCTTGATTGTTTCCTTTGCAGTGCAGAAGCTTTTTTATCTTGTTGAGGTCCCAATAGTTCATTTTTGCTTTTTTTTTTAAATAATAGTTTATTGTCAAATTGATTTCCATATAACACCCAGTGCTTCTCCCCACAAGTGAGGGACACAGATCAAGGGAGACTACTGAATACTGAAGACGAACCATGGACTGAAAGGGGAGGGGGAGGGAGGGAGGAGGTGATGGTCATTTTTGCTCTTGATTCCCTTGCCTTCGAAGATGTGTCGAGCAAGAAATTACAGTGGCGGAGGTCAAAGAGGTTGTTGCCTGCTTTCTCCTCTAGGGTTTTGATAGTTTCCTGTCTCACATTTAGGTCTTTCATCCATTTTGAGTTTGTTTTTGTGTACGGTGTAAGAAAGTGGTCTAGTTTCATTCATCTGCATGTTACTGTCCAGTTCTCCCAGCACTATGTGTGTGTGTTTTTTCCCATTGGATACTCTTTTCTGCTTTGCCAAAGATTAGTTGGCCATACATTTGTGGGTCCAGTTCTGGATTCTTTATTCTATTCCATTGGTCTATGTGTCTGTTTTGGGGCCAAAACCATACTGTCTTGTGATTACAGCTTTGTAGTAGAGGCTAATGTCTGGGATTATGATGCCTCCCACTTAGATTTTCTTCTTCAGTATTACTTTGGCTCTTTGAGGTTTTTTGTGGTTCCATACAAATTTTAGGATCTTTTTTTCTAGCTTTGAGAAGAATGCTGGTGCAATTTTGATTGGGATTGCATTGGAGATGTAGATTGCTTTGGGTAGTTATTGACATTTTAACAATATTTATTTTTCCAGTCCATGAGCATGGAATGTTTTTCTATTTCTTTGTGTCTTCCTCAATTTCCTTCTTAAGTCCTTTATAGTTTTCAGCATACAAATCTTTTACATCTTTGGTTAGGTTTATTCCTAGATATTTTATGGTTCTTGGTGCAGTTGTGAATGGGATTGATGTCTTGATATCTTTTTCTGTTGCTTCATTATTGGTGTATAGAAATGTAACCAATTTCTGTACATTGATTTTGGGTCCTGTGACTTTGCTGAATTCATGTATTAGTTCTAGCAGCTTTTTAGTGGAGACTTTTGGGTTTTCCATGTAGAGTATCACGTCATCTGCGAAGAGTGAAAGTTTTACTTCTTTGTCAATTTTGATGCCTTTTATTTCATTTTGTTCCTGATGCTAGGACTCCCTACACAATGTTAAAGAGTGGTGAGAGTAGACATCCTTGTCATGTTCCTGATCTCAGGGAATGCTCCCTGTTTTTCTCTTTTGAGGATGATATCAGCTGTGGGCCTTTCATATATGGCTTTTATGATGTTCAAGTATGTTGCTTCTATCCCGACTTTCTTGAGAGTTTTTACTAAGAAACGATGCTATACTTTGTAAAATGCTTTTTCTGCATCAATTTACAGGATTATATGATTCTTATCCTTTGTTTTATTAATGTGATGTATCACATTGATTGATTTGCAAATACTGAACCAGCCCTGAAGCCCAGGAATGAATCCCACCTATTCATGGTGAATAATTCTTTTTATATGCTGTCAAATTTGGTTTGCTAATATCTTGTTGAGAATGTTTGCATTCATGTTCATCAGGGATATTGGCCTGTAATTCTTTTCTGTGGGGTCTCTCTCTGGTTCAGGAATCAAGGTAATGCTGGCTTCATAGAATGAGTGGAATTTTCCCTTCTGTTTCTATTTTTTGAACAGCTTGAGAAGAATTAGTATTAACTCTGCTTTAAATGTCTGGTTCATTCCCCTGGGAAGCCATCTAGTTCAGGACTCTTTATTTGTTGGGAGATTTTTGATAACTGATTCAATTTCTTCACTAGTTTCTAAGTAACATTGAGATTGTCCAATAGGACAGCCTGATATTTGCCTAATCTTGTAGAGGTGAGTCAGTATCCACCCTTTTGTTCCAGTAGGAAGAGTACATAAATATGGACTATGCAGCGTGACAGGCTGCCCCAAAGCAAATTCTTCTACTTCTTGTAATAGATCACAAGTGGTTATTATTGCTCGCAGACATATTGGCCATCCCTTAGTTATTAAATCTAATTATTTAGAAAAAATAGCAACAGGTCTTTTTATGTTGCCCAAATTCTGAGTTAGCACTCCCAAGACTGATCCCCTGCCTTTCATGGACAAACAAATCAAAAGGCTTCCTGATCTCTGGAAGGCTCAAAGCAGGAGTTGTGAGTAGTTTTCGTTTAATAATTTGGAATGAATTATGGTAATCTCCAGTCCAATCAAGACGTTCATTATTTCTTCCTTTAAGAATTTCATAGAGGGGTTTAGTGATGAATCCAAAATCAGGAATCTAGATGTGGGAAAATCCAGCCATGCCTAGGAATCTATGCAATTGTCTTTTGGTAATATGCAGCGTGATCCTTGCTAAGGCTTCCCTTCTGTCTGGAGCAAATTCCTTTGTCCCTTTGACAGTTTGATATTTAACAGATGTCTGAGAGATTTGGAACTTTTTCTCTGAGGCTTTATAGACTTGCTCATCCAGAAAGTTTAGGGTCAAATCGTATTTTGGTCTGAGGCTTCTCTAGTCTTGCTTACAACCAAAATATCAACTACGTATTGAAGGAAGTTTCCTCCTTATAATTGGAGGTCCCTTAAGTCTGTGGCTAAGACTTTCTCCCAAATGCAGAAAGAGTTCTTACAGCCTTAGGGGAGGACCATCCAGCAATATTGCAGTTTCTTTCCAAATGCAAACAGTTTTGGGGAGTCTGAGCTGAGAGGGATGCAAAGAATGTATCTTAAATCCAGAAAAACAAACCACTGAAAGTCTCCAGGCAAGGTTGTTAAGAGAGTATATGAATTAATTACCACCAGGTAGATATCTTCTACAGTTTGGTTAATGGCTCTTAAATTTGTACAGGCAAAATAGGTGTATTGTAAGGGTGCCTGGGTGGCTCAGTTGGTTGAGCATCCAACTCTTGATTTCGTCTCTGGTCATGATCTTATGGTTGTGGGATAGAACCCTATGTTGAGCTCTACACTGAGCGTGGAGCCTGCTTGGGATTTTCTCTTCCTCTCTCTCTGCCCCTCTTCCACTCACATGTGCTTAAGAGCACGCTCTCTCTCTCTCTCTCTCTCTCTCTCTCTCTCTCTCTCTCTCTTTCTCAAAATAAATAAACATTGAAAAATAGGTGTATTGGGTCGCCTGGGTGGCTCAGTCGGTTAAGCGTCCGGCTTTGGCTCAGGTCATGATCTCACAGTTTGTGAGTTCGAGCCCTGCATCGGGCTCTGTGCTGACACCTAGCCTGCTTCTGATTCTGTATCTCCCTCTTTCTCACCCTCCCCTGATTGAGCTGTCTCTGTCTCAAAAAAGAAAGAAAGAAAGAAAGAAAGAAAGAAAGAAAGAAAGAAAGAAAGAGAGAGAGAGAGAGAGAGAGAAAGAAAGAAAGAAAGAAAGAAAGAAAGAAAGAAAGAAAGAAAAGAAAGGAAGGAAGGAAGGAAGGAAGGAAGGAAGGAAGGAAGGAAGGAAGGAAAAGGTGTGTTGTATGTGGATTGGCAAAAGTGGAGGAGGCCAAATTTTAAGAAGGCAGAGAGAACAGGCTGAATTCCCCTTTTAGTTTGTTTCTTTAATGGGTACTATCTGAAGTTTGGAATCTTAACCCCATTACAAAACTTAACATGTACAAATGTCCCTGATTTTGCTTGTCCTGGCTTCCTACCCATCCAAACATCTGATCTTATCTTTCATATGACTTCTTCAGGCAACTCTAATAGAATTTCTCTATCTTGATGAAGCTTGCTCTGGGGGAACCTTTATATTCATGGGTCCAGTGGCAAAAGTAACTTTAGCATTCAGTTTAGTTAATAGATCAAAGCCCAGTAAAGGGATGAGACATTCAGCCATACTTAGAAATCTGTGTTTAAGGTGAGCTATTCCCATTTGGCAGACTAGTGGTTGTAGGAAGGTTTTAGTCAACACTTGTCCCCAAACTCTTGGTACAGCTATAGCAGAGAGAACCAAGAGTACTGAATATGTGGCCCTCATATCAGTAAAAAGTCCATGAATCTATTTCCAATTGCCATTGTGTTTTGGGGCTCCTTGTGGTATATGATGATAAGCTTTGCAAGATTTAAAGGAACTCCTGATCCCCTTCCTTGTTGGTCACTGTCAACCAATTAAGGTATCTGGTGGGCATTCTGGAACTCTGTCACCTTAAGAGAACTCATGAGCCTAGGGCATTCTCTTTTCCAAAGACCCTCTTCTTTACAATAGGCATATTGACAAGACCCAAACTGGGGCATCC
Source organism: Suricata suricatta (assembly GCF_006229205.1). Classification (NCBI taxonomy): domain Eukaryota; kingdom Metazoa; phylum Chordata; class Mammalia; order Carnivora; family Herpestidae; genus Suricata; species Suricata suricatta. The sequence continues at coordinate 22,334,611 of NC_043707.1, forward strand.
TTTAGGGTCCAAGGAACCTGAATTTCTTACCTGTTGTTGATCTCATCCTCTAGGAGTCCCTGGCATGGACTTGGCTTTCCTTGAGTTAAGGCTGCAGTTTACAAGGCAACCTGCTGTTTCATTTTCTGGTGCTCTTTTATTTCTTGTGCGTGGCCTCTGCTGTTAAAAACTTTAAAAACAGTTTCAAACAATTGTGAAAGGGATTACCAATGGAGTTTTTGGAGTTTCTTTTGAATGTCCAGATGAGTTTTGTTCGATAAATATCATATTGATCATCTTAAAATTTTCTGGTGCCTCAGGATCAATATCAGGGTATTTCTGATGTGTCTCAAAAAATTCTTTCAGAAAATTCTGAAGGGTTCTCATTCAGTTTTTGTTTAACTTCTTGACTCTTATTTAAATTCCTTTGCTTAGGGACTCCTTTTACTTAATCCAGCTAGAATACAATCCTGATAGTGTTCAAGCTAACCTCAGTCTCCAGCATTGACACTCCAGTTGGGATCCACAGTAGCAATGGCCACTATGACATCAGGTCTTAAGGGGTTTTTGGGGGTTTCAGCATGTAGCTGATTAGCTCTTCTCTAGACTTTTTCTGGCAGCATGCAGCATTTCTTAGAAATGAGGAAAATATTTAACAGATTTTTGTACATCTGCCCAAGTGGGTTGTAGGTGGCAAAAATAGATGAGAACAAATTTTCCATCCTCTTGGGGTCATCTCTGTAAGTAAGAATATTGTTTTTCCAATTAAACAAACCTGAGGTAGAGAATGGAGAGTGGACTGAAATCATTCTTCCAGCATCTGAGCATCCAAATGGGACTTGTGTTAGCAGATATTGCCACCCTCAGGAATCAGTGACTCCCTGACTAAATTAAGTACCCTGTAGGGTATGAGAAGGGGAGACAGTTCCAAACTCTGGGCCCCACAACATAAGGGGACCTGGTTCAGGCTCCCTTTGGGGCTCAGGTTGTTGGAACTGCTGCGGAGGGGCAGATGCTCTGGTACCCCCTCTGGGGGTTTAATTCAGTAATAAACTATCCTCTTTTCTCCAGTTGGAATCAGGTAACAGAGGTTTTGTAGTGTCACTTTGCTTTTGGAGTAAAATTTTACATCTTTTCTGAGCCATCTTCTTCTGATACAAAATTATAAAAGACTGAACAGAAGGTATTTCATCCCATTTACCGTCCCTTTTACAAAAATCTAACTGTACAATGGTATTATATTTTATGAATTCATTAGTTAATGGCCATTTTCCTCCAGAATCCAATATATTTTGGCCAAGCAGTGTTGCAAAAAAAAGATAATTTTTCATAGTTTCATAACTAAACATTGCCCATGCAGAAACTGAATTGTCGGTTCCCATTTTCTAATTAGAACATGGCCGATTTTATGCAAAGATAAATCTGCAGCAACAAGCATACCAAATGAAGTGTAGAGTACTTCTGTGAGTATTTAGTTCCTCCCTAAAAGTTGGGGCTTCACTGACTGAACCGAATAGCTTTCTAATCAACCTTCCCTTTTTATCACATTTAATTAATTTATTTATTTATTTATTTATTTTTCTTCCAAGTCTTTATTTAAATTCAAGTCAGTTAATATACAGCCTATAGCATAATATTGGTTTCAGGAGTAGAATTTATGATCCATCACTCATGTACAACATCCCTTGCTCATCCCGACATGTGCCCTCCTTAATGTCCATTACCCATTTATCCCATCTGCCCATCTACCTCCCCTTCCAGCAACCCTCAATCTGTTCTCTATAGTTAAGAGTCTCTTATGTTTTGTCTCCACCTCTGTCTTTATCTTATTTTATTTTTCTTTCCCTTCCTCTATTTTCATCTGTTTTTTTCCTTAAATACATATGAGTTAAGTCACATGGTATTGTCTTTCTTTGACTGACTTATTTCACTTAGCATACTTATTTCACTTAGGAAACTTTAAAAAAAATTTTTTTAACGTTTTATTAATTTTTGATACAGGAGAGACAGAGCATGAGAGGGGAAGGGTCAGAGAGAGAAGGAGACACAGAACTGGAAGCAGGCTCCAGGCTCTGAGCTAGCCGTCAGCACAGAGCCTGACGCGGGGCTCGAACCCACGAACGTGAGATCTGACCTGAGCCGAAGCCGGAGGCTTAACCAGCTGAGCCACCCAGGCGCCCCTCACTTAGGAAAGTTTTATTAATTAAGCAAGAAAAGGAAGCTAAGAGCGCCAAACCAAATCCCCCTACCTATTTTGAGGCAACTGAATGAGAGTAAAATATAAGCTCACATGCTGTCATACACAAAATACTGATGAAAAGATGTCTGTCCAAACCAAAAGCTGTTTCCTTGCCACAGAGTTAAATTAAACATGCAAAGTCAGGGGCGCCAAGTTGGGATGGTGCCCCTGGGATGGTCTCTAGAACAAAAGGACCTAGGAAGCTGCTTGGACGTTATCACCGAACTCCTATTACTGGCTGGAGAGTAGACAAACCATAGGCAGGGAGTTCCTGGCTGCCTTGCCAAATTTGTAACCAAATCCAAGTCCCTATCCTCAATGTACAGTAAATCCAATCATTGAGACATTGAGTAAGGAAAGGGAAAGTCAGGAATATTTAAAGGCAAAGAAAAAAAAGAAGGTCTGGTTATAGAGGAGAGGAGTGATGTGACTTTAGAATTAGATAAAGGAAGTTAATAAGTAGAGGAGGACTAAAGTCATTTAGTTATCTGTCACATGCATGTCAGCTTATGTAAAAGTTTACGTATACATAAGCTGTCATGCAGATCCATTATCAGAAAATAGTGTCCTTAGCATGACTCAAGAATGGAGTTTTAGGCCCTTGTATGTCAAAAGTTTATCCCTTGTGGATTTGTGCAGAGGCAGTCAGTGGTCCTGCTCAGTTCTGGCCAATTTCTTGAGGCCTTGAGTTCCTGCAAAACACCTAAATCAAGTATTTTGTTATCATGGTTTCAGGCAAGACTGTTTCTACAGAAACATGGTGGTAGACCATACATATTCTGAGAACAAGCAAATTTTGGTAAAAAGTTGTAGTTACACTTATTAGTCCTGTCAACCCTTTGGTTACTGATTTCACTTTTTCTACGAAAGACTTTATGGCAAATATTTCATGTGGATCACATAGTATCTGTCACATCTATTCACCTCTCCTGCTGTAGAATGAAAGCAGCCATTGACAATATGTATGTGGATGAGCATAGGTGTCTTCCAATAAAAATTTATTTAATTTTTTTTAATGTTTATTTATTTTGAGAAAGCGAGACAGAGAGCAAGCAAGGAAAAGGCAGGCAGACACACACACACACACACACACACACACACACACACACACACATGCACACATGCACACACACAGAATCTGAAGAGAGATCCAGGCTCCAAGCTGACAGCACAGAGCCTGACATGGGGCTTCAACTCACAAACTGCGAGATCATGACCTGAGCTGAAGTCAGAGGCTTACCCGACTGAGCCACCCAGGCAGCCTAAATAAAAATTTATTTATAAAAATTGATGGTGAGCTGTCATGTGGCAATTCCTATTCTGAAAGATAGAACTAGGACAACAGGGAGTCAAAGAGAAACAGGCTGTTTAAAAAAATTTTATGAAATGTTAAACATTTACAAAAATAGAAGGTAGTTCAACCAACCTCCCCACAATCTATCATCTAGATTCAAGAATTATCAACACTTGACCACATTTATTTCATCTGGGTTTTTCCCCTTTGCTGAAATATTTTAAAACAAACCCCAGACATCATGTCATTGTATTCCTCTCAGACATCTTACATGATCCGAATGTTATTATCACATCCAACAAAATTAATGATTCCTTTGTATTTAGACCATAGTCTAAGTTCCTTAATTGTCTCAAAAATATCTTTTTTACATCTGGTTTATTTGAATCGGCATCTAAATTAGGTCTATCCCTTCCATTTGGTTGGTTGGTCTTCTATGTCTCTCTTAGGCTAGTAGTATTCCCAATGGGAGGATATTTTGATTTATGTGTGAAGCAATGCATTAGGAATGGCAAATTCTGTCTATGTGAGAGGTGAGCACCCTATCACTGAATGTACTACTAAACATGTCAACCAAATGCAATATGTGAACCTTCATTGGATATTGATTTTAAAAATAGCTGTATAAAATAAATAAGAATGAGCTGCAAAATAACATTATTGGAGACAATGGGAAGACTGGTCATGACCTGGATATTAGCTAATATTAATGAGTTATTTAATTGGGTGTGATTTGTTAAGTCTTTTGGCTATGTTAAAAAAATACCTTTATCTGTTAGTGGCATACACTGAAGTATTTCTGGATACAGTAATGTGATATTCAGAATGTGCTTTAAATTATTCAGAAAAAAAAAGGCAAACAGCTGAATAAAACAATAGAAAACAGTAGAAATTTAAATTGAGTGATGGAAATATGGAGAGTTGAGTTATCTAGTCTCTCTATCTCTACTTTTGAGTATGTTAGAACATTTCCATAATAAAAATTTTTTTAAAAGAACAAAAAATAAATAGAGGGTAAACTCTAATAAATCTGGCATTTCTACATTAGGGAGAAATTTGACCAGATAGTGTCTAAAGATTTTTTTTTTTAACATAACCTTAAGATACATACCAGGGAACTCACTATTTCATGGAGTCTCTTTGGAACATTAACCAATGCTCACCTGCCTTTTCTTCTCCTGCCCTTGCATAGAACCAGCAGCGGGCACACTCCCCACGCCTAACCTGTGATGGCACCCCAGCCCAGGGTCAGAGTACTCAGAGCACCAGTTGCAGCATCAACCACCTCATCTTCCATGGGGGAGCTAAGGTTAGCCTTGTTTCTGCCCACCCATTGCTCTCCTGCCCCTACACTGTCTCATTTCTTGGTGACTCCCTTATTCTTATCTCTTCCTCAGATGATCTTCACGGTCACCTTTGACGTCTCTCCTAACGCCATACTGGGTGATCGGCTGCTTCTGACAGCTAATGTGAGCAGGTGAGATGGGCCAAGCCTGGGGCAGCACCTCCTGGCCCCTAGACTCCTCTTCTTGGATCCTTGCCAACTAGGTTCCCCCTCTTTCTCCAGTGAAAATAATACTCCCAGGACCAGCAAGACCACCTTTCAGATGGAGCTCATGGTGCAGTACGCCATCTACACTGTGATAAGCAGGTACCATAACACCAACTCAAAAGGGTTCTTCTCTATCACTCTGATGGGGTTAGGAAAGGCTTTTACCCCCTGCAGCAGTTCAGAATCTGGAATATTCAGGTTTTATCACCACCTTTTAAATTGGTAGATGATACTGCCAGCACTTACTAATTAAGCATCAAGTGCCTATTGTGGGCTAGCTATGATGATAATAATAGTTGTGATATTATTATTGTCATACATTTAATTGAGGTTACAGTTCTCAGAAGGCTTTCTTAAAAGCACCAAGATTTTCCCGAGTTTCCTGAGAGATATGAGACATTTCCATGTCTCAAGATTCCTACAACTTTATTGGGAAGTGAGATTACTCTGATTCAAGGCAGAAACTCATCAAGGATACCTCCATGGTTCTGTACTCTGAGGTTGTATGAGTTTCCAAGAGCAGCTAGAGCCTCCTGTCAGGGGAGGCCTCTGCTAACTGTTAGAGTCTGTGGCACTGGGATTAGCCAGCAGTGATTCTGAAAGGAGTCATTGGCATTTGGGTGAGACAATTCTTCATTGAAAGGAACGTATTTACACCTGCAGGGCATTAGACCTGCTACTCCTCCTCTTCCCAGTCCCTTTTAGGAGGTATAGAGAGAAATGACCTGCTTGCTGCAGAGGCCAAATTTCAGGGGAGAAGCTAGATAAAAGAAAAAGAGCTTAAAATGCTGCTCCAGAAGGGGTAATAGATGAGGTGTTTATAACTCAGGAGTCAAGTCATGTGTTAGAGCTGACATCTTCCTTCAGTAAATAGCTTCTTAGCATTTGCTGTGTGCTAAGCACAGTGCTCTGGTTGCTTTCTATAAATTCATTTGATATTCAACAAAGACTTATTGAGCCTCTATTATGTATAATTAAAACCAGACACAATATCCTGCCCTTGTGGGATGTATACACTCATGATGTGCAACAAGTCCATGTGGCTTAGCCTGGATACATTCCCCTGTGCTAATTATGGCCTTGTGCCTCACTGGACATCCTCTTCCTGCCCATATCACAGTCTAATTCACACCTACATTGGGAGGTCTCAGCAGCCCATCCAGGTGCATGCTTATGAGCTTTTTTGCTGGAGTGTGTACTGGGAACTCATGGACGGAGCATATCTAGGCGTATTTGGCCCTACAGTTCAACTGTACTCAGCTGATTTGACTCTGTAGGTGGGAGCACTCAGAGAGACCCACTGGATGAGGCTGGGGCCTTTTGGAGGAGCCCCTCACAGAGGAGCGATGAGAGTTTAGAGTAGAAGTGGTCTAGAATTAACACTGTTCAGGCAAAGAATAGGTACCCAGAAGTGGACCAAGAATGGCCAGAGGTGAGCCCACTGAGGAGCCAGTCTGGCCACTGGGTCTCCACATATGGGCTTGGGTAGGGTTCAGGAGAAATTGTTACACTGAGGTCCAGTGAAGAGTCTACAGTTAGGCCTCCCCTCACCTCTAAGCTCCAGGACCAGAAAAGCCAAGAAAACAGGAGAAGAATGAAAGCCTGTTGGAGCCCAGACATGGGTAGTGTCCAGTAAGCATTTGTCAGTAGTATCAGGCCAAGTCTCCCCAAACCTTTGCTGTGTCTCACATGCATATCCAGTATCTTCTGTGCCCATGAAGGCCTGATGGGAATACTAAGACACAAAGAAGAATGAGCTGGCCCCTGCTACCTCGTGAGTCAATGGCATAGCTCTGCTTTCCCTTCACTGCACTCTCTGCCAGCCCCCTTGACAGTTTCCTCCACTGAAGCTTCTGCAATAACCTTGCACCCAGCTTGAAACCCAGCCCTTCTCCCTAAATCCTCTCATTATGTCAGATCAGGCATAGAATTCATTGCAGGCCACCCCAAGGCCCCACTGATGACTTATCTTGTCATGCTGCTAACTTGAGCTTCTTTAGGAGTCCATCAAGGAACTTCAGATTCACCTCTGCCTCTTTTCTCCCCAGCCATGAACAGTCTACCAAGTACCTCAACTTCTCAGGCATGGACCAGGAGGAAAGCAAGCAGGCTCAGCATAGATACCAGGCAAGTGATGCTGACTCAAGAGCATGGGCTGTAGCAAGGGGCTAGGAGCCAGCAATTAGGGAGGGATATGGCATTTGGCATGGTCTTTGCTCTCACTGCCCTTTGTGCAGGTGATCAATCTGGGACAGAGGGACCTGCCTGTCAGCATCAACTTCTCTGTGCCTGTGGAGCTGAATGGGGTGCCTATTTGGACAAAGTTAGATGTTTTCCACCCCCAGGTACTCAAGGACTGTGTACAGCTCCCCAAGCTAATGCCCTTTACCTGGATCTCTCTGTCTCTCATGAATTCCTGATGCCCAACCCCCTTCTCTGTGTCTTTTCCTAGAATCCCTCCATTCAGTGTTCTCCAGAGAGAATGGTGCCCACAGAGTCTGACTTCCTGAGCCACATTCAGAAGAATCCTGTACTGGTAAAGGAGCGCTCTGGGCCATTTCCACTTCAAACCACACACCAGAAGAGTTTAATTCAAGAGTCTCTACTACATTCAGATGACTGTCTGCTGAACAGCCCTCTTGAATCCAATTGTGGCTGCTCCTCTCACATCAATCAATTTAATGCTGTCTTCTACCTTCAAAACCACCTTTCTCTGGCTTGATGCTACTTCTCTGTTCCTAGAACTGCTCCATTGCTGACTGCATGAGGTTCCGCTGTGACCTGCCCTCCTTTGGCATCCAGGAGGAACTTGACTTCATCCTGAAGGGCAACCTCAGCTTCGGCTGGGCCAGCCAGGTGTGTAGGCCCAACAGCAGAGTCCCTTCCCAGGATTCAGGTGCCACCAGATGATGTCTGTGTCGTCCTTCCAGCAAGGACATTCCTTGAACTCTGAGCCTTTCCCGGTGCTGGTTCCTCATCTGTGCCCCCTCTGTTTTGTAGACACTGCAGAAGAAGGTGTTGATTGTGAGTGAGGCTGAAATCATATTCGACAGGTCCATGTATTCCCAGCTTCCAGGACAGGAGGCGTTCCTGAGAGCTCAGGTAGTGACTGTGTGGCAGGCAGTGGCCAGGCTGCTAAGAGGGCTCCTAATGCAAACTCTGTGGTGCTGTGTGGGAGGCTCACAAGCCCAGAGGGAGGAAGAATGAAGGTCCCTCAGCAGGAGAGTTATCCCAAAGCCTGTGAATGTTTCTGTATGTCACCCCTTGGAGTAAAGGAAGAAGGGGAGGGAGTTAAAGGTTAGGGGACCTGGGAAGAGTCTGGGGCAGCAGGAGTTGCATCACTTTCTGATGAGGTCACCTCCACACCAGATAGAGACAGTCCTGGAGAAGCAGGAGGTCTACAACCCCATCCCCGTCATTGTGGGCAGCTCTGTGGGGGGGCTGCTGCTGCTGGCTGTCATCACGGCCGTCCTCTACAAGGTGAGTGTTCTCATCCTTATCTTAACACCACCAGGTGTTTTTTTTTTTATTTTTCATGTTTTTATTCATTTTTGAGAGACAGAGCATAAGAAAGGGAAGGGCAGAGAGAGAGGGAGACACAGAATCTGAAGTAGGCTCCAGGCTCTGAGCTGTCAGCACAGGGCCCTACATGGGCTCAAACCCATGAACTGTGAGATCATGACCTGAGCCAAAGTTGGACGTTTAACCGACTGAGCCACCCAGGCACCCGATAAATCTGTATTTTTGTAATCTTGAGTACCTAGTGGTGCAATTGTGGATTAGAGGGTAGTTTTTTTTTTTTTTTTAATTTTGGGGAACCTCCATACTGTTTTCCAGAATGGCTGCACCAGTTTGCATTCCCATCAACAATTTAAGATGGTTCTCCTTTCTCTGCATTCTTGCCAACATCTGTTGTTTCCTGTGTCGTTAATTTTAGTCAGACTGCCTTTAATTGCTCTCCTTGTCTCTTCCACTCTCTTCTTTATCACTACATGTTTCCATTCATAGAAAATTATAAAATAAGGCATAGCACTGGATTGGGTATTCATACTACCACTGATTCTTTCTGTGACTGTAGGCAGTGCCTGGTCCATGCTGGGTCTTGATTTCTCATTCTGAAAGTGATTTCACCCAACTCACAGATTTGTGGTAAAGGCTAAATGACACAGCATGTCTAATGTTTCTAGTGCAGTGCTGGGACATGGTAGGGCCTCCAGCAATGGTGATCCTCCTCCCTCCTCAATCATCTCTTTTCCTCTCTTCCATTGGATTTCCTAATTCTCTTTTCCTTCCTCCCCACAGGTTGGCTTCTTCAAACGTCAGTATAAGGAAATGATGGAGGAAGCAAATGGACAGACTGCCCCAGAAAATGGGACACCAGACCCACAAGTTGCCCAATAAAAAACTATCTCCTATTGTCCCTTGGACCTGTTCTCTTCTGAGAGGTTTCCTGGCCCTCTTACTCTCACCTAAGGTAGGCCAGCAGGCGTGAAATGGTCCATGTGAGGGAGGCCAGGATCAGGTTGCTTTTCCCCTTTGGGAGGATGCATCGTGTTCACCCAAAGAGCTTGCCTGGGAAGGGCTAT
>NC_043707.1:22344360-22352894 GCF_006229205.1 Suricata suricatta
CATAGACTCCAAGGACTCCAGTGGTCTCTTGTCTAAAATGAAGGCGTGTTATTTGTCTCTGCATATTATTGCTTACATTTATTTTATTTGAATTTTTTTCAGGGTTGCCATTGTGTTGTGTTATATCCCCAAATCACAAAAATGGATCAATGACTCAAAAATTTTTCTTTGAAGCATAAAAGTTGTGATTAAAAAAAAAAGTAAATTGCTGCAACTTAGAATAATATCATCAAAATCAATATTGAATGAGGTTCTAGTGCACCTTTAGTATAGGGATGTGTGAATGGTGGGATAAGTGGTTCTGAGTCAAAATTTAAATATATCTAGAATATATTATACCACTGAAACTGGATTTTATTGGATCACATATCTTTTTTCTCCTAGGATGTTGTCCATTATGAAACTGTCAAATGGCATAAAGCTATCAAAGCTTTTGTGTCATTTTCACACATGACATAATGACCTCTCAGATAAGGCAACAAATACTTCTTAGACTGACTACAACATATTGTTTCCCCATCCCAAGGCAATAATTTTATCATTAAATACAGAGAAGACAGCAAAACTACAGTGGCATAAATCAAAGTTGCTCTTAGAGCAAAGGTATGTACTAAGTCACATAATTTCCAAGATGCAGCAGCAGTGAAGTTAATGTCTATGCTGGAAGGTTGCTCTTGGCTGTAAGTAACAGGGGACAATCAAAAGCCTTCCCACATGAGGTCCAGATATAGTCATAATGACACTAAGATGCATCCATCTTGTGATGCTTTTTGTCTTAGACATCATTGCAAGATGGCTGCCATAGCTCCAGGCATTTTTATCGTTGGATAATAATGCCCAAAAGCAAGAGGAGGAGTTTTTGGAGGAGGTCATCAAGAGGACATGACCATTGGTTGGCCCTGGGTGTATAGAGGCTTCTCACACCCTGCTCTGTGTTGGGAATGTATACTCTGCCCACTATTCTCACAGTGGGAGCCATTTTGAATGACACAGCCCTAAAAGAGCAATGCATTATTGAGTCTATCTGGATGGTGCATGTGCCTGAACTTAGTTAAGGTCTCTATATAAACCTAAGATTCTGGTGGGTCAGTGTAAAGACCTACTTTTCTTGAAGCTGCCCAAGTCAAGCCTCTTATTTCCCTCACTAATAAGTGACCCTACTATCTACCAATCTGGAGTTGCCTGGCTCTTCCTGTCTGCCTCCAGTGTGGGAGCGTGTTCCAAATTTCATCCTGGGAATACCTGAGGTTGCAAACCAACAACTTGTTAGCCAGCCAGGAGACCTAAAAATGGGTCTTGGGGGTTGTTTCATGACCTTTTTGTGGGGAGGGATGAGCCATAGGTCACATCCTTGTGGACCACTGCAGGAGTACAGGGATGTCCCCTAAATGGTGACTGGTATGATGCTGTTGTTTGAGTAACTGTGCAGAGTGCACAGTTACTCAAACGGAAACACATGGCTGTGTAGTGGGCTGGCTTTTACTGTGAACTGGCCATTAATCCCCAACTAGAAGCTGAAATTTATGTTATAAAGTTGGAAGAAGAGCTGAGGTTAGAGAAAGATGGATAGGTTTCCATTACTCTTCTGACTTTGAGGGCTGGAAGACAGGGTACAAGTGCAGAATAATTAGTTGGACATCCTAGCATTCTTTGCAAACTAGGAGATGACAAGCTGCTATGCAGTAACATCCAAAGGCTTATGACAAAGCCTGAATGGGACATTAAGAGATGGAATACCTGGGGAAATGAGGAAAGTGAGGAGGAGGATGTGATGGTGGTTGGCAGTGAAATGAATGAAACACTTGGTGCTGTTTGACCCTTAATACACAGGAAAGTAAAAGCAGAGCAACAGGAGTCCCAGTCAGTGGGGCAGCCCCCAGTTCAGGAAACGTTCATGATGAGAGAATATACTCTCCCTGAGCTTATTAATATAACTGCCAAGTTCAGGGAAAGCCCAGGGAGAGTATCCTGGCATGGTTAGTGCAGCTATGGGATATGGTGGGTGATGGCATTTCTCTAACCAGGCAGGAGACAGAGAAAATGAGCAAAAACAACATACACCCAGCCTTCCAGCCATGCTGGCATGGTGCTCAGGTGTTTAAAGTTACTCGTTCCCTTAGAGATTGGATTATTCTAGCCTGCAGGGAGGCTTGGCCCAATGAGAGAGAATCTCCCTAGGCACGTGGGACCCTGGTAAACTATAGATCTACGAGGAGTTGTAACAAATTCTTATGGAGTTGGGAATGAACCAGTTTGTGAAAGCCCTGATGAGGTGACATTTACTGCAGGAACGAAAACCAAGATAACTCAGTCTACCCTCAGCACCTGCTATGGGACGCTGATATCCATGCTGAGCCCAGTCATAAGATGAGACATTTTGATGATGTTGGACAATCTATTGCTGATCTAGGGGAAACTGACAAAGCCTGGAAACAGGCTATGGGAAAGACCCAGGACAGAGAGGAACTCAAAAAGCCAAAAGACAATCCCAATATAACCATAAAGAGTCTGATAAAAATAATCCAGAAGCAAATGTGTTTTCATCTCACTGCTGCTAAGACTATACCTGAAAAGAGAGAGTGGAAACCTCGGGAAACCTCATAACTGTGCCTTAAAACCTGAACACCAGTTAATACCTGTTCCACCTGCCCCTACCATCCTTGAAGTCCTGCCTGCTCTGGTAGAGTCCTCAGGAATATTCTCCTATTCAGGGTTGGTGCCTCCTATTCCCCAGGTATAGGAATCAGGCCAAGACTGTCTCTAGGTCAGAGCCATTGGAGGCAACTGGAGACCTCATGTTGAGTTTACAATAGTTCCCCAGAAATAAACAAAAAATGATGGTTCTAGTTGGTACTAGAGCTAAATGTATTTTGTTACATGGTAACCTTCAGGAGTTTTCTGCCCCACCTCAGCACCATTGACAGATACAGAGGACAAATCATTATGATCAGAAAGGTCTCCTTCACAACACAAGTTGGACATTTTCCTCCATGAAAACATGGGGTTTAAACTCTTGTTAGTACCAGAAAGCAGACTGGACATTAATATCTTACGAAGTCAAACTCTGCAAACCTCCATTAGTGAATTCTGCCTCAAGATTAGAATAATCAAACCAATGCTGAGGGGAAATACCAATTAGGAAACAGTAAGTTTTCTGTTCCCTTAAAGAACAGTCATTGTTACTTAAAGAATGATAACTGTTGATGACTTTTTGGGGAGATGGTGGCAGAGGGGGATCCTCAGCTTACCTCAACCCACAGACACACCTACACAGTAGCCACATCAGGGTAACCAACCCAGAAAAATGACCTAAAGACTAGAAGAACAGATTTTCTACAGTTAATCATAGAGAGGGGACCACATCAAAAAGCACAGGAGGGAGGAGATACCATCAGGAAACAAACTCCCCATGAGACTGACCACAAATGGAAGGGACACTACAAGCACAGAGAATATAGAGAAGCAGATACCATACCAGGCATCCCAGGTACAGGGGACTTGCACCGGGAAGACATGTCCCTATAACAAAGTAGGGCTCAACGTTGTAGGGTTTTTTTTTTCTTTTCAACCAGTGGGGCTTAACTCTGAGTACTTTAAAAAATCAGTGGGCTCTGGAGAGTCAGAAGGCAATAAGAACCTGAGTCCCAGTCTTTAAGGAGATAACAAACATATCAAAGAACCCCACTAAGATACAGCATAGAAGCACAGTTTGGAAAGTTCCTGAGGATACATGAAGGAGATTTGTTTGCTAATCTCAGAATGTGTGCTGGAGGGGCAGGGATCTTTAGACGACTTCCCCAGGAACAAAGAAGCTGCTGGATACCATTTACCTGTTGTCCTCCACAGCCTAAATAGCCAGACACTCTTGGGAATGACTCCAGACACTCTCCATTTACCTTGCTAACACCATGTTCCTTGCCCCCAAGTTGTCTTTGAGATCCATTCCATTCAGCCCACCCTAGTTGGCTGGAGGCCCTCCAAAGTGGCTCCTGCTATGTCTCATTGTGCAAGCAGTCCTTGCAGGAACTGATGCCACTCCAAAGTGACTGCCTTGGGAAGAGGGAACGACAACAATTTCAAATGCAGTCCTAGCAGCTGAACCCTAGAAATGACCGTACAGAGAGTGCCCTGATGATCAGTTCTTCTGTAGTTTCAGCAGATGCACTGGAGGCAGGCATATGATCTAATTGTCAGCCTGTCCACCAACAAAAACCCCTCATCAGACAGGACAGGGAAAGAGCCCTGCTGTTCAGGGTCACTGCATCCCCGGGAGATGGATTGGGGTCAGGCACCCATTCTGACTGTTGGCCTTGTCCACAAACAAAAACCTCTCAGGTGACAAGGCAGGGAGAGCCCCTGAATGTCAGTGCTACTGCAGCCCCAACATATGGACTGGGGGCAACATCTGGTCTGACTGCTGATACCTCACAACTACAAGGCTATGGAAGCCCCAGACTAATCACTTAACAGCATTGGATCCAAAGTCAGTCCACAATAGGCAGAGTGGGCCATTGCAGCCAAGTGGACTGAGGCAAATGAGGCTCAGTCACAGCACCAGGAATACACAACCCATATAGGAGACAACCCTGAAGTTCCTGGATCTTATGAACAGGAGACAGTGTGTGACAGAGCACTACAGGATCTCTTCTTCTTCATAAGGCCACTACTTTGTTTATTTATTAAGCTTATTTTGAGAGAGACAGAAACAGGGTAAATGGGGGAGGGGCAGAGGGTGAGAGAGAGACAGAGAGAATCTCAAGCAAGCTTTGTGCTGTCAGTGCAGAGCTTGATGTGGGGCTCAAAGTCATGAAACTGTGAGATCATGACCTGAACTGAAGGCAAGAGTTGGATGCTTAACCCACTGAGCCATCCAGGTGCCCCATAAGGTCACTACACTTAAGACCTAGAGACATAATTGACTTTTTTCATATATAGAAACAAGCACAGAGAGTTAGATAAAATAAGGAGACAGAGGAATATGTCCCAAATGAAAGAACAAAATAAGAGCACAGCAAAAGAGCTAAATGAAATGGAGACAAGTAATATGCCTGGTAAAAAATTCAAAGTAATGGTCATAAAGATACTTACTGAACTTGAGAAAAGAGTGGAGTATCTCAGTGAGAATGTCAATAGAGTTAGAAAATATAAAAAAGAGCCAATCCGAGATGAAGAAGAACTCAATACTGAAATTAAAAATATACTAGAGGGTTGAGGAGTTAAGATGGCAGAGTAGTAGGAAGACTCTACGCTTTTCTTATCCCTTGAGCACAGCTAGAAAAATATTAAATAAGTATGACTACTCAAGAAGTAGATATGAAGACTGACAGAACAGACTGCACGAGTAGAGGGAGAGAGGAGGCCACACTGTGGAAGCTAGGAGGTACAGAGACATGGTTTGGGGGATAAACAGATCTCAGGTATGATGGAGGGGAGGGAGCCCAGGTCACAGAGAGATCGAGGAGAGGAGAGAGACAGAGATAGAGATAGAGATAGGGGAAAGAAGAGAGAGAGAGAGAGAGAGAGAGAGAGAGAGAGAGAGAGAGAAGAGCACAGGAGATTGCACAGGAAAACACTTCCCCAAAGTCATTGACTGTGAAAATGAGAGAGGCTAATTTTTGTGAATTTTTTCAACCAGTGAAACTCAAACACTGGAGTTTTAGAGGCCCATGGTATGGCTGATAAGAGCACTGAGATTGTTGCAGTGCTCCTGTAGAGAAGGCAGGCAAGTAACCGGGGCAGACAGCAGGATCAGAGGATCTCCTGAGATGCAGTGCGAGAGACTGTTCCCCTTCTTGGAGCACATCTGAGAGAGGTTGCATTGCCTTTCCAGGGATGAAGGAGCCAGTGAATGACATATCCACCGCTTAGCATAAGCATGGAGACATCATGCCAAGGGAAGCTAACTTGGACACTGGCCTCTTAGTGTCCTTTGTTTCAAATTCTATGTTCCTGAGCTCTGGTGTGACTGCTTTTCTGGGTGAAATCTGTATCAATCCCAGTGTGGTGAGACCATTCCTCAGAAGACCAGTGCAAGTTCTCACCACATCAGGTTCCTAAAGTTTGTAGTTTTAGCACTCATCCAGGCTGACTGGGATAAAGCCCAAAGTGCACTGTATTTCTTTAGGCAGGGAAGCAAATTGGACACAGTGTGTAAGGAGTGAAGTGAAAAACACTTAAGACACATGAGGGAAATTTATTCAGTCTTCTGAAAGGGCTTTCCTGACAGCACCAAGCACAAAATCCCCTCTCTGAGGACAAAGGAGCTAGACTGGCACCATTCCTTCCCCCTTTCTCCCACCACCTCCCTTCAGCATAATTTACTTTAGTAAACAGGACAGTGCCAACACTGGATGCCTAAATTGTTTACACTAAGACCCACCCCACCCCCACACTAATGCTTTTCATGGGCAAGTGAACCTGAAAACCAGCACAGTGGGCCCATTCCCCAGAAGACCAGCACAAATCTCCACATGTACCATCTTACTCACCATAAAGTTCTGCAAAGCTTAAGCTCTAGTGGAAATAACACATCAAATCTCTTTTAAGTTTTTAAAATGTTTTTATTTAATTTTAAGAGAGAGACAGCATGAACAGGGAAGGGTCAGAGAAAGAGGGTGACACAGAATCTGAAGACAGGCTCCAGGCTCTGAGCTAGCTGTCAACACAGAGCCCGACATGGGGCTCAAACCCATGAACCATGAGATCATGACCTGAGCCAAAGTCGGAAATCAAGTCTCTTTTAATAAACAGACCTAGTTAAAACTCACCACACTCTTGACAAGGCCCAAATACTTCCTATTGCTGGCAAAGAGAAACTGCAGAGAACTGACTCGAAGGATAGAGCACCCATAACACAGCAGCAGAGTGCTCATAGCATACACCAGAGACAATTACTGATGTACCTGGCTCTTGATCTTATGTGACCTTTTCTTCATAAAGCCATGATTCTCAGAAGCAGGAAACATAACAGGTTTTCCTAACACAGAGAAGAGGACAGAGACCTAGACAGAATGCCAAGAAAGAGGATCTCATCTCAAAGGAAAGAACAAGAAAAGGTCCCAGCCAGGGAGCTAATTGAACCAGATATAAATAATATGCCTGACCCAAAATTTAAAGCAAAATAACAAGGACACTATCTGGGCTTCAGAAAAGCATAGAAGACACCAGGGAGTCCCTTACTGCAGAGATAAGAGCTTAAAACCAATTAGACCAAAATGAAAAATGCAATAATCAAGATTCAAAACTGACTGGATACAATGACCACAAGGATGGAAGAAGCAGATAAATAAATAAGTGATTTAAAAGATAGAATTATGGGGAAAAATGAAGTTGATCAAAGGAGGGAAAGAAAAATCTTGGATCACCAAATCAGACAGGGAACTCAGTGACACCATGAAATGTAATAGCATTTGTATCAGAGGTGTCCCAGGAAAAGAAGAGAGCAAAGGGGGCAAAAGGTTTATTTGAGGAAATTATAGATGAAAACTTCCCTTATCTGGGAAGGAAACAGACTTCCAAATCCAGGGAGCACAGAGAACTCCCATCAAAATAAAAAAAAGCAGGTTAACACCAAGACTTATTGTAGTTAAAATTGCAAAATACAGAGATAAAGAAAAAATCCTAAAAGCAGCAAGAAAAAAGAAGCCCCTAATTTATAAGGGAAGATAGATAATGTTAACAGCAGATCTCTCCACAAAAATGTTGCAGGCCAGAAGGGAGTGATAGGATATATTCAACATGCTGAAAAAAATTTACAACCAGGGCGCCTGGGTGGCTGAGTCCGTTGAGGGTCAGACTTCAGCTCAGGTCATGATCTCACATTTGTGGGTTCGAGCCCCATGTCGGGCTCTGTGCTGACAGCTAGCTCAGAGCCTGAAGCCTCTTTGGATTTTGTATCTATCTCCCTCTCTCTCTGACCCTCCTCTGTTCACACTCTTACTCGCTCTCTCTCTCTCAAAAAGAAATAAAATATTTTTAAAAACTAATAATATTCTATCCACCAAGGTGATAATTCAGAATAGAAGGAGAGATAGGGTGCCTGGGTGACTCAGTCATTACACATCTGACTTTGGCTCAGGTCATAATTTCATGGTTAGTGAGTTTGAGTCCCATATTTAGTGACCTCCTGCCCCGCTTTGGGTGAGCATGAGCCCTGCTTCAGGTGAGCCCCACCCCCTCTCTCCCTCCTTTCTCTCTCTCTCTCTCTCTGCCCCTCCTGGGATTCTCTCTCTCTACCCCTTGCTCACTTGTGCCCCCCAACAACAAAAATGAACAGAAGGAAGGATAAAGAGTTTCCTAGACAAACAAAAACCAAAGAAGTTTGTGACCAGTTACCCAGTCCTTCAAGAAATATTAAAGGGGAGTATTTGAGTGGGAAAAAATACTAGAAAGAAGCAGAGAAAATCTCCAGAAACAACAAAACAAGCAATTAAATGGCACTAAATTAATATCTATCAATAATTACTCTGAATGGAAATGAATTAAATGCTCCAATCAGAAGGTATAAGATGTCATAATGGATTAAAAAAAAAAAA
>NC_043707.1:22352994-22355463 GCF_006229205.1 Suricata suricatta
CAGGCAATCAAAAAGAATGAAATCTTGTCATTTGCAACTACATGAATGGAACTAGAGGGTATTATGCTAAGCAAAATTAGTCAGAGAAAGACAAATATATGACTTCACTCATATGAGGAATTTAAGACACAAAACAGATGAACATAGGAGAAAGGAAGCAAAAATAATATAAAAACAAGGAAGGGGACAAAACATAAGACACTCTTAAATATAGAGAACAAACACAGGGTTGCAGGAGGGGTTGTAGGAGGGGGGATGAGCTAAATGGGTAAGGGGCATTAATGAAGACACTTGTTGGGAAGAGCACTGGGTGTTACACGGAGGGAATGAATCACTGGAATCTACTCTTGAAATCATTATTGCACTATATGCTAACTAACTTGGATGTAATTTAAAAAAATAAATTGATTAATTAAAAACAATAAAGACACCTGTAGATTGAAAGTGAGAGGATGCAAGACCATTTACCATGCAAATGAATGTCAAAAGAAGCCAGAGTAGCCATACTTATATCAAATAAATTAGATTTTTAAACCAAAGACTGTAATCAAAAGTGAAGAAGGGCAATATATAATAATAAAGAGGTCTATCCATCAAAAAGATCTAATGATTGTAAATATTTATGACAACTTGGATACACCCAAATATCAACAACAAACATAAAGTAACCTATTGATAAGAACACAATAATATTAGGGGACTTTAACGCCGCACTTACATTACTGAACAGGTCATCTAAGCAGAAAATCAACAAGGAAACAATGGTTTTGAATGACACACTGGACCAGATGAATTTAACAGATATATTCAGAACATTTCATCCTAAAGCCACAAAATACACATTATTTTCAAGTGCATATGAGGCATACCCCAGAATAGATCACATACTAGTTCACAAATCAGGTCTCGAGAAGTACAAAAAGAACGAGAGCATATCATGTATATTTTCCAACCACATTGCTATGAAAGTTGAAGTCCATCACAAGGAAAAACTCAGAGAGATTATAAATACATGGAGATTAAAGAACATCCTATTGAAGAATGAACAAATCAACCAGAAAATTGAAGAAATAAAAAAAATACATAGAAACAAATAGGTCTAACAGGAGAAACCTAATGGAGGACCAGGGGGAGGGGAAGGGGGAAGGAGAGTTGGGGAGAGAGAGGAACGCAAAACCTGAAAGACTATTGAATACTGAAAACTAACCGAACCCCAGGGTTGAAGGGGGAGGGGGAAAAGAGGTGGTGGTATTGGAGGAGGGCACTTGTGGGGAAGAGCACTGGGTGTTATATGGAAACCAATTTGACAATAAACTATTAAAAAAATGCACGATGGTCAAAAACCTTTGGGATGCAGCAAAAATGGTCATAAGAAAAATCTTAAATACGCAACCTAACTTTATACCTAAGGTGGTGATGGTGGAGGGCACTTAAGGGGAACAGCACTGGGTGTTGTATGGAAAACAATTTGACAATAAAATATTATGGAGGAAAAAAAAAGAATCTCATGCCTTCTTAATCAGATGAATCCATAGAAAAGTCTGCTTTCAATAGAATGAGCTTCATTTTGGAACTCAAATAAATATATCAGAAAATAATTTTCATAAACTCACAAAACATTCAAAAAGTGAGTTCCCTATATCTCACCATTTGGTGTGAGGCTTATTAGCAGGTAGAAAATTCATTTATTCATGGTACTTTTGGGATATTCTGCTATCATTCACTTTGTTCCATTAAAAAAGAGAAATATTGGGGAACCTGAGTGGCTCAGTCAGTTAAGCCTTTGACTTCGGCTCAAGTCATGATCTCACAGTTCGTGGGTTCGAGCCACGTGTCGGGGTCTGTGCTGACAGCTCAGAGCCTGGAGCCTGCTTCCGATTCTGTGTCTCCCTCTCTCTCTGCCCCTTCCCGCTCATGCCCTGTCTTGTCTGTCTCAAAAATAAATAAAAAACATTTTAAAAAATTTAAAAAAGAACTATCAACATGCATAATTCTTATGATCAGAAAGCAGAGAGAGGATGATTGATGTAAAAAAATTAGTTCAAAGAAGAAACTCATATCCCAACAACTTATAATCCACTGGTAATTGGAGGCATGTTGGTGCCAGAAATGGTGTTCCAGCCAGTGGAGCCAGTCAGAGAGTCCAAGACCTGTATATATACTTTAAAAATCCTGGCAGGTGGGTGTGGAGATCTACTTGTCCTGTGGCCATCCAAAATAAGCTCTGTAAGTTCCTTTGCTCATTAACCCTGTTACCCACCAGTCTGAAACAGCCTACCTAATCCTTCAGTCTCTCCTTGCCCTCTGTGCACAGGGGCCATTTTCAGAACTTACCCTGGTAACTCCCTAGGTTGCAAACCAACACAGTTTCTCCTCACATCTTTATTATTAGAGAGATAAATCTTTCCCATAGATTCTCAGATTTCCCCTTAGGTCCTGTGGACCATGATTCATAAGTTTCACCCCCTG
>NC_043707.1:22355563-22363008 GCF_006229205.1 Suricata suricatta
GAGAGAGAGAGAGAGAGAGAGAGAGAGAGAGAGAGAGAGAGAGAGAGAGAGAGAGAGAGAGAGAGAGAGAGAGAAGGAGAGAGAGAGCAGGCAAGAGGCAGAAAGAGAGGGAGACATAGGATCCAAAGGAGGTTCTGCACTGACAGCAGAGAGCCCGATCCAATGAGGGGCTAGAACTTAGAAATTGTGAGATCATGACCCGAGCCAAAGTTGGACACTAAACGAATTGAGCCACCAGGCACCCCAGAACCCGCTTAGTAATAGAGATGGGTGATTGTGCTAGCCAGGAAGAAGTAGCAGGACTGAGGATTGTTGGGCAGCCACCCAGAGCATCTGGCAAATGTTATGCTTCAGGAATAAGCTGTGGCCAAAATCCCCTTATCAAGGAACAGCGTGGGCATTGTATAATGTCACAAGTATGCAGTGGAATAGCAATGACTAACTCATGTGTGGCAGAGTAAACACATCACTTTATACTTGGATTAAGACATTGATGTGGTAATTCTGAATCAACCCTAGGCTTTTTGCAGTGCATATATGAGGCAGGTGTGCTTGATGAACGTTTGTTTATTGATAAACACCCAAGTAACAGAAAGTGAGATTTGGATGTTTGTTTGTAACTAATGCTCATCCTGTGAGTGGCAGAAAACTGGGTAGGATCACTGCTGATGGAGCATTTCCCTAAAGAGGTGGTCTACATATATTTTATTTGTTCAGGATGGTGCAGTTTGTAACAATACACCTTTTAACCTTGACTAAGTGCTGAAGGAGAGAGAGAAAATTTTAAATCTGGTCAAATCATGGTCACCTGCTGCTTGTCTTTGCAGGGCTGTATGGAGAAATACTATGCAGAAGACTCCTTTAACACTAAAATAATGTCTAGGAGAAATACAGTCCTTTGAATTTTTATTTTCATTTTAAATTGTGGTAAAACACACATAAAGATGAAATTTATCACCTGATCATTTTTAAGTGATTAGTTCAGTAGTGTCAAGCATTCCCATTTTTGTGCAACCATCCCTCCCATCCTTCTCCAGAACTCTTCATCTTGCAAAAGTGAACCTCTATATCCATCAAACAAAAACTCCCTATTTCAATCTACTCCCAGCTCTTGGTAACCACCATCCTACTTAGTGTCTCTATAAATTTTACTATCCTAGGTACCCCACCTATGTGGAATCATAAGAGTGTTTGTCTTTTTTATTTATTCATTGATGGACACTTGGGCTGCTTCTATCTTTTGGCTATTGCAAATAATATCACTATGAATGTGAATGTGCAAATATTTCTTTAAGATTCTGCTTTCAATACCTTTGAGGTACATTGCCAGAAGTAGAATTGCTATGTCATATGGTAATTCTATTTTTTTATGTTTATTTATTTATTTTTCTTTTATAGTTTATTGTCAAGTTTGCTTTCATATAACACCCAGTGCTCATCCCAACAAGTGCCCTCCTCCATGTCCATCACCCCCTTCCCCTCCCCCGCACTCCAATCAGTCCTCAGTTTGTTCTCAGTATTCAAGAGTCTCTCATGGTTTGCCTCCCTCCCTCTCCCCAACTATTCCCCCCCCCCCATAGTCCTCTGTTAAGTTTCTCCTGTTCCACTTATAAGTGAAAACATGGTATCTGTCCTTCTCTGCCTGACTTTGGTAATTCTATTGTTAATTATTTGAGGAACCACTAAAATGGTTTCCAAGGAAGCTGCACCATTTTACATTTTCATTAATAGTTCCCATGGGTTCCAAATTTTCCATATCCTTTCCAAAACTTGTTATTTTTAAAATTATTATTATTATTTTAATATAATTTATTGTCAAATTGGCTTACATACAACACCCAGCGCTCATTCCAACAAGTGCATGTCAATGTCCATCACCCATTTCCCCCCTCCCCCACTCCCCATCCACCTTCAGTTTGTTCTTTGTATTTAAGAGTCTCTTGTGGTTTGCCTCCTTCCCCTCTGTGTGTAACTATTTTTTCCCCTTCCCTTCCCCCATGATCTTCTTAAGTTTCTCAAGATCTACATATGGGTGAAAACATATGATATCTGTCCTTCTCTGACTGACTTATAAAAACTTGTTATTTTCAGGGCTCCTGGATGGCTCAGTGGGTTGAGTGTCCAACTTCAGCCTAGGTCATGATCTCTCCATTCCTGAATTCAAGCCCCATATCAGCCTCTGTGCTGACAGCTTAGAGCCTGGAGCCTGTTTCAGATTTTGTGCCTTCCTCTCTCTCTGCCCCTTCCCCACTCACACTCTGTCTGTATCTCCCAAAAATAAACATTAAATTTTTTAACTTGTTATTTTTCATTAAAAATATTTATCTTAATGGATGTGAGATGGTATTTCATTGTGGTTTTGATTTGCAGTTCCTGAATGATTAGTAATGTTGAGCATCTTTTCATGTGTTTGTTAGCCATTTGTATAACTTTGGAGACTGTATTTATATATATTTTGTCCAATAAAAATTGTTGTGATGGTTACTGTTGAATTGTAGGAGTTCTTTATGTATTGTGGATATTAACCCTTTATCAGATATATGATTTGCAAATATTTCACTTCTTACATGTTTTCACTCTGTTGATTGTGTTCTTTAATGCACAGAATTAATTTTGATGTAGTTCAATTTATATATTTTTTCTCTTGCCATCTGTACTTTATTGCCAAATCCAATTTAATAAATTTTTCTGGAATCCAAGTTCTCCTATTTTTCTAAGGGTTTTATAGCTTAGCTTTCACTTTAAGTCTTTGAGCCATTTTGAGTTAGTTTTTGTACATGTTCTATGGTAATCGTCCAGCTTCACTCATTTATTTTTTATTTTTTCTTAGAAAATGTTTATTTATTTATTTATTTTGAGAGAGTGAGAGAACATAAATGAGCAGAGGAGGGGCAGAGAAAGAAGGAGAGAGAATTCCAAGCAGGTTCTGCACTGTCAGCATGGAGTTTGACAAGGGGTTCTATCTCACCAACCATGAGATCATGACCTGAGCCAAAATCAAGTGGGATACTTAACCAACTGAGCCACCAAGCTGCCCTAGCTTTACTTTTTTAGTTGTGGATATCCAATTTTCCCACCTTGTGCCTCTTTTTAATCCCTCTCTCTTCCAACCTCAGGCAACCACTGGATCTTTCTGTTACTATATAAAATAATTTTCATTTCATTCTGTTACTATATATATAATTTTCATTTTGAAAAGATTTTCTATAAATCAAATCAAAAAGTATTTGCTATTCTTTGTTAGGCTTCTTTCACTCAGGATAATTATTTTGAGCTTCATCCATATTATTGTGGGTATCAATACTTCATTCCTTTTTATTGGTGAGTCGTATTCCATTGCAATCACATGGGTTTTAAAAATGATTAATGAGGTTTAAAGGATTTTATCTGACTCAGTTGATAACAATAAGTCCAGTTTTAAAATTTCAAGTGTTTTTTCCAAGCTTCACATCTAAGCAATATATTGTTCCATATCTTAAATAGACCTAACCTGTCCCTGTAGGGCCAAAATAGCACAATTTTAAATATTAAGGAAAAGCTATTGGGATTTCTTAAGACCAAATTGTATTACAAACTTTCCCCCTGATTCTAAGATGTTCTTTACTTATCAAAGAATGACAAACAAGCAATGTATTGTTAGACATACTTTAAAACACATGCTAATGGTGCAGCACAGCATAGAGTCTCTGGTCAAATGCAATCACAGACAAGACTAGGAATCCATTTGCTACTATCCTTGAATTTCAGCACCCAAGCTCTCCTCTTTGGAATCCTCATTGAAAATAATCTAAGGACTTCTCCATAACTTAGGGTTTACATTTTATCTGAATATATAGAAGTATACCCACTATCAACACATGCTGCTATCCTGTTGACTTACGATTTTCAGTTAGGATTTTCTTGTTTAATCAAATAAAGAGTAGGGAATCTCCTTTCCTCCCTCCCCCCCAAATGTGGAAATTAAACTGTGTGGATCTGCATTCATGATTTCCATTACTGAGGCAGGCACAAATCATTCTGGTGAAAGATTGCAAGCATATCATCTCTTACCTTGATTTGAAAAGATTATTAAATGTGTTGTTTAATTATTTTTAAAGTACAGCCTTAATGGTTCTGAAGGTCCCAATCCTAATGAGGCTTTTTGTGATGTTTTCCCCACAAATGAGTAATTCTTCAACACCAGCTGTGTGCCCTACAATTCAACTTAATTTTGACACTATTTATCTGGAGATAGCATCAGATTCCACAGATTAAGGATTCAGTCCTACAAGAAAAACTGTTCCTACACTGTCACTTCAGACACCAACTGTAAGCTGAGGTTATGACTTGTGCTTCTGACCAACAGACTATGGACTGGAGGTTTCAATGACCTTCTTCTAATTGAGTTAATCTACTAGAGCAGCTCAAAGAACTCAGAAAAATTTTACTTACTAAATTGTCAGTTTATTATAAAAAAAAATAATGAGAAATAGCCATAAGAGAGAGATGCAGGAGGCAAAGTGTGGGAAAAGGTTAGAGTTTCTATGCTCCCCCCCCCCAACTGCCACCCTCCCTAAATCTCTATCTATCACCAACCAGAAACTCTCAAAACCCTACCCCCTTGGCTTTTTGTGGAGGCTTTTCTACACAGGCACAATTGATTAAATCATCGGTCCTTTTGGTGATTGATTTAACCCCCAGCTCCTCTCCCCTCCAGGAAGTTGGAGGTGGAGGGTGTGACTAACATTGTCAATTACATTGTTTGCTCTACTGGCAATCAGCCCTCCCCCTTAGGTGCTTTCCAAAGTCACCTCAGCAATGTAACAAAAGACACTTTATCACTCCACAATGAAAGTGTTATAAAACCGGCCAAACAGCACAAACTTGTCAAAGCCCAGGACTGTTAAAATGGGTGCCCTGATCACCAAGTTTGAGAGGGGTTTCCCAGGTAGGGATAATCTTTTCTAACAAAATTTTAGCCACGGAAGAGATGTCAGCCTGTTTACAAAGGGAAAGCTTTGGTCCAGTGAGAAAACATACAAACTATGAGATGAAGAGGTTGTACAAAATCCATCTACATAAACACCTTTTCCTGGATTATACTTGGGACAAGGGGTACAAGTTAGGTAGGCACGTCTTGTGGTCTTATTAACTGTTATCCACCAATACGGATCCATGAATGCTGTCATCTGGTCAGTACACCAATGACTTAATCCATGTTACAATTCCAAGTATTAGGAATTTTAGAATTACTGGAATGACCAGATTGTTATCTGGTTGAAACCAGAGGGTTTTTTTTTTCTCTCTCTCTTTCTCTTCTTAATCAATCCAATAATTAATAAATTCCCAATATTGCATATCCTTTTCTGTGGTCATGTTTCCCCAATATTTTTCTGGTCAAATTTCCCAAAACTTTTCATTTAAGAGAACATCCCTTGGAAACATGACAGAGATTTGGCTATTGGTCTGCTTATGAGCAGCATTTTTGGTGGCTCTATCAGTGAGGTGGCTTCTGTTGGCATCTATGGAGTTGAGTCTGGAATACCCAGGAACCTTAATAACAGACAGAGCCACTGGCAAAAGTATGGCATCTAATACATTTTGGACATAGGAGCCATTTTAAATCTTATCCTCATTGGAGGTAAGGAAATCTGATTGTTTGCATAATATTTGAAAATCATGAGCTACTCCAGAGGCATACTGACCATCAGGATAAATGTTTGTGATTTTGTCCTTGGCTAAAGTATAAGCTTGAGTAAGGGTGTCTAATTCAGCTGACATAGCCAATGGGAAAGGCGCTGACTGCAATGACCTCAGAGAGAGTTGCTGTATTTACCATGTTTATCCTTTAAATAAGAACCATCAGTAAACCAGGAACAATGTTCATTGGTTAGAGGAGTTACCTGTAAATTTTCATTGGGATTGAAAAGGTAACCTGTCAGTACTAAGCAGTTGCAAGGAGTTTCTTCTGGATCTAAATGTAGTCCTTATTTTGAGATCCAATTCCCTAAATATCTCATCTGAGCATGAGTAAACTATGATTTTTCTTTAGAGATCTTATGTCCTTTAAGGCCAAGAGATTTTCTGCGAAGAGGTTTGAAGAGGGGGAGCAGAGAGGCAAATCATGTGTATATCGTAATAAATTAGAGCCTGTAGAAAATTTTGTATTATCTAAATCTGCTTTTAAGATTTATAGAAGTGGCAAGGACTCTCTGTGAAACCCTGAGGCATTACAGCCTAGGTGTATTTCTGTTCTTTCCAAGTAAAAGAAAAAATATATTGGTTCTCCTTATCAACTGGAATACTAAAAATGTACGCATAAATCAATTGTAGTGAAGCGTTTGCTCTCAGTAGGAATGAATGTTAGCGCTTAGGGTTTAGGAACGTCAGAGTACTGAGAGATAACTGTGGTTATTTGTATTTATTGCTCAGAGGTCTTGGAGAAACCCCCATCCGTGGCTACTGGGTTTTCTCACAGGTAAAACAAAGGTGTTCAGGGACCATTGGAGGGGATAATTAGACCCTGAAGTTCGTAATCTTTTATAATGGCTTTGACGCCTTGAAGGACTTCTTTATTTATAAGGTATTGATTATTATGGGAGGAGGCTTTCAAGGATCTATATGAATCCTGATGGGAGATGCAGTGTAGATTCTGCCAATATCAGCTGAGGATTTTTTTGCATAAAGCGGATGATATCAGATCTAATAAGAATAAATGATCAGTGTCCCCAGACTCACCAATAGTGCTGTCAGAGACAGAACAAACAAAAGATGTCAAATGGTCATTTAATTCCCCTAGTTGGCTATTTTGTTTACAACTGTCAAATTCTGGAATGATTTCCCCGTTTTGGGAGAGATTCTGCTATGATACTTTTCTAAGAAATCTTGGCCCAGTAAATGAATAGGGACAGAAGAATAAAGGAGAAAAAAGGATGGGTGTCTCTCAAAGGGCCTTGATAAAAGAAAATATGTTCAGAGGCAGGAAACTATTGAAGTTTATTAGACACCCCCCAGTATTTGAACTGTTTTAGTGCTCCAAGATGAGGGCTGCTTTATATCAGGGGGGTTAAGCACCAAGAGTGTCCAGTATCAATAAGGACAGAGAGAGATTAATTCTCAATCTGAAGAGTGGCTTTTCTGAGCTGATTAAGAGGGAGGATTGGGAACAGCTCCTGCATCTCCTTGGAACCATGCCATTGGCAATTTGGAGGGCTTTGAAAAGACTGGCTAGAGAGATGAGGATGCATGGAACATTTAAATTTGTAACAATCTTTTTCTTTTTTAATTATTTTTTAAATAATAGTTTATTGTCAAATTGGTTTCCATATAATACCCAGTGCTTCTCCCCACAAGTGCCCCCCACCATGACCATCACCCCCTCCCTCCCTCCCCTTCCCCTTTCAGTCCATGGTTCGTTTTCAGTATTCAGTAGTCTCCCTTGATCTGTGTCCCTCACTCTTCCCCAC
>NC_043707.1:22363108-22373195 GCF_006229205.1 Suricata suricatta
TATATATATATATATATATATATATATACCACATCTTCTTGATCCATTCATCAGTTGATGGACATTTAGGCTCTTTCCATGATTTGGCTATTGTAGAAAGTGCCATTATGAACATTGGGGTACATGTGCTCCTATGCATCAGCACTTCTGTATCCCTTGGATAAATCAGTAATAGCAGAAAGTAGAAGGCTTTGGTTTTGTTTAGGGGTCTTCATTTGCTGGGGTTGAACATTGAGAATTTTAGCAATTGTTCTTCTAGCTGACTCATGTAGAGTGTGAGTGAGTTGATTTACCATATTAAGTATATTTGGAGTGGGCTAATTCCCATTCCATCCTTCTCCTCTTAAGTAAAAGAGAAAGGTTCAACCCACTGATATACAGAGTTAAATGCTACCTGGGTGGATTCAGCATCTAAAAGAAGATTCGAATTTTATTTAAAGACAATTTAGAGTTGAGTGTAATAATCATGAACAGATTCAGCAGGCTTTTGTGTGCAAGCCTGAATTTTGTTCTAATCAACAGGATTAGGAAAAGCAATTGTAATTGCTCAGAAGAGATTTCCAGTGAATGTTCTAGCCTCTTACCAAAAATTAGAAGTTTGTTTTTTTTAAATCCCCTTCTGGCTAGTTTCATCCAGTGTTCAGTCTAGTCCTCTCCAACAAACATGTAGACTAACTGATATACATCTGAGAAACCAGGTTGATAATTATGAATAATTATGCACAATTCATAATTAGTATATCAAACATAAGAAACCTGAGGTTTACTTAGATCATCAGAAGACTTAACTTTAAAGATTAGGTTTAAAAGGTTTAGGAGACCTGGAGGTAATATCAAATACTCTGAATTGCAGTAAGTCTCTGAAATTAAAAAAAACAGGAATAAGTTTGCAGTCTAATTGTTGCTGACTGGTGCCTCTCCTTCTGGTTGAATTTGCTATCATATATGGGATTTTATCTGCACTTCACTTTTACATAGGGGTAAATGGCATGAAAATGTTCATATTAGGGCTTTATTATGCAAAATCTCAACATTTCTGTTGATTGTATGATGTTTTGCTACCAAATGTCTACTTTCCCTCACAATTAAAAACTCATAGATTAACATGAAAAATAAAATAAAATAAAATAAAATAAAAGGTTTAGGAGAGGAGGGACTGAAGAGAAATTCGAAGAAGAAGGAAAGTACAGTACAGAAAATAGAGGAAAATGGTGGCAGAAGTGGGATCTGGGCATGAGGTGGCTGCCCCAAGTCTGCAAAGAAAAATGTGGGAAGGGGGAAAGCCTCAGAATCCATTTGACTTCTTTCAAGTGTTTCCATCAGTTAATTTAGAAATACTCTTTGTAAAGAGGCAAACTTAGAATATTGAATGTCTGGAAGCCTTGAGGTACCATTTAAAATCTCATTCAATATACCTTTTTTTCCTTTTCTTTGAAGGAACCATGGCTTTCTAATTTCATTTTGAGTGAAACAATTTTGGGGAGATTGAAAGTTCTGCATTATGGCCATTGAAGTGCTAAATTACTTTTGGTTAAGTCAGTCCATTTATAAATGCACATGCAGAGGGCCCATAGTTTTTAAACATAAAACCAGCTAAAGTTCCAGTAAGGTGGGGTGTCTTCAAGGCACTTTCATGACTAGGATCCCATTTCTTAGAGATTCTTTAGGAGCAACCAGGAACCTAGTTCCAGAAAGAATCAGAACAAAGGCCAGCATAGTACCAGTAGGGACAGTCCAATCCCACGCAGGAATTGGGCCGATGGCTAGTGTGGTTCCAATAGGCACAGCTGCAACAGGAAGAGTCTATTTCTAAAAAGGATTCAAACTGAAGGTCAACACAATTCAAACTGGCACAGTTCTAAGAGGAATAGTCTAGTGCCAAAAAGAAGGCTAGCACGGTTCTGGTAGGAACAGTCTGATTCCCAGCAGGAATTAGACTGAAGGCTAGCACAATTCCATCAGGAACAGTCTGACTCTGAAAAGGAGTCCATCCAAACTCCAAACAAGCACTCTCAGAGATAAACACAACATCAACACAACCAAGGCCTTAAGACAGGTGCCAAATAAAGCCTGGAGAGCTCAGAACAAGGCACGGAACTTGAAATCCAGGAGAAATTTTACCATCAAACCCCAGAGTCAGTGAGAAAACCCACTCAGCTTTGTGGGTTCTGTATCTATTTGCTTACCAGCCCTGCAGTCATTGGAGGGTCTTCTCTGGATGTTAGTTCTGATCACTAAGTAATGTTAACCTTAACAATAATAATAAAACCCTACCATATGGTTTCTGTCCTTCTCTGCCAGGGGGAGCGGAGGAGGCAGAGAGAGTTGGGGAGAGAGAGGGATGCAAAACTTGAGAGACTATTGAATGCTGAGAATGAACTGAGGGTGGAAGGGGAAGGGGGAGGGGGGAAAAGAGGTGGTGGTGATGGTGGAGGGCACTTAAGGGGAAGAGCACTGGGTGTTGTATGGAAAACAATTTGACAATAAAATATTATGGAAAAAAAATCCCTACCAGTCATTGTACCAGAAAAATGGATTTATTTGGTAATAAAAGAGAATTGCAATCTGGGACATAGAGTTATGGCATAAATGTAGATGAGTTCAGAGAAGAAAGGAGAGGTACACTTTTCTTTAAGGAAAAAAAGATTAGTTGGGAAGGTTGTTATAAACTAAAAGTCCATACCGTAGTGGCTCTTCATTGGCTGAGTTGCGACAGTCCCTCATTAGCTAGGCTGTTGCCAGAAAAGGAGAAAATCTTTCTTCCTCCTGGCTGGGGTAGTAAGGTATAGGCTTATTCCTGTTGGGAATGCAAGGTAAATCTCTTCGCGTTGGTTCTGCAAAGGGCTGCAAGGAGTGGTACAATGTGAGAGCTCCCCCTTCTGGCCTCTGAAGTCCATTCAAGTAATTAATTTTAATTAAACATACAGTGTTATATCGGTATCACGTGTACAATACAGTGATTTAACAGTTCCATACATCATACCGTGCTCATCATGACAAGTGCTTTTTTTAATCCTAATCCTCTACTTAACTCATCCTCCCACCCCTCTCCCTTCTGGTAGCCGTCAGCTTGATATCTAAAATGAAGATTCTGTTCCTTGAGGTGCCTGTGTGGCTCAGTCAGTTAAGTGTCTGACTCTTAATTTCAGCTCAAGTCATGATCTCATGGTTCATGAGTTAGAGCCCCACATCTCTTTCAGCATAGAGCCTGCTTGGGATTCTCTCTCCCTCTGTATCTGCCTCTCTCTCTCAAAACAGTAAACAAATGTTTAAAAAAAAAAGTCTGTTTCTTGATTTGTCTCTCTCGTTCTTATTTTTTCCCTTTGCTTGTTTGTTTTGTTTCTTAAATTCCACATAAGAGTGAAATCATATGGTACTTGTCTTTCTTTGACCAACTTATTTCACTTACTCTCTAGCTTTATCCATGTCATTGCAAATGACAAATTTTCATTAATTTTTTTATGGCTGAGAAATGTTCCAACACACACACACACACACTTCTTTTTATCTATTCTTCAATTGGTGGACACTTGGGCTGCCTCCATATCTTGGCTATTGTAAAACGTGGCTATTGTAAGTAGTGCTGCCAGAAACATAGGGGTGCATGTATCCCTTTGGTTTAGTGTTTTTGTATTCTTTGAGTAAATACCCAGTATGAAATTGCTGGAATGTAGGGTAGTTCTATTTTTAATTTCTTGAGGAAACTCCATACTATTTGCCACAGTGGCTGCACCAGTTTACATTCCTACCAATGGTACATGAGTATTCTTTATTTTCCACATCCTCACTATCAATTGTTGTTTCTTGTATTGTTCATTTTAGCTGTTCTTACAGGTGTGAGGTGATACCTCATGTAGTTTCGATTTGTATTTCCCTGATTGTAAGTGATAATGAGCATCTTTTCATGTTTCTTTTGGCCATTTGGATGTTATCTTTGGAGAAATTTTTAATGCCTGTTGGATTATTTGTTTTTTGGGGCATTGAGTTTTATAAATTCTGTTTTTAAAATTTTTTAATGTTTTGTTTATTTTTGAGACAGAGACAGAGCATGAGAGGGGAGGGTCAAAGAGAGAGGGAGACAGAATCTGAAGCAGGCTCCAGGCTCTGAGCTAGCTGGCAGCACAGAGCCTGATGCAGGGCTCGAACCCACAAACCATGAGATCATGACCTAAGCCGAAGCCGGACGCTTAACCAACTGAGCCACCCAGGTGCCCCTATAAATTCTTTATATGTTTTGGATATTAACCGTTTATTAAGTGTGCCATTTGCATTTTTCTCCCATTCTATAGGTTGCCTTTTCTTTTGTTGATTGTTTCCTTCTCTGTGCAGTTTTTTTTATTTTTATACACTCAGTTTATTTTTATTTTGTTTCCTTTGCTTCAGGAGACATATCTAGAAAGAAGTTGCTATGGCCATTGTCAAAGAAGTTACTTTCCTATATCATCTTACAGGAAATTTTTGGTTTCAGGTCTTACATTTACGTCTTTGATCCATGTTGAATTTATTTTTGTGTATGACATAAGAAAGTGGTGTAGTTTCATTCTTTTGCATGTTGCTGTCCAGTTTTCCCAACACCATTTATTGAAGAGACTCTCTCTCTCTCTCTCTCTCTCTCTCTCTCTCTCTCTCTCTCTCTCTTGTATTGGATATTCTTTCTGCTGTGGAAAAGACTAACTGATCATATAATTGTGGGTTTATTTCTGGATTATCTATTCTGTTCCATTGATGTTATGTGTCTATTTGTGTGCCAATACTATACTGTTTTTTAGTACTACAGTCTTACAATATAACTTGAAGTGCAGATTTGATGTCTTCAGCTTTGATTTTCTTTTTCAAGATTGCTTTGGCTATTGAGGATCTTTCATGGTTCCAAACAAATTTTAGGATTGTTTCTTCTAGTTCTGTGAAAAATGCTCTTGGTATTTTGGTAGGAATTGCATTGAATGTGTAGATCACTTTGGATAGTATAAACATTTTAACAATATTTGTTCTTCCTAAACATGAACCTGGACTATCTTTCCATTTCTGTGTGTCACTTTCAATTTCTTTCATCACTGTTTTATAGTTTTCAGAGTACAGGTCTTTCGCCTCTTTAGGTAGATTTATTCCTAGGTATCTTATTATTTTCAGTGCAATTGCAAATGGGATTGATGCGTTAATTGCTCTTTCTATTTCTTCATTATTAGTATGTATAATTGCAACAAATTTCTGAATGTTGATTTTGTATTTTGCAATTTTACTGAATTCACTTATTATTTCTAGTAGTTTTTTGGTAGAATCTTTTGGGTTTTCTACATAGAATATCATGTCATCTACAGAGAGTGAAAATTTCACTTCTTCCTCTCCAAATTGGATGCTTTATTTCTTTTGTTGTGTGATCTCTGTGGCTGGGACTTCCTGTACTATGCTGAATAACAGTGGTGAGAATGAACATCCTTGTCTCGTTCCTGACCTTAGGGCTGACGCTCTCAGTTTTCTCCATTGAGTGTGATGTTTGCTGTGGGTTTTTCATATTAGGCCTTTATTATGTTATCCCTCTGACCTACGTCGTTGAGGGATTTTATCAGGAATGGATGTTGTACTTTGTCACGTGAGTTTTCTGTATCTATTGAAATGATCATATGGTCCTATCCTTTTTCTTATTATTGACCAATTTGCAAATATTGAATCATCCTTGCATACCAGAATCAAGTCCCATTTGACTGTGGTGTATGTTTTTTTAAAATGTATTGTTGGATTCGATTTGCTAGTATTATTTTTGGGGGATTTTTGCATCTGTGTTCATCAGGAATATTGTCCTGTAGCTTTGTGTGTGTGTGTGTGTGTGTGTGTGTGTGTGTGTGTGTGTGTGTGTGGTGTCTTTATCTGCTATTTTCATAGAATCAGTTTGGAAGTTTTCCTTCCTTTTCCATTTTTTTGGAATAGTTTGGCAAAATTATGTATTTAAATGTTTGGTGGAATTCACCTATGAAGCCCTCTTGTCCTGGAGTTTTGTTCACTGGGAGGTTTTTGATTAGAGATTCAATCTCCCTGATGGTAATCTGTTGATTCAAATTTTCTATATCTTCCTGCTTTAGTTTTGGTAGGTTATATATTTGTAAGACTTTATCAATTTCTTCTATGTTACCCAATGTTTGCCATTTAATTCTGGCATATAATTTTTCATAATTGTATTTCTGTGGTGTTGGTTGTTATTTCTCCTCTTTCATTGAATGATTTTGTTTGAGTTCTCTATCTTTGATAAGTCTGGCTAGAGATTTATCAATTTTGTTGATCTCTTTGAAGGACTGGCTCCTGGTTTTATTGATCTGTTCTATTAATTTTGTTTGTTTGTGGGGCTCCTGGGTGGCTCAGTCAGTTAAGCCTCCGTCTTCGGCTCAGGTCAGATCTCACGTTCGTGAGTTTGAGCCCCGCGTCGGGCTCTGTGCTGACGGCTAGCTCAGAGCCTGGAGCCTGCTTCAGATTCTGTGTCTCCTTCTCTCTCTGCCCCTCCCCCTCTCATGCTCTGTCTCTCTCTGTATCAAAAATAAATAAAACATTAAAAATTTTTGTTTGTTTGTTTGTTTGTTTGTTTCTGCTGTAATCTTTATTATTTCCACCCTGTAGCAGATTTGGGGCTTTGTTTGCTCCTGTTCTGGCTCCTTTAGGTGTAAGATCAGGTTGTTTATTTTAGATTTTTCTTGCTTCCTGAGGCAGATCTGGATTGCTATGATCTTTCCTCTTAGAACCACTTTTTCTGTTTCCCTAAGATTTTGGACCATTGTGTTTTCACGTTCCATGTCATTTTTTATTTTCTTCCTTTATGTCTCATGCTATTTTTGATTTTTTTCTTTGACCCATTCACTGTTTAGTAGCGTGTTATTTAACCTCCATGTGTTGTTGCTCTTTCCAGGTGTTTTCTTGTGGCTGATTTCTAGTTTCATAGCATTATGGTCCAAAAGATGTGTGGTATAACTTTGATTTTTTTTTTAAAGAAATACCTTTGATCTTTTTGAATTTGTTGAGATTTGTTTTGTTGGTCCTTTTAAATAAACCTCTTTGTTAAGGGTCTCACTGATGTCCTCCACTCTTTCCTCAAGGCTAGTGAGTATCCTTATGATCATTACATTAAATTCTCTCTCTGGAATATTATTTACATCTGTATTACTTAGGTCTCTTGCTGTTGTTTTGTCCTGTTCTTTCATTTGTAATATATTCCTCTGTCTCCTCATTTTATCTAACTCTTTGTGTATGTTTCTGTGTGTTAGGGAAGTCAGATACGTATCCTGCTCTTGAAGGTAACAGCTTTAGGAAGAAAACATCCTGTAGTGTCCTTTAGTGCAATGCCCTCTGTTCCCAAAGGCTTCGTGCTTCAGTGAGTGTCTCCTGTATGTGTCGTGCGTGCTCTACCATTGAGTCCTACCTTTTTTTTCCTTCAATCCAATTGTCTGCAGAAGCTCCCTTTGCCTGTTGTGGGCAGTGTTTGACCCCTGCCCTAATAGGGTGCATTTTATTTTTATTTTTTTAATGTTTTATTTATTTTTTTGATACAGAGAGAACAGAGCATGAGAGGGGGAGGGGACACAGAACTAGAAGCAGGCTCCAGGGTCTGAGCTAGCTGTCAGCACAGAGCCTGACGCGGGGCTCAAACCCACCAACGGGAGAACTGACCTGCGCTGAAGTCGGAGGCTTAACCGACTGAGCCACCCAGGCGCCCCTAGGGTGCATTTTAAAAAGGTGTGCACCAGCCTGTTTTTAAATTGAGAACTGCCACTACTGCTGCTGCTGAAAACAAGGCCCCACAAAATGCGTGAATTGGTTAATGAGGTGTTGGTGGGTTTTGTTCTGGTCTTCTGGTGGGGGATAGGGAGGGGGATCCTGCATTGCCAGGACCGAGGCAAGCATGACTGGAACGGGTAGATCTCCTGAAGCGTGGGAGGTGGCGAGCTTGGTGTAAGTTAAGAAGTGGTTGTCAGCACTAAACTGGTTCCTGCAGGTGGTCGTGTGTGTGCACTGTGTTTAGCTTCCCATGCTATTTTCCACTGAGATGGTTGGAGAGATGACATTAGATATAGGATATCTTACTGTCTCAGCTGTTGCTACCCAGTCAAACAAAGACCTTTGTAAATCAGTACTATTTTCTCAAAAGGCCCTAAATGTTGATGAAGTTTACTATCAGCGGTAATAGGTCTGGGTTGCACATCCTCTGTTCCTGTGAGGGTCAGACTGTGCTGTCATTTGCCCCATAAATCTAATAGGGGCTGGGTTTCCGTGTCTAAATCAGTTTGTTGGAATTCCTTTCTCTTCTTGTCGTTTCTTATCTAGTATAAGATCTCTCTCTTTAGTGACTCTGGTTCCATATTATCATTTGTTGTGGTTTTGTCTATTTTCATGGGTCTAACTTCTAGTAAGTTAAAGTTACCAGGATCAGAAAGATTAAAATAACTCAGTACTTTCTGAGGATGGAATGTCAGATTCGGAGAATGATGTAGTCTGGAGTAACGCCGGAAAGGCCGTTCTTTCAGGGCACTTCTCTTCCCAGAGCAAATCATTTTCTTGATTGGAATCTAAAGCCGGGTTCTGTGCCCCCTGCTGGCCGCGGGGCGGCCCGTCTGAGGGCTCCGCGGCAGGTGTTCAGCCTCCGAGAAGGGGCGGAGCCTGCCGCCGCCGCCGCCGGAAATGGGCGGAGCCCGCCGCCACCGCTACAGCTGGCGGGAAGGCGTGGCGGGGAACAAGGCTCGGGCTGCTCCCTAGGTGAGGCGGCCGTCTCGACGCTCCGGACTGTTTTCTGCCGGAGCCGCCAAGTCTCGGTAGGCTTTCTGAAATTGGGCGAGTAGCCGGGAACCAACCCAGAGGGCCATGACTCGCGGCGTGGAGAGAGGGGGAGGCCTGGCCACCGGCGCCCAAAAGTTATCTTGTGGTTCCAAACACAGAGAGAGGTTCATAGATTCACAGAACTGATAAGAGGGTGCTGTTTGCTACAGACCCTTAAGCACAAGAGGTAGAAGCTTATTGCTCAACTTGTCCTTGACATTCTTTGCAGAAGTAGGTAAGTCAGCCTCAAAGCCAGCAATCATAATCTTTGCCCCGGTTCCCTGCATCAGTGCCCTTCCCAGCACCTAATTAATTTTTTTCTGTCCATTAAATGTCAACTCAAGTACATTGACCTAAAACGTTTGTTTAGAGATGATTTTATCTTGACATGTAAACTGCATTTTCAGTATTTTAACTGTCACACATATACTTAAAATAACATGCCATAGATAGGGATTTTGTCATATATTTTAGCCTTCTAATTCTATTCCTGGGCTTTTATACCCTGTACCTATTTTCATGTTTTTGAGAAAAATTTGTGTCTGCTTGATTGTAGAATACGCAAAACATCAAAGAAAATTACAGAGACTAAATAACAACCACACATTTATCTACCTTTGTCACATTTAAAAAATATTAGAATATTAGAGTATTAAACGTTAAAATATCAAGAGTTGAATGTTAAATTTAACAAATGTTAGAAGTTCCTTCCCTACCTCATCACTGAGGCATTCACTGTTCTGTATCTATCCTCATAGATTAGTTTTGCCTGTTCATGTGAAATGAATCAAACATTTTGCAGTCTAGTGTCTGATTTCTTTTACTTATGACAAAGTTGAGATTCATCCATGTTGTTACACGTATCTGTAGTTCTCTTTTATTGTTGACTAGAAAGCCCCTTTTAAGGCTACTAAGCCCATTTACCAGTTTGGTTATCCATTTTTCTCTTGATGGAGTCTGGTTTTATAAACAACACCGTAACTCTGGCTACACCCCCAACCCAGCGCTCTTGAGGTGGAGGTCTGCCTTCCTCCTGACTCACATCTGTGAAGTAAGGGTTCTGTAGTCATCTGCTTCACCCCTTCCAGTCATATGCACCTTAGTTTCTGGGTCCCAGAGGGGTCTCAGGGTTCTCTGGGTATCAACTGGGTCTCAAGGGATGGGGGAGGTGGACTTCTGGGAAAGCCAGGCTCTGGACAAGGAAGCCAGATCTCTAGAGGTGGTGGTGGTGGGAGAGTATGGGGGACTTTCCCCAAGGGTGTCATTGGCCTCCTGTCCCTGCCTCTGTTCTATG
>NC_043707.1:22373295-22384698 GCF_006229205.1 Suricata suricatta
CCCACCTCCTGTTGGGGCCCTGGTGTGTGTGTGGTATGGGTGACAGGAGTCAGCATCAGAGCCCCAGGGGGGAAAGACTTAGAAGCCACTAGGGAGAGGAAGCTTTGGATATCTCCCCCTTGGTCCTGCATCTCATTTATGTCTTGATTTCAGGTAGGCTGTTCCACGGCTGCCAAGAGAATAGTCCAGAAATTGAACCCCTAATAGGACCACATTTGTATGTCATTTGAAATCACTTGTGTGTCAGTTAAAACTCAGATTCCACACAAAAATCCAGATTTTCAACTTCTCTTGAGAAATGGAAAAGTCTGGAGCTCTGAGTACTGGGGCCTGGTAATGGCTGCCCCCTTTTAAAGGGCCACAAACTCTAAGGGCCCACAATTCTCTGGTGCTCACACCTACCCACTCCACTCACTGATGTCACCCTCTTGGCCTCGGAGGCATTTGAGTCTGAGACCTTTGCTATCATCCTACTCGTCTGGACATAGGTTCTTCTTTCAGACTCAGAAATAGAATCATCCTATGAAAAGATTTGGAGTGTGAAGCTCCCTTGCATGTGGCCACAATAGGGTTATGTCACCTTCAACATCTGGCCTTTCCCAAGAACCCCAAGGTTCAGTTGTTTGGACCTTGCCTGTCACTTCCTGGGCTAATGCTTTACCTCCTTAGAGCTTCCCTACTTTGGGGGTTGGAGTTGACTCCTCAACCCAGAGACAGCTGGGGATTCTAGTAGAAATGGGGAAGAAAGATGCTGTCTGGGAGTGAGTTGGGAAAAGCTCTTGAAATGTAGAGGGTCTTCTACTGAGGTTTTTGAGCTTAGTCGCAAGAGGGGAGAATGTGAAGGATCTGGCGAGCGGGTTGGAATCCTGGCGGTACCAGGGGCTTGCTCTGCAGTTCTGGGTCAGTCAGCAGATAGTAATCAGTCCCCTGTTCAGGGTAGGCACTGCCTCAGGCACCAACACCAGACAGTTGCAGTCTCTGTCATCTTAGAGCCTAGCACCAAGGAAGGGGGACATGGGAAATATATAATAATAAATTATTAATCATACAATTCTAAGTCTGTTCCTCCATCTGGACCTTAGGGCCTCTGTATAATGTAAAGACAGAGCAAGACAGTCTTTAAGGAGGGTGACCATATGTCCTGGTCTGCCTGGGCCAGTTCCAGTGACTGTGGTGTATTTATTAATGGTGCCCCTTTCATTCTCAGAACGTCTCAGTTTAGGAAATAAATTATATGGTCACTTTATCTTTAAGAAACATTCCTGAGCTAATATACCAGGAGGTGAAAGGCTCAATTTCATCTTGTGGGTGTCCTTTGAAATGTCCTTGAGTGGGCATTTCTCTGGATTGCTGCCCTTTATATTGCGGTTTGATTATTGTTGAGGCAAGGAAAGAGACAGGAATCACACAGATGGCAAATCAGGAAACAAAGGAGAAGAACACCCTTCTCCTGGAAAGATGAGCTGGACTGGGGCGGGCATTAAGATACCAAGAAGACAGGGGTCCAGAGGAGAGGAGGCTTCTCTGACTGTCCCTCCCACTCTCACATCCCTCTCCATATTCCTCAGTCCTGCCTTCTTATCATGGATTCAGCTTGGATGTGGAGAAGCCCATGGTCTTTCGAGAGGATGGAGCTAGCTTCGGACAGAGTGTGGCCCAGTTTGGCAGATCAAGGTAGGCCCTGCCCACTCCCCCCACCCTCACCCCCGCAGCCTGCAGGCAAATGAATGACCATGGCGTCCTCAGAGGGTATCCTGGAGGAAGGGCAGCATGGGCAAGAAGTCTGTCCATCACTCTTCTGAGGCTGCTCACACCACTATTACTAACTATTCTCAGTCCCAGGACGGGTCACAAACTGCGGGGGACCAGCTCATGCACCCCAGTCGAAAGGTCCCTGAGTAGGTGGTTGGTGTCAGCGAACTAGCTATAGGAAAGAAGACAGACAACATGAATGGTGGTAAAACCACACTTTACTAAGAAATTCAGTGTCTTTTATGCCATAGGGGATTACACTTTTTTTTTTTTCTTTAATGATTACATAGTTTTTGGTCCTTGAAAAAGTAAAACCATGTTCTGGGAAGTATCATGTCTCTCAAAGAATGAGGAAGTCTGTCTCTCAAAGAATTTTCTTTTCTTCAAGTCCTTTAGCAGCTATGTCTGGGCAAGACACTTATCATTTAAGGAGTTAATTTTAGACAGAGGATTGTGTTTGCCCCAACAGCAGTCAGTGAGCTGGGAACAGAAATAATGTAAGGGAAAGCTGGCGCCACTAACTGACCCAAGTTGATTCAAAACTTAAAGGTATATGCCTTTTTGCTTTTGCAAAGCAACGAGAAATTCATAGACAGGTTAAACAGAAGCCACATGTGCAGCCCAGGAGGCCAAATGTTGTTTCACAGTCTTTTGACTTGTTTTGCAACTTCCCAAATAGTTCTGCGCCCCGGAGGCATAGCCATCAAGGTCACTTATATAGACTCTCCTGTGCCCTGGAAGCAGTGTCATTAATGGTCCCTATGCGGGAGGTTTTTTGGCCTACTGGGCCCCAACATATCCCCCTTTTTTACTTAAGAACTCAGTAGCTTTAAATTTTAATTGAAGGCCGGAAACACTAGATTTGAGGCACCGGTAAATGCAAGGCAAAAGAAATATCAGAGATTTGTTTATGCAGAGTGCTTAAATCAAAGTTTAGGTCAGAGTGATTCCAAATCCCCCAAATATGTTGTACCTTGTACCAAGAATGTTCTTTCTCATTTACCTGCAGGGGAGTTACACAAATCCATTTGTGGTCTGAATGGTATCTTAAAGATAATTGAATTTTTAGAGTTAATAGCTCTTGACCCATAGACATAACTGCCTTTTCTAGGCAAAAAACTTATCAGTAAGTTTTTTATCAATAATTTTTTGAGTAGTAAGAGCTAATGTCACAGTTTTAGACATATCGTTAACAAGGGAGGCTGTATGTACTTTTTTAATTAAAGCAACAGTAGATACAGTGAGCTTTTTAATTTGCCCCCAAGTAGGGAGGAGACTATTTTTGGTGTTAAATGACAGACAGATGTCATTTGTCCGTTTACAGGAACCTGGGCAGAGTCTTCTTATCTTCTGACTCAGGTTGTCGGTTGTCATCTCTGATGTAGTTTGATGGCGAGTCTGGTAAGGGTGTGGAGACTTGTCGAATCAGGCGATCTGGCACCCAGATAGGTGAATCATTGTCCTGTGGGAAAATACAAGGAAAACTTTGACCCGCAGTTAGTAAGACATCAGGGCCTTTCCAAGTTCCTGAGAGCACATCTTTCCATTTCACCAGGGGCTTTGTAGTTAATTTGTTCTGCCAATGCTTAAGCATTGGGGTTTCTCCGGAATTATCTGGAGTCAATGAGCTAAGATCTGATGAGGTGAGGCATACTTAAAATCTGAATTTTGAAGTCTCACTATTTGATTTTTTAAAATTTGATTAGTTCTTTCAATAATGGCTTGGCCTTGGGGATTGTAAGGAATCCCAGTTGAATGCTGAATGTGAAACTGTTTCCAGAGATTTTTTAAATTTTTTGATGTATGTGCTGACCCATTATCAGTCTTAATTTTGAAAGGCATTCCTAATGCAGAGAAGCACTGAAATAAATGTTGTTGAACATACTTTAAAAAAAAATTTTTTTTAATGTTTTTTATTTATTTTTGAGAGACAGAGAGAGACAGCACAAGCAGGGGTGGGTCAGAGAGAGAGGGAGACACAGAATCCGAAGTAGGCTCCAGGCTCTGAGCTAGCTGTCAGCACAGAACCCGACGCGGGGCTCGAACCCACAAACTGCGAGATCATGACCTGAGCCGAAGCCGAAAGCCGGACGCTTAACCAACTGAGCCACCCAGGCGCCCCTGTTGAACATCCTTAAAAGCCTCTCCAGTTCGGGCGGATGCAAAAAAGTGCATGAGAATAAGTAGCCACCGTGACATGGACACAGGACAGTTTTCCAAAAGAATTAGCATAAGTTACATCCATTTGCCATAAAGCATTAGATTTTAAGCCTCTGGGATTAATGCCCACGTGTGAGACCCCTGAATTAGTAGGTGGGCAGGAAGAACGGTTTTTAACTATTTGTCGAGCCTGTTCTCGAGTGATCTTAAATTGTAGCCTCAGAGCTTTAGAGCCTTGATGGTGAATCTTATGAGATTCCTGGGCTTCGTGCATAGGATCTATAGTTAAACAAGCAACTTTAGTATGCAAGTCAGCTAAAGCATTTCCCTCAGAGAGGGGGCCGGGCAGTTTAGAATGAGCTCTAATGTGTCCTATGTAAAAAGGCTCTTGATGTTGCTGTACTTTAACCTGTAATTTTAAAAGTAAACTTGAAATTTCCGTTTTGTAGACAGGAACTGTTGCAGTTTTAATTGCTGGAAAGAGTCCAACCACATGTCTAGAGTTTGAAAATAAATTAAACCTCTTTGGAGTTTCTTGAAATAATCTAATAACAGCAACAAGTTCAGCTCTCTGGGCTGAAATTTCCCTAGTTTGAAAAGAAATAATTTTAGGTTCAGACGGGGAACCAGAAGATTATCAGCGTAACCCAGGAGTGGGAAGTTTTTCAGGGGGCATCGTAAGGGGGTATGGCACCCTTGCCTCTCACATGTTAAAGAGGGCCAAAGCGTGAAGGACGTTTGTACAATAACTCAAGTGATTTAACCTCTGAGGAACTGGATCAGCTGCAAGGGTTGTAAGGGCACGAGAGCTTTGCTCAATCACACTCTCCTTACTGGCTCCTTGCTGCTGCTTCCCATATTTCCCGCGATTGTTTTTAATTGTACAAGATGCACTATGGCATTAGTCAATTTTTTGCCCAAATGTGTGCACGAAAGAAAGGTGGCAAATTAGGGAGAGGAGGTGTTAAAAGCCAATTGCTTAACTAACATGGTGCCAGCAGAAGGCGGAAAAAGAGAATTCCCACTTTAAAAAATTTTTGAGAGGCATTTAGAACTAGAATAACATTTACAGTAGTGTGTTTCCATGTTTTAAATTCTTGTTTAGTTTGAATGTAGTTTTTAGTTCTGAAAATTTCTACCTATTTTGGTATTAGCCTTAAAGATGTCAGATACCTGTATTTGTCTCAAAAGTCCTTTGTGTAAATCTCTCTCAAGAAACACGTCTTGTGATAAATTTTAGAAATGGACACTGTTAAAGATTTGAGAGTTCATTACATTTCCTTATTAAGAATGAATCTACAATCCAGGAAATTTTAGTCTTTTTGAACATAGAGAAAAGTATAATTTTAACCCTATACCAATGTACCTTTAAATTTTCATTCATTTTAATTTCAGTCTATCCTGAGCATATATAAAAATCCTTTTTTAATGATTCCCCTACACGAACGTTCTGCAACTTTCCTTTGCCTTTAAACTTTGTCCCAAAGTTATTTCTCTCCAAACAATCAGCCTCATTTAGGACAAAATTATCTTTTTTTACCATTAACAAAAATGTATTTTCATTTCTTATATCCTTTTTATATATCTCTCACTTTCCTACATACAGGTTGCTTTTCCGATTTTCAACAGTCCTAAGTACACCTGGCAAGTATACCTAGAAGTCTCAACTTCTAGGAAACCTCAGTCTTTAATTGAGGACTTAGTAACCAATTGAAAGGTGTTTACATTAGAACCCTTTTTTCTTTTTAGATGGTAAATTTATTAAGGACCAAGTCTCATTATAATTAATTCTTGTAAGCATGGCTCCTTGTAAAGCCTCATTAACTTTGGATAATGATTCCAAGGCCGAAGGAGTTAATTCTTGTTTGGAATTCGGATGGGAATCTCCATGCAAGATTTCAAACAGAGGAATAAGATCTTTCGTAGACAGCTTTAAAAGAGGCCGAATCTAATTAATATCTCCCAATAGTTTTTGAAAATCATTTAAAGTACATAAATGCTCTGTCTTTAATTGTAAAGGCTGTAAAGTCACAGTTTGATTTTCAATTATTCTTCCCAAATAGGAGTAGGGTGGATCAATCTGAATTTTTTCAGGACCTACTTTTAAATCACGAAGAGATAAAGTTTGGATCAATTTACCCAAAACGTTATGAAGATGGGCTTTGTCCTGATGTGCTAAAAGAATATCATCCATGTAATGAATCAAATAGATTTCTAGATATTTATTTTTGATTTCACTCAAAGCCCTATCAACATATTTCTGACACAAAGTAGGAGAATTTTTCATCCCTTGGAGGAGAACTTTCCACTGAAATCTCTGAAAGGGCCTTTTTAGATTCGGAGATGGCAGGCTAAAGGCAAACTGTTTACAATCATCAGGATATAAAGGTATGGTGAAAAAACAATCTTGAAGATCTATAACTATAATATTGTCTCCCTTTGGGAATTGCTACAGGGGAAGGGAGGATGAAAATTAGGTGGATCTTCTCCTTCTTTCTCTGCCGCATACTTAGCTTCTTCCTCTCCTAAATCTGTTTGATTGCCATTAATATCCTCCCATTTAGAATCTTCAT
Organism: Suricata suricatta; assembly: GCF_006229205.1. Taxonomy (NCBI): domain Eukaryota; kingdom Metazoa; phylum Chordata; class Mammalia; order Carnivora; family Herpestidae; genus Suricata; species Suricata suricatta. The sequence goes on from NC_043707.1 coordinate 22,379,781, forward strand.
CATCCTGTGCTGCCATTACCAAGGGAGTAGGAGTCTGACCTCTAGGGGAAAACGGAGTAGTATCTGTGGCTGTATTATTAGATGACAATTTATTTCCCCTATGGTCACGATCTAAAACATCTCTAATCAAATTCTGCAGAGAAAAAGCATCTACAGGGACATTTTTTGGTTTATGTAGAGGATAATGCAAGCGTAACTGTTCCCCAACTTTGTTCCAAGTTTGTAAGTTAACAGTGCCCTTTTCTGGAAACCAAGGACATTGCTCCTGAACAAAGTGTAAAAATCTTGCCATTTGGTTATGAGTCACCTTAATCCCTTTCTGATTAAGGAGGTGCAAAAGTATTTCAGTAAAAAGTTTTCTCTCTTTAGAAGTTGTGTTGCCCATCCCTTATTTTTTTTATGATACAGTGATGCAAAGACAGACAAAGGGTAGGGTGCCCCCCTCTAATGAGGAGACCAATCAGATACCTGTCTGGCTGTGTCCCGAAGGAACTTAGATGAAGCTTAGCCATGGCGGATTAGCATTGTGACTTACGATCGGAAACTATTCCGATGCTGCTATAAACCATATGCTATTTACCACGGTATCACAGACCAGGCCCACTTTGACTCCATAGGCTTTTGGGGACCTTAAGGGTCCCCACCCGTGGAGCCACAAATTCGAACTCGGCAGGCAAGCCAGACCAAGTTGCACATTTATTTTCACATACACACCAGAGGCTATTACATTCCCTCCCACAGAGGTTTTACAGACAAGACTGAGACATTTAGAGAAACACTTAATTGGGCAATAACTACAGATTACTCACCCTCCTTGTTCTCTATCTGATGCATAGAGGGGCCCTGGGCGCCCTGGGTGAGATCCTAACAAACCCGAAACCAGTAGAACTATTTCAGAGAATATTCTGCTTACCTTTGAAATGACTTCTACTCAGGTCCCTGTTCGGGCACCACTAAGGAATGCGGGGGACCAGCCCATGCACCCCAGTCGAAAGGTCCCTGAGTAGGTGGTTGGTGTTGGCAAACTATCTATAGGAAAGAAGACAGACAACATGAATGGTGGTAAAACCACACTTTACTAAGAAATTCAGTGTCTTTTATGCCATAGGGAATTACACATTTTTTTCTTTAATGATTACATAGTTTATGGTCCTTGAAAAAGTAAAACCATGTTCTGGGAAGTATCATTTTTTACCACAGAAGAGAGAACAGCCGTGAGAACAGAAATTACAAAAACAGGAATGAGGAAGTCTGTCTCTCAAAGAATTTTCTTTTCTTCAAAGTCCTTTAGCAGCGATGTCTGGGCAAGATGTTTATCATTTAAGGAGTTAATTTTAGACAGAGGATTGTGTTTGCCCCAACAGCAGACAATGAGCTGGGAACAGAAATAATGTAAGGGAAAGCTGGCGCCACTAACTGACCCAAGTTGATTCAAAACTTAAAGGTATATGCCTTTTTGCTTTTGCAAAGCAACGAGAAATTCATAGACAGGTTAAACAGGAGCCACATGTGCAACCCAGGAGACCAAATGTTGTTTCACAGTCTTTCGACTTGTTTTTCAACTTCCCAAAAAGTTCTCCTGTGCCCCAGAGGCATAGTCATCACTGGTCACTTATGTAGACTCTCCTGTACCCCAAAGGCAGTGTCCTCAATGGTTGCTATGTGGGAGGTTTTTTGGCCTACTTGGCCCCAACAACAAATTATGCCCAAGATATTCCTTCAGGAGGGAGGTCTTGAATCTGTCCTCCACGCAGGTTTCGCTTCATGGCATGTGACCAGTATAAGTGACCAGTGTAGTCACCCTTGCACTTGAAGTAATATTTGCAGTCTTCCTCTTGAATTTATTAAGAATTTATTCTTAGCATTTGTGTTTTGTCAGATTGATGGGACAGTGGAGGTGTGCTGGAAGGCATGGAGCTTTGACTCACCGGCAGTCCAGCCTTCTGTGGTGTGGTTCTTAGCTGCCTGCTTCCCCGCCCCCACCCAGTGGCCATTGCTGCTCTCATCCCCTAGTATGAGCTGGGCAAGGTCAGGGTTGGCTGTGCACAGTTTGTCCAGTCCTATGAGGGTTTGCACTGGCCCTGTGAGGATCACTGTGCCTGGGGGAATTCAACACTAAATAGCAAACAGGAAACACCAGGACAGGTAAAAAGGAGGATCACAGGGGGAAAAAAAGGGAATTTTTTTTTTCCAGAACAAGAAGCCTCACAGTTTTATTTCACACTAGCATCAGTAATTATGTACCTCTCCCTGCTTCCAGAAGCTCACATTCTCAGGTCTCAGAGACAGGGACCCAAGATGTTAAAGTCACAATGTGATGCAAATATAATTGAAGTCTGGGAAGCATAGGAAGAAAACAAACCCAGGAGGAAATTCCAGGAAGGTTCCACAGAGGAGGTCACATTGGCAATGAGTCTGAGAATACAAGATTTAGTTGGCCAAGAAGTAGCATACTGAGGTCACTGAGTTCTAAAAGTATGTCCATCCCCCTTCCTCACCTAGCTGTCAGGCTGGGGCCTGGAGGCAAGTGCAAGGTGCCAGAGTTTCATTTTTCATTGGTTTGTTTGTTTTGAAATATATAGCACAAAAACTGAAGTGCCCAATCTTGGGAAGGTCCAACTCAATGAGTTTTTCATATGTGTGTACCCAGGTAACTGCTGCTTGGATCAAAACGTCGACCATCCTCAGCCTCCCTCTCCTTTGTTCTCTTGGGCCCTTACTGATGATCCAAAACACAACAAATCCAAAAGATAGCCACTGTCCCATTTCCATCACCATCAGTTTGTGTTTGGGCACTATTTATTTATTTATTTATTTATTTATTTTTATTTCTAGTTAATTGTCAAGATGGCTTCCATGTAACACCCAGTGCTCTTCCCCACATGTGCCCTCCTCCATGACCATCACCTCTCTTCCCTTTTCCCCCTCCCCCTTCAGTCCTCAGTTTGTTTCAGTATTCAAGAATCTCTCATGATTTGCCTCTCTCCCTATTCCTAATTGTTCCCCCCCTTCCCCTCCCCATGGTCCTCTGTTTCCTGTTAGACTTATGAGTGACAACATATGGTATCTGTCCTTCTCCGCCTGACCTATTTCCCTTAGCATGACACCCTCGAGGTCCATCCATGTTGCTACAAATGGCCAGATTTCACTCTTTCTCATTGCCATGTAATACTCCATTGTATACATAAACCACATCTTCTTGTTCCATTCATCAGGTGATGGACATTTGGGTTCTTTCCATAATTTAGCTATTGTTGACAGTGCCCCTATGAAGAGCCTAAATGTCCATCACCTGATGAATGGATCAAGAAGATGTGGTATGTATATATACAATGGAGTACTACATGGCAATGAGGAAGAATGAAATATGGCCATTGTAGCAACATGGATGGATCTTGAGGGTATCATGCTAAGCGAAATAAGTCGGGTGGAGAAGGACAGATACCATATGTTTGCACTCATAGGTCTAACAGGAGAAACCTAACAGAGGACCATAGGGAGGGGAAGGGGGAAACAGAGTTGGGGAGAGAGAGGGACACACAGCATGAGAGACTACTGAATACTGAAAATGGACAGAGAGCTGAAGGGGGAGGGGAAGGGGGAAGAGGGTAATGGTCATGGAGGGGGGCACTTGTGGGGAGAAACACTGGGTGTTATATGGAGACCAATTTGACAATAAACTACTATACAACAAAAGAAAGAAAGAAAGAAAGTGCCGCTGTGAACATTGAGGTACGTGTGCCCCTATGCCTCAGCACTTTTCTCTCCCTTGGATAAATCCCCCAGCAGTGCTATTGCTGGGTCATAGGGGAGTTCTATTGTTAATTTTTTGAGGAACCCCCACACTGTTTTCCATAGTGGCTGTACCAGTTTACATTCCCACCAACAGTGTAGGAGGGTTTGGACACTATTTAAAATATATAGAGAGGGGTGCCTAAGTGCCTCAGTCAATTATGTAGCTGACTCTGGATTTCAACTCAGGTCCTGATTTCATGATACCTGAGTTTGAGCCCTGAGTGGGGCTCTGTGCTGCAGTGCCAAGCTTGCCTGGGATTATTTGTCTTCCTCTCTCTCTTTACCCCCCTTCCCTCTCCCTTTCAAAAATAAACATTTAAAAACTACATACACACGCATGTATATATCTATTGATTGTCCGCTGTTCACCAGTATTTACCATAAAGTAAATAAAATACGTTGGATGGCTTTCTGATTGCTACAAAATTATTGTTTTTCCTGGTTACTTTTGATGGACCACCTAAACACTGGAAAGACTAAGCCTAAGTGTCAGGAATGGATAGGGTAAAGAAAAGCATGCAGATGAAAATTTCACTCAGCCACTTATGCCAGCAGGTCCAAACTGCTACATCTCCAACCATTTATTTAGTTTTCATCAGAAGTCTTAGGCACACTAAGATTCCAGCTTTCCATAAAGGAATAGCTTTCTAAAAGGAACATTTAAAATGTCAACTTATTGGCACTTGTGTGGCTAATTAGTTAAAATACATCAGTATTTGTCTAATTTTCTCATCTGAAAGGAGATGCTGATGGCAGAGATAACATTTTCCAAAATTAAAAAACTATCTTCTCTCAAGATGTTTATAAAGCAAATAAATTGTTGCACTTACATGACTATAGATATTGATATGGAATCTGATAAGCTTCCTTTAAATTATCCAACCCAAATTGTTTATGTTATAAATTGTCTAATTACAGAATCATCTATTTGTTGTGATAACTTAGGTCTTTAGGAACTTTTCCATGTAACTTGAGGTGATCTATTTTTTGGATGCCTCAGAATGATGGTACCCCAGAAACAAAGTGCACTTACCCATGACTGGGAAATGCTGTTTTTGTTTTGAAAAGGGTTTTTTTGGGGGGAGTTTTGGTGAATGTTAAAAAACAACACTCAAACCATTTG
>NC_043707.1:22384798-22392017 GCF_006229205.1 Suricata suricatta
AAGCTCTGATGAGGCAGCAGGGAGCCTCAGAGTGGCGGCAGCAGGAGGCATGAGGATCTCACAGTTGCCGACAGGTGCAGAGATGCTTCTTGGGCTTTCAGAGGAAAAGCCTTGGATGGTGGAAATGTGTGAGGATGCTAGATCCAGGGATCCAAGAACAAGGGCATATCTGATCACTCACTGCTGAGTTTCTAAGGGGCGCGAATGTCAGGGCCATGGAAAATGTGACGCACAATTTTGTTACTGACGTCTTCACAGAGAATGGTGCCAGGGACACTGAACATCTTCATGGGAGTCATTCTGAATAAGTCTGTCTTCTGTGACTTAATTCCCTGGGCTTTCATTTCCTCATTGGTAAACTGGGTCTTAATAATCAAGGTGGTTACGAGGATTAAAAGATTTAATATATATATATAAAGTGCTTAGCCCTCTGCCTGGCACATAATATGTGACTACTGTAGACTGATCTTCTAGCTAGGACGATGTGTTTGGACTGGGAAGAAGGTACAGATAAACTGCCTTCTCTGTGGCATCAGAGGAGATACTGGGCTCCAAGTATGAGCTAGGGGCACTCAAGGTGCTCACTGAGAGCAGTGCTTTGGGTCAGAGAAGCCATGATGCCCAGCATGGTGGGCTTTTAGGCAAATGTGAAGTAGCAGCAGAAACACCTCTCAACCAAACTGCGAGAACAGAGTCTAAGAGAGGACAGAAAGAGTGGAGGAAGGGTGTCTAGGACTCTTGAGGGTTCCATGACCTGCTTGGGATGTCTGTGAAGCCAGGGTAGTGGATGTGGCATTTCAGCACTAGGAGATAAATCCTTTATTCTAGATGTCTCCTTGGCTCGTGAGAGGGAATGCCTGTTGAAAATGGAACTTAAGCACATAAGCCTCGTGTAGGCAAGGCAAGTCTGAGTAGAGGATGAAGGGACTGCATGCCAGACGGTGCTTGATGTGTGATGTCCATTTTTATTGCATCCTCATAGATCCTGGGTTGTAGGCAGGATGATCCCTGTTTCACAAGCAAGAAAACTGAGGCTTAGAGAGCTGAGTTTCCACTGTTGAAAAGTAACAGAGCCCAGAGCTGGAACTAACCTTTCCTGAAACTGACTTGGCCTTTTCTCAGAAGGTGCTCAGGTATAGCCTGGTGCCTGCTGTTGGAAGCCTAGTGGACACAATAAAAGAAACCAGAAACAGAAGTGATATTATGAGGGAGCCTGCCCCTGGGCTGGCCTGAGAGAGGATATGGTGGGTGGTATGTGTCCAGCTAACAAAGTGCATGCTAATGAAAGATGTGGAGACAGGGAACTTCAGCTACCCAGCTGTTGAGGGGATAACGGTTGAGGAGGGGAGCACCTTCGAGTTTCTTGGCCAGGCATGTGGGGGGTTGAAGTTTTTCATCAAGGAAGCAGAGAGGAAAGTGATCTTCCATTTCTTCTCAGCACGGGTGAGCACCAGCTGGTTGAACAGGCGAGATGGGGGAGGTGTGAGGAGTGAGGAGAAAGTATTTTTGCTTCGGTGGCAGGAGGCCAGCTGCCACAGTTCAACATCATGCCTCATTGTTGTCTGTGGCAGCCTGATCTCCTACCACATTGGGAGCAACACAGGATGTGGGGTACTGGTAGAGGCACTAACTGGGTTGTTTACACAAGCCACAATACGTTATGTGAGTTTGGGGTCATTCTGAAGTGTCTCATTTGTTCATGGGTGTAAGGTGTGACTCTCCACTGTGTGGACTCCAGAAGGGTAGGGATATCTTTTTTTTTTTAATGTTTTTTTATTTATTTTTGAGAGACAGAGAGACAGTGCAAGCAGAGGAGGGTCAGAGAGAGAGAGGGAGACACAGAATCCGAAGCAGGCTCCAGGCTCTGAGCTAGCTGTCAGCACAGAGCCCGACTCGGGGCTCAAACCCACGAATGTAAGATCATGACCTGAGCCGAAGCTGGACGCTTAACCGACTGAGCCACCCAAGCGCCCTAGGGATGATATCTTTTTTAAAAACTATGAGGTTAGACCAGATTTTCTGAGGAATGAATTCTGTGTCTCATTTGGGAATATTCTCAGGAGCAATACTTCTGAGAGCATGAAGGGAGCAGGATTGGTTAGAGAAAGAGGGTGGACTGTGACAGATCAGAACAGAGGCTTCAGCCAACTCAGAGAAGCTTGGAACATGGCTGCATGCAGGTTGCCCCCACGAGCAAGAGGTGTAACCGTGGGCATCTCCTGATGCTTATCAGCTGGGAGCCATTAACAGCCAACTCCCTTCAGCTGATAATAAGCACCTCAGTCCTGATAGGGGGTGGGTCTTGGTGGCACAGCTTAGCATCCACTTCAGGTGTGTTCCTGGGCCTGGAACAATGCCTGGCCCCTGGTGATGATGGTGATAGCAGCTAACCTTTATGGGGGCCAGGCTTCATCTTAAGCATTTTATGTACATGTTAATACTTCTTATCCTAGCCCATGTGTTAGGCACTAGTGGTGCTTGAATTCACCACTAGTAGATGCAAGAACTGGGCTCAGATGAGCCCACGCATGCTCAGAATGAACACTCTGAATCACTTTCCTAAATTGCTTTTTCCTGTGCTCTACGACATTCCTAGAGTGTGAATTCAATAAACGTTTGTTGACTAAGTGAGGAGCACTTGTCTCTGTCCTTTCTTTTCTCCTCCACATTCTAGGCCTTATGGAAGGAGGAAGGCAAGAGGGACACTGCTGAGGGGGAAGGGGCTTGGGCAACAGATTTTTTTGTGTGGTTAGAACTTTTTTTAATGAAGTTTTTATTTTAATTCCAGTATATCTAGCATACAGTGTTAATTAGTTTCAGATGTACAATATAGTGATTCAACAGTTCTATGTATTACCTGGTGATCATCATGATAAACGTGGTCCTTAATCCCCAAAACCTATTTCACCCATTCCCCACCCACCTCCCTTCTGGTAACCATGAGTTTGTTCTCTATAGTTAAAGTCTAAAGTCTGTTTCCTTGTTTCTCTCTCTCTCTCTCTCTCTCTCTCTCTCTCTCTCTCTCTCTGTTTCTCTCTCTCTATTGCTCATTTGTTTGTTTTCTTAAATATTGGGTAGTGGATGTGGACCTCCTCTGTGGAGGATGCTGGAAAGTTGGTGGGAATTGATTCCTAGGCCAGGAATGACTCTGTACGTCTGTGGAGCAGGAAGGGTTTCTGGGGCCTGGGAGATGGCTGGGCCCCACTCAAGCATCTCTGATTCCTTTTTCCTTCTCTACAGAGTGTCCAAGTCAAGAGATGGACATTGTCTTCCTGATTGATGGCTCTGGCAGTATTGACCAAGACGACTTTAAGCAGATGAAGGACTTTGTCATAGCTGTGATGGGACAGTTTAAGGGCACCGACACACTGGTGAAGACTGGGTCCCCAGGAACTGGGGAGTGCTGGGGGGTGGTGACTGCCTTTGGGGAAGACTAACCTAGTAGGAGGCCTGGCATTGGTGGGGATGGACTCAGTGGACCTGTGCCATGATAAGGCTAGGGTCTTAGTGTGGGACTGATGTGTGCCCTTACCCTAGGAAATTACCATGTGGCATTTAATATGTCCTCATATGGCCCAGGAAATACAGAGTTGTTTTGACTGTTAAAAAGCATTGAAGAAGGATTGCAAAAAGAGGTTTGTTTCAGTCTATCAAATTAGACTGAAGTTAACTTGGCCAAATACTTAATGATTTCTTTGTTGTGTTTTCCATGCAACTCATGATTTATCTTATTATTTTATTTCTCATTAATGTGTGTACGAATTCTTGAGAAATGAGGAAATATAGCCTACGAGCTGATTTCATATGTTATGAAAGTTTAAAAAATCCCTATTTTAACAAGTAATGTAGTATTGCCAAAGTATGAAACAAGCGTTACTGGGTTTTGATTTTCTAGCTTTCTTTTTAGGCCAATTTCCCCCTGGGTTTTAGCCTCAATAAACACATGGGAATTGTGTGTAAGTCCAAATTGACTCCAAAATAAAAGTTTATTTAAAAGTAGCTCCTGAGACCCAGGGCCTTCCTCTTGGCCTTTGCAGTTCTCACTGATGCAGTACTCGGACCGTCTGGAGACCCACTTCACCTTCACCAGATTCCAGAGCAGTTCAAGCCCTCGGAGCCTCGTGGGTCCCATCAGACAACTGAAAGGCCTGACATTTACAGCCACAGGCATCCTGAATGTGGTGTAAGTTCTTCCTTCTTCCTCGTTTGGACACACTGCCACACCTCTTCCTCGTGCTGGTCTGTGTAGCTCTGGGAAGTTCTGGGGACAAGGGCTCTAAAGGGGAGCAAAGGGGCTGTAGATGGAGTCCCCCTTGGAGTGTTCACCCAATATATGATGGGACTCTTCTGCAGTGGGTTTCCTCTTTGCCTGGCCTTGGATTGGCCGGATCCTGACTCCACCTGAGACAGCCAGATACATCGGCTTTGGTTTAGACGTCTGAGTTCTCATTCTGGCTTCCTGCTGATAACCTGGGCAACCCTGGGAATTGCTGAATCTAAGTCTTAGTAAACTGTCAAATGAGGATAAACTTACATCTTGGTTGTAGAGATTACATGAGATCAGATGCATGAGGTGCTTCTGAACATGAAGTGCTGGATAAGTGGTTGTTTTGTCCAGAAAATGGCACACCCCCTTTTGAACCTCCCTGGCAGAGAGTTGGGAATTGTTGCCAAGTGTGTTCTGTGCCTGTCTCCTCACTCACTTCCCTCTACCCCCACATCCTCATCTATGTGAGCTCTCTGCATTAACTGGTTGCTTACCATGTGTATGTCCAGCATTGGGTGCTAGATAGACCATGAAGAAGTGGCTTAGGTGGTGGAGCCAGAACAGAAGATGTGGTTCTTGTGGGAAAGAACTGGGTGAATGTCTGTGATCTATGACTTCCTGTACATCCCTGGGTACCGCTCAAGGGGTGGTGCTGATGAAACACTGAACAAGGCAAACTCCTATCAATTTTGCTCCCCAAAGTGCAAGAGCTACCGAGGCTTTTTAGGCGCATTGATAGAATGGTGTCATTTCCATTTCATGCTACTGATTAAAACAAGTCACAGGTCAGATTCAATATGGGAAAGGAATCAGATGTGGTGCACTGGGGCTAACTATAAAGACCAGATAAGGCACAATTCTTATTTTCATCTTGCATGAAGAACAGCAGAGGCTCAGGGAAGTAAAGAAAGTGACCAAGTGTGTCTGACTCCAAAGCTCCTACTCTGAACCATACTGTCTCCTGGAAATGAGGTCCCATAATGGAGGGAATTTTAGAACAAGAAATAGGATTACCTTTATTATTGGACTTGCTAATCATTGTATGACTTTCAAAAAATGGCTGAGGCAATTTTTAAAAATGTTTTTACTTATTTTTGAGCCAGAGAGAGAGAGAGACAGAGCCTGATTGGGGGAGGGGAAGAGAGAGCGGGAGACACAGATTTTGAACAGGCTCCTGGCTGTCAGCGCAGAGCCTGATGTGGAGCTCCCAACTCGTGAGATGCGAGTTCATGACGTTGGCGAAGTCCGACACTGAACCAATCGATCCACCCACGTGCCCCTAGCTGAGGCAATTTCTTAACATGCCTGGCAAAGTCGAAAGGTACCAGAACACCACAGTCTTCCCAAAGGATCTTTTGGAGATGCAAAGTCTTTCTTTTCAGAATCAATTTCATCTCTGGAGAGTCAACTCCCTTTTTTTCTTGACAGGAAAGAACTATTTCATGGTAAGAATGGTGCCCGTGAAAGTGCCAAGAAGATCCTCATTGTCATCACAGATGGGCAGAAATACAGAGACCCGCTGGAATACAGTGACGTCATCCCCCAGGCAGAGAAAGCTGGCGTCACTCGCTATGCCATTGGGGTACGTCCTCATCCTCACAGCACCCTTAGACTGAGGCTGCATCTCACCCAGCCAGAAAGGCTGGTGGGCTCCTCTTCAGCTGCCTCTCTGCCACAGGTGGGACATGCTTTCCAGGAACCCACCGCCAAGGAGGAGCTCAACACCATTGCTTCATTGCCCTCTCAGGATCATGTGTTCAAGGTGGACAACTTTGCAGCACTCAGAAGCATCCTGAAGCAGCTGCAGGAGAAGATCTTTGCAGTGGAGGGTAAATGTGGGGCAAGCTTAGGTCTTGGAATCTAACTGTTCCAGATCCAGTTGTTCCCTGCAGTTCTGAGAGTCACTCCCTATTCATAAGGCACCCAAAATGGTGCCCCAGAACCTGAGTCCCAGACTCCTTATTCTTCTACTCTGAGTCCTTGTGGTCTCACTGTCCCCAGAGCCTAAGTGACCTGTTTTCCCACAGGAACCCAGTCGAGGACAAGTAGCTCCTTCCACCATGAGATGTCACAAGAAGGCTTCAGTTCAGTGCTCACAATGGTGAGTGGAGCGTGTACTTGACAAACAGGTCTCAGGCCCCAATCCTGGGCCAACCGTGTGCTGGGACCTCGGACCTGGGACCCAGAAGTAAATAAGAAGTGGATCCTGTCCTCAAGGATCCTCACTGTTTGGAGAGAGGCATATAGGCAGTGTCTGTAGGTGCTTGGAGTACGGCAGAGAACAGGATAACCAAGGTTCCTGCTCTCACACAGAGCACATGTCCAGTGGGAGGAGACAATAAACACAAGCAATAGATCTTCAGATTGTGCTAGGTGTTAGGACAGAGCAGGAGATGTGAGCAGAGGAGGCCTGAGGAATAACCACTAAGGGTGATGATGAGATAGGGCTAGACCTGGAAAACCCTAGGGAGAGATTGCTCCATGGAGAGGAAAAGGCAAGTGCAAAGGTCCTGAAGCATGAACACAGTTAGAGTACTAGAGAGATCAAAGGGACAGCATAGCTAAAGCAGAGTGAGTTAGAAGTACCACGGAAGGCATAGGTGAAGAGATGGGAAAGGCCAGACCATGCAAACCAAAGAAATGACAAGAGAGCTGCCTTGTTTTGACTTTAACCTGCTTAGCCCTGGAATCCTTTCCTCCCAGGATGGACCAGTTCTGGGGGCTGTGGGGAGCTTCAGCTGGTCTGGAGGTGCCTTCCTGTACCCCCAAAATGTGAGCCCCACTTTCATCAGCATGTCTCAAGAGAATGTGGACATGAGGGACTCTTACCTGGGTGAGAAAAAGCTGTGGTTGGGGATACAGATGGGAGGGGATGAGCTGCCTGGAGAGGGCAGGAGCTCAAGGGGTTGGGTGGAAGCTTCTGTGCTGAGGCCTGGCCCCCCTTCACGCAGG
>NC_043707.1:22392117-22393201 GCF_006229205.1 Suricata suricatta
ACACATCCCAGCTGGTTACCACTTTATCTCAGTATAAACTCTCTGGTTCTCATTTTTCAAATCCTTCCCAATGTTTCTCATTCCTACTTCTGTGCCTTTTCCTACATTATATCTCCTACTTGGAAAACATTTCCTTCTCTCCACCTCAAAGATCTTCTCTAGTCTGCTCTTTCGGAAGTCACTTCTTCTCTGGCTTTCTAATACATCATGGTGATACCAACATTACGTGACTGGAATCATAGCAATCTGCATCTACTTTTGTGGGTCTCTTACAATTGTGGATTCATGAGCACAAGAACCATGTCTAATTCACCTGTAGTTTTCAGTTTTCCTAACTCTCTATCCAACCCAGGACCTGTCCCTTTATTGACACTTAGTAGTGTTTGCTGAATAATTGTTTCAATGTGAGTTGGATCCTCAACTAAGCTTTTTGTTCCTTGAATCCAAGGATCTTATCATTCTTTTATATTCTAACTGCCCCTCCCCTACCGCCCCACTTCTTGTCAGTGTCTAGCACACTGATGGGTGCTGGGTGAATAATACTCATTACTGAGTATTACTTATTATTTGGAGGACTGTTCCTAATGGGGGGAATGGAGAAACATTGTGGCATGGATGGGAAGAGAATATTGTGTTTTGCTGCAGCTCCCCTTTGAGAAGAATTGTGGACAAGACCACGTCTGTGAAGGGGATCTGAGGGTCAGTCTCAGCTCCTCAGGGTGAGCTCATTTCTAGACACTTAAGCTTTTGGGTCTCCCATCCTCATAGGATGAGATATACTTATCTTTCCCTTTGGCTCTCCTTCTAACAAAGAAATTTTTATTGGAATGTTCTCAGCTCCTAGTTCATGAGTTCCCACAGACCCACCCCTACCCCTGATCCAACTCCAACCCATTTCCAATGGAGCCCCCTTTTCAGTTTTGTCCTTCCTCCTCCAGCCTGCAGACCCTGGTGGTAGGGAGCTCCTTGGAGCTTAATGTGACAGTGACTCTGTGGAATGAGGGTGAGGATTCCTATGGCACTGTGATCAGCTTCTACTACCCAGCAGGGCTGTCCTATCGACGAGTGTTAGCAACCCAGGTAA
>NC_043707.1:22393301-22401530 GCF_006229205.1 Suricata suricatta
TGGGGCAAGAGTTGTGTTACTTTCTGATGAGGTCCCCTGCACTCCAGATGGAGACAGTCCTGGAGAAGTATGAGGTCTACAACCCCATCCCCGTCATTGTGGGCAGCTCCGTGGGGGGGCTGCTGCTGCTGGCTGTCATCACGGCCGTCCTCTACAAGGTGAGTGTTATCCTTTCTTGACACCACCTGTTTTTGATCCCATTCTTTCTGCAGTGTAGGGAAGATATAGGTGTACATCCTTGATTTTTTTATTATTTTCAAGATTTTTATTAAATTTTTTATCTGAATTCACCTACAGTGTGATACTCGTTTCAGGAGTGGAATGCAGTAAGTAATAACTTACATACGACACCCAGTACTTCACAACATGTCCGCACCTTAGCGCTTATCAACCATCTAGTCCACTCCCACCCACGTCCCTCCATCAACCAGATGTTTGTTCTCTATCACTTAGAGTCTCTTGTGGCTTGTTTCCCTCTCTCTTCTTCCCTACTTCCCATATGTTAATCAGTTTTCTTTCTTAAAATCCACATATAAGTGTTTTCGTGTGGTATTTGTCTTTCTCTGATCATCCTATTTCACTTAGCATAATACATTCTAGCTCCATCCACCTCATTGCAAATGGCAAGATATCATTCTTTTTGGTGGCTAAGTAATATTCCATCACATCACACCACACACACACACACACACACACACACACACACACACACCATCTTTATCCATTCATCGGTTGATGGACATTTGGGGTTTCTCCCCAGTTTGGCTACTGTTGATAATGCTGCTATATACACTGGGTGCATGTACCCCTTCACATCTTTTTGTATCGATGGGTGAATACTTAATAGTAAACTTGTGGATCGTAGGGTAGTTCTATTTTTAGTTTTTTGAAGAATGTCCATATTGTCATCCACTTTGAATTCCCTCCAACAGTGCCAGCAGGTCCCCTTTCTCCAGATCCTTGACAACACCTATGGTTTCTTGTGTCATTAATTTTAGCCATTCTGACAGATGTGAGGTGGTATCTCATTACGGTTTTGATTTGTATTTCTCTGGTGATGAGTGATATTGAACATATTTTCATGTTAGCCCTCGGGATGGCTTCTTTGGAGAAATGTTTATTCATGTCTTCTGCTCATTTCTTAACTGGGTTGTATGTTTTCCAACTACTGAGTTTTATAAATCTTTATTAGATATATTGTTTGCAGATATCTTCTCCCAACGCACTGGCTGCCTTTTAGTTTAGTGCTTGTTTCCTGTACTGTGCAGAAGCTTTTTATCTTGGATTGAGTCACAGTCCTCAGGTTTGCTTTTATTTCCCTTGCCTTCTGCGATGTGTCTAGTAAGAAGTTGCTACAGCTAAGGGAAAAGAAGTTGCTGCCTTTATTATCTTCTAGGATTTTGATGGCATCCTCTTTCACATTTAAGTCTTTCATCCATTTTGAGTTTGTTATTGTGTATGATGTAAGATAGAGGTGCAATTTCATTGTTTTGCATGTTGCTTTCCAGTTTCCCAAATACCAGTTGTTAAAGAGACTGTCTTTTTTGCATTGAATATTCTTTCCTGCTTTGTTGAAGATGAGTACACCATCTACTTGTGGGTCCATTTCTTGGTTGTATATTTTGTTCCATTGACCTATGTGTCTGTTTTTGTACCAGGTCCATACTGTCTTGATGACGACAGCCTTGTAGTATAGCATGAAATCTGGAATCGTGATGCCTCCGGTTTTGTTTTTCTTTATCAGGATTGTTTTGGCTATACAGGATCTTTGGTGGTTTCATACAAATTTTAAGATTGTTTGTTCTAGCTCTGCAAAAAATGCTGGTGGTATTTATTTATTTATTTATCATTTTTAATTTAAATTTTAGTTAACATACAGTCAATATTAGTTTCAGGAGTAGAATCCAGTGATCCATCACTTATGTACGACACCAGTGCTCATCACAACAGGTGTCCTGGTGGTGTTATAGGGATTGCATTAAAGGTGCAGATTGCTTTGGATAGTATAGACATTTTCACAGTGTCTGTTCTTCTAATCCATGAGGATGACATGTTTTTCCTTTTGTTTGTGTCCTCATCAATATCTTTCATAACTGTTCTGTGGTTTTCAGAGTACAGATATTTTCCCTCTTTAGTTAGGTTTATTCCTACGTATCTTATCATTTTTGGTGCAATTGTAAATGGGATTGATTCCTTTATTTCTCTTTCTGCTACTTCATTATTGGTATATATAAATGCAACAGATTTCTATATGCTGATTTTATACCCTGTGACTTTGCTGAATTCATGTATTAGTTGTAGCAATTTTTTTGTGGAGTGTTTTGGGTTTTCTACATGTTGTATCATGTCATCAGAAATATTTAACATTTGACTTCTTCCATGCCTGTTTGTATGCCCTTTATCTTTTTGTTGTCTGATTGCTGAGGTTAAGACTTCTAGGACTATGTTGAGTAGTAATGTTGAGAGTGGACATCCTTGTCTTGTTCTTGATCATAAGGGAAAGACTGGCAGTGCTTCTCCATTGAGGATGATACTAGCTGTGGGTCTTTCATATATGGCCTTTATGATGTTAAGATATGTTCCATCATCCCTGCTTTGTTGAGGGTTTTTATCAAGAATGGATGCTATAACTTGTCAAATGCTTTTTCTACATCTGTTGACAGAATCATATGGTTCTCATACTTAATGTGGTGTATCACATTGATGATTTGTAAATATTGAACCAGTCCTGCAGCCCAGGAATAAGTCCCACTTGATCTTGGTTGATAATTTTTTTAAATGTACTGTTGAATTCAATTGTAGTATCTTGTGAAGACTTTTGCATCCAGTTTCATCAGGGATATTTGTCTGTAATTCTCCTTTTTAGTGCAATCTCTGGTTTTGGAATCAAGGTAATGTTGGCTTCCTAGAACGAATTTGCAAGTTTTGTTTCCATTATTTCTTCTTCATCCTCTTCCTCTTCCTCCTCCTCCTTCTTCTTTTAAGGGTTTGAGAAGACTAGGTATTGATTCTTCTTTAAATGTCTGGCAGAAATCCCTTCGGAAGCCATTGGCCCAGGACTCTTGTTTTTTGGGAGATTTTTGACAACTGATTCAATTTCTTTGCTGGCTATGGATCTCTTTAAAATTTCTTTCTTTTTTTTTTTATAGCTCATTGTCAAGTTGTTTCCATGTAACACCCAGTGCTCTTCCCCATAAGTGCCCTCCTCCATGACCATCACCCCCTTTTCCTTTTCCCCCTCCCCCTTCAACCCTCAGTTCATTTTCAGTATTCAAGTCTCTCATGATTTGCCTCCCTTCCTCTCCCTAACTCTTTCCCCCGCTTCCCCTCCCCATGGTCCTCTGTTAAGTTTCTCCTGTTAGACCTATGAGTGAAAACATGTGGTATCTGTCCTTCTCTGCCTGACTTATTTTGCTTAGCATGACACCCTCAAGGTCCATCCATGTTGCTATGAATAGGCAGATTTCATTCTTTCTAATTGCCATGTAGTACTCCATTGTGTATATAAACCACATCTTCTTTTCGTGATTTGGCTACTGTTGAAAGTGCTGCTATGAACATTGGGATACATGTGCCCCTATGCATCAGCACTTCTCTATTCCTTGGGTAAATCCCTAGCAGTGCTATTGCTGGGTCACGGGAGAGTTCTATTTATAATTTTTTTTAGGAGCCTCCACACTTTTCCATAGCGGCTGTACCAGTTTACATTCCCACCAACAGTGTAGGAGGGTGCCCATTTCTCCACCTCCTCGTCAGCATCTATAGTCTCTTGATTTATTCATTTTAGCCACTGTGACCAGAATGAGGTGGTATCTCGGTGTGGTTTTGATTTGTGTTTTCCTGATAATAAGTGACGCTGAGCATCATTTCATGAGTCTGTTTCAGTTTTTGTAGTTTGTGAGTTCCTAGGAATTTGCTCATTTCTTTTAGATGGCCCAGTTTCTTAGCATATAATTTTTCATAGTATTCTTTTATAATTGTTATATTTCTGTGGTGTTGGTTGTGATCTCTCCTTTTCATTTGTGATTTTATATATTTGAGTACTTTCTCTCTTTCTTGACAACTCCTTTTAGGGAGGTTTTCATTTTTTTTAAATAGTTTTTTTGTCAAATTGGTTTCCACATAACACCCAGTGCTTCTCCCCACAAGTGCCCCCCACCATGACCATCACTCCCTCCCTCCCTTCCCCTCCCCCTTCAGTCCATGGTTCATTTTCAGTATTCAGTAGTCTCCCTTGATCTGTGTCCCTCACTCTCCCCTGCTCTCTTTCCCCCTTCTTCTCCCCATGGTCCCCTGCCAGGTCTCTCCTGTTAGACCTATGAATGCAAACATATGGTATCTGTCCTTCTCTGCCTGACTTATTTCGCTTAATTTTATAAATTCTTCCAAAGAACCAGCTCTTAGTTTCATTGATCCATTCTACTGTTTTTTGTTTGTTTGTTTGTTTCTATATCATTTATTTATGCTTTAATCTTTATTATTTCCCTATTTCTACTGGCTTTAGGCTTTATTTGCTTTTGCTTTTCTAGCTCTTTGAGGTGTAAGGTTAGGTTGTGTATTGGGGACCTTTCTTGCTTCTTGCGACAGGCCTGAATTGCAATGTATTTTCCTCTTAGGCCTACTTTTGCTACATCCCAAAGGCTTTGGACTGTCGTGTTTTCATTTTCACTGGCTTGAAATGTAGTTTTGATTTTCTCATATTTTTAAATTTCTTCTTTAATTTCCTGGTTAACTCACTCATTCTTTAGTAGGATGTTCTTTAAACTCCATGTATTTGAATTTTTCCAATTTTTTGTGTGTGTGCTTGATTTCAAGTTTCATACCATTGTGATCTGAAAATATGCATGATATGATCTCAAAATTTTTATACTTGTTGAGGGCTGATTTGTGACCCAGTATGTGACCTATTCTGGAGAATTTTCCATGTGCACTCGAGAAGAATGTATATTCTGCTCCTTTAGGATGAAATGTCCTGAATATATCTATTAAGTTCATCTGCTCCAGTGTGTCATTCAAAGCCATTGTTTCCTTAAATGTGTTAAAGTCCCCTACTCTTATTATATTATTATCAATGAGTTTCTTTATGTTTGTTATTGACTTATGTATTTGGGTGCTTCCAATTTGGGGCCTAAGTATTTACCATTGTTAGATCTTCCTGATGGATAGATGCCTTAATTATCATATAATGCCCTTCTTCATCTCTTATTACACTCTTTGTTTTAAAGTATGGTGTGTCTGATAGAAGTATAGGTACTCCAGCTTTTTTTTTTTTTTTACATCCATTAGCATGATAGATGATTTTCCATCCTTTCATCTTCAATCTGCCAGTGTCTTTAGGTCTAAAATGAGTCTCTTATAGACAGAATATAAGTAGCTCTTGTTTTGTTTTGTTTTGAATCTATTCTGACACTCTGTGTGTTTTGATAGAGCATTTAGTCATTTACATTCAGAGGAATTATTGAAAGATATGAATTAGTACCATTTTGTTGACTGTGCAGTTGGTGCAGACTGGTGATGTTTTCTGGTCCATTGTAGTCTTTATTGTTTTGGCCTTTCTATTTATCCCCTTCACTCAGAGTCTCCCTTAAAATTTTCTGCTGGGGTGGTTTAATGGTCATGAACTCCTTTAGTTTTTGTTTGGGAAAGCTTTTATTTCTCCTTCTATACTGAATGGTAGTTTTCCTGCATAATTTCCATTCAGCATGTTGAATATTTCCTGCCACTCTTTTCTGGCTTGTCATGTTTCTGTGGACAAATGTGCTGCAAACTTGATCTGCCTTCCCTCATAGATTAAGGACTTCTCCCCACCCCTTCTGCTTTTAGGATTTTTTCCTTGTCTGTGTATTTTTAAATTTGACTGTGATATGACTTGGTGATGACCCACTTTTGTTAAATTTAATGGCAGTTCTCTGTGCTTCTTGGATTTCGATGTCTGTGTATTTCCCTAGATTAATGAATTCTTCAGCTATAATTTGTTCTAATAAGCCTTATGCCCCATTTCCTTTCTCTTCATCTTCTGGGACTCCCAGAACATGGATGTTATTACATTTTAATAAGTGACCTAGTTCCCTAAGTCTGCCACTGTGGTCCATGACCATTTTTCCCTAGTCTTTTCATCTTCATTATTTCCCATAATTTTATCTTTTATATCACTAATTTCCTCCTCTGTTTCACCCATTCTTGTTTTTATAGCCTCAGTTTGGGATTGCATCTCAGTTATAGCATTTTAAACTTTGGCCCAAGTAGATTTTAGTTCTTTTATCTCTCTAGTAAGGGATTATCTTAATTGTTATCTTAAATGATAGTTCAGACACCTTACTTATATCTGTATTGACTAAATCTCTGGCTGTCATTTCTTCTTGTTCTTTCTTTTGGAGTATATTCCTCCATCTTGTGATTTTGGAGAGAAAGAAAGAAAGAAAGAGATAAAGAAAGATCAAAATACAACCCGAATAAAACTTAAAAAAATTGAAGAAAGAAAAAAACTTAAATAAATAAAATAACATACATAAAGAAAGCTAGATCCTAGGTGTGTCTTGGTCTGCTTTTTACCAGAAGCTTGGCAGAAAAAAATGTAGAAGAAAAGAAATAGAAAAGAAAAGAAAAGAAAAAATTGCTCTTTCTGTGTCTAACAAAAATAAAGACAAAAATAAAAGAACAAAAAGAAAGGAATAGAGAAGAAAAGAAAGAAAAAAGAAAAGAAAAGGAAGGAAGGAAGAGAAAGAAAGAAAGAAAAGAAAAGAAAAGAAAGAGATAAAGAAGGGAGGGAGGAAAGAAAGAAGAAGGAAGGAAGAAAGGAAGGAAGGGAAGACAGATCTCACGGGGCACTAGGTACTTTTTCCCCTAGAGCTGGAACTTCACAGCTCTCTATGATCCATAGACTTGGTGTGTGAAAGCATTTGTGCTGGTCTTCTGGGGGTGAGGTCTGATTCTCTGGTACAATTACTCTAATGGAGACGTGCCTGCAGGGCACAGTGTTCCCGGGCTTGGTGTAGCGGCTCCATTCTCCACTTGGTGCCTCACTGAGTGGTTCAATCTGATGGGTTCAATCACCAAAGTGATTCAGTCTGATGGGCGCCACAAGAAGATGGGGTGGACCTATTCTCTCCTCTTTGGAGTGGGAAATGCGTGCCACCCCTCCTCAGCAAGCCCTCACAGATACGTAGTTACACTGTCTGGGTCACTGGTTTCTGTCATATACGAGCTGTCACCCTGTCTGTGCCTGAGCTGTCTGCCTGCCAAATGGTGCAGCACTCTGTGCTTTAACTCAGACACAGCTCTGTTTCAAACCTTCTCCCTCCACTTCAGAGACCCCCCCAGCTCCTTGGATGCCCTGATCTGTTGGAGGAGGGTCTCCCTGCTTTGTGGCCGGTGCCAGCTTCTTCCAGAAGACAGCTGTGTGACCGCACAACAGATCAGAGTTTATGGTAAATTGCAGCACACAAAGCCAGTACCAGGGTTTGCAGACCTTCCCCGGCCTACGTGCACATTCTTGCGAAGTCACTGCATGTGAGATTCCCTTCCCACCTAAGACATCACTAGCTTCCGTTAGTCCTTATGAACGTGCCTTTCTATCTGATTCTCAGGATGCTGTTAATTGTTTTCCCTGTCTTTTCCACTCTTTTCCTCACTACATGTTTCCCTTCATAGCAAACTATAACATCAAATCAAAGACCTTGACTTGGTGTGGATACCAGCACTGATTCTTTCTGTGACTGTAAGCAGTGCCTGGTCCACGCTGGGTCTTGATTTCTCATTCTGAAGGTGATTCCATCCAACTCACAGAATTTTGATAAAGACTAAATGACACAGCATGTCTAACGTTTCTAGTGCAGTGCTGGGACATGGTAGGGCCTCCAGCAATGGTGATCCCTCTCCCTCCCCAGTTATCCCATTTCCTCTCTTCCATTGGATTTCCTAATTCTCTTTTCCTTTCTCCCCACAGGTTGGCTTCTTCAAACGTCAGTATAAGGAAATGATGGAGGAAGCAAATGAACAGACTGTCCCAGAAAATGGGACACCAGACCCACAAGTTGCCCAATAAAAAACTACCTCCTGTTCTCCCTTGGACCTGTTCTCTTCTGAGAGGTTTCCTGGCCCTCTTACTCTCACCTAAGGTAGGCCAGCAGGCGTGAAATGGTCCATGTGAGGGAGGCCAGGATCAGGTTGCTTTTCCCCTTTGGGAGGATGCATCGTGTTCACCCAAAGAGCTTGCCTGGGAAGGGCTAT
>NC_043707.1:22401630-22408800 GCF_006229205.1 Suricata suricatta
ACTGTCAGTATCAGCTCTTTGTCTCAGGAATCTCAGTCCAGACTTTGAAGCTGAATTGGGAATAAAATATCTACGCATTGGAATTTGTAAACACGGCTTCCAGCCTTTGTCGGCATTGCTGACTGGGAGGGAGAAGTCGAACCCCAGCAGGGGTATTGCACCAATGTCACTCTGGCTCAGCTACCTCCAGCATCTCTCAAGAGATCAAGAGGCCCAGGATACTTCCATTTTTTTGAGGTTCCAAATATAGTAAATGGAGAAATGCTAAAACATTGTTATAAAAAAGCGTGTATTTTAAATGTTTGCATTTAAAAAATTAACACATTGCACAAAAACAATGCATGTACCTTTTTTGGGTAATATGTCAAAGGTCTAAAGTTGTAGGGATGGGAGTCCTGTATAGTGATGCCTATAGTGTCCACTAACCATGGTGGATGCTGGCCTGATGTGAAACCTGGAGCCAGGACAAGGAAGTTATATAGAATGGAGGTTATTAACGTCCCTATGTTGGGGTAACCTGACTTCTTAATCTACGCACCCAGTTCTCCAGTCTGTCACTGATAAGAAGCTGATGGGGCCGTGTTATGCTAGGTGAAAAAAGTCTGTCAGAGAAAGACAAATATAATATGGTTTCACTCATTTGTGGAATTTAATAAACACAACAGATGAACATAGGAGGAAGGGAAGAAAAATGAGACAAAAACAAAGAAGGAGGCAAACCGTAGGAGACTCTTAAATACAGAGAACAAACTGAGGGTTGCTGGAGGGAAGGGGGTGGAGAGATGTCCTAAATGGGGGATGGACATTAAGGAGGGCACTTGTTGGGAGGAGCACTGGATGCTATATGTAAGTGATGAATCACTGGGTTCTACTCCTGAAATCAATATACACGGTATGTTAATTAGCTTGATATAAACAAATTAACTTAAAAAAAAGAGTCTCTCTTATTTTTCTGTTTGTTTTGTTTCTTAAATTCCATATATCAGTATTTGTCTTTCTCTGACTGACTTATTTCACTTAGCATTATACACTCCAGCTCCATAGCAAGCTTTCATTGTTTATGGCTGAATAATATTCCATTGTGTGTGTGTGTGTGTGTGTGTGTGTGTGTGTGTGTGTGTATACAAACCATATCTTGTTTATCCACTGATCCATCGATTGACACTTGGGATGCTTCGATATTTGGCTATTGTAATTTATGCCTCTATAAACACAAGGGTATATGTATCCATTTGTTTTAATGGTTTTATATTCTTCGGGTAGACCCAGTAGTGCCATTACTGGTTCATAGGGTAGTTCTATTTTTAATTTCTTGAGAAAACTCCATACTCTTTTCCACATTGGCTGCACCAGTATGCATTCCTACCAACAGTTCAATAGTGTTCCTTTTTCTCCACATCCTCAACAATCCCTGTTGTTTCTTGTGTTGTTGATTTTAGCCATTCTGACATGTGTGAGGTGATATCTCATTGTCATTTTGATTTGCATTTCCCTTATGGTAAGTAATGATGAACATGTTTTCATATGTCTGTTGGCCATCTGGATATCATCTTTGGAGAAATGTATGTTAATATCTTCAGCCCATATTTTTGGGGATTATTTATTTTTGGGGTGTTGGCTTTTATAAAGTATTTACATATTTTGGATACTAATCCTTAATCAAGTAAGCTATTTGGAAATATGTTCTCTCATTCTATAGGTTGCCTTTTGTTTTATTGATTGTTTCCTTTGTTATACAGAACATTTATTTTTTAATACAGTTTATTGTTAAATTGGTTTCCATATCACACCCAGTGCTCATCCCAACAAGTGCCCTCCTCCATCACCATCACTCACTTTCCCCTCTCCTCCTCTCCCATCAACCCTCAGTTTGTTCTCAGTATTTAAGAGTCTCTTATGGTTTGCCTCCCTCCCTCTCATAACTATTTTTTCCCCTTCTCCTCCCTCATGGTCTTCTGTTAAGTTCCTCCTAATCCACATATAAGTGAAAACATATGGTACCTGTCCTCTGCCTGACTTATTTCGCTTAGTATGACATCTTCAAGGATCACCCATGTTGCTACGAATGGCCAGATTTCATTCTTTCTCGTTGCCATGGAGTATTCCATTGTATTTATAAACCACATTTTCTTGATCCATTCATCAGTTGATGAACATTTAGACTCTTTCCATAATTTAGCTATTGTAGAAAGCGCCACTGTGAACATTGGGGTACATGTGCCCCTATGCATCAGCACTTCTGTTTCCCTTGGGTAAATCCCTAGCTGGGTCATAGGGGAGTTCTATTGTTTATTTTCTGAGGAATCTTCACACTTTTCCAGAGTGACTGCACCAGTTTGCATTCCCACCAAAAGTGTAAGATGGTGTCCATTTCTCTTCATCCTCAGCAGCATCTATAGTCTCCTGATTTGTTCATTTAAGCCACTCTGACCAGCGTGAGGTGGTATCTCAGTGTGGTTTTGATTTGTATTTCCCTGATGATGAGTGACGTTGAGCATCGTTTCATGTGTCTGTTGGCCATCTGGATGTCTTCTGCCCATTTCTTCACTGGTTATTTGTTTTTCAGGTATGGAGTTTGGTGACTCCTTGTAGATTTTGGATACTAGCCCTTTAGCCCATATGTCATTTGCAACTATCTTTTCCCATTCTGTTGGTTGCCTTTTAGTTTTGTTGATTTTTCTTTTTTGCAGTGCAGAAGTTTTTTATCTTGATGAGGTCCCAATAGTTCAGTTTTGCTTTTGATTCCCTTGCCTTTGGAGATGTGTCGAGTAAGAAATTGCTGCAGCTGAGGTCAAAGAGGTTGTTGCCTGCTTTCTCCAATAGAGTTTTGATAGATTCCTGTCTCACATTCAGGTCCTTCCTCCATTTTGAGTCTATTTTTGTGTATGGTTTAAGAAAGTGGTCTGTTCCATTCTTCTGCATGTTTCTGTCCAGTTCTCCCAGCACCATTTGTTAAAGAGGCTGTCTTTTTTCCATTGATATTCTTTCCTACTTTGTCAAAGATTAATTGGCCATTTATTTCTGGGCCAATTCTGAGTTCTCTATTCTATTCCATTGGTCTATGTGTCTGTTTTCATGCCAATACCATACTGTCTTGATGATGACAACTTTGTAGTAGAGGCTAACATCTGGGATTGTGATCCTCCCGTTTTGGTTTTCTTCAATATTACTTTGGCTATTAGGGGTTTTTTGTGGTTCCATACAAATTTAAGATTGTTTGTTCTAGTTTTGAGAAGAATGCTGGTGCAATTTTGATTGGGATTGCATTGAATGTGTAGATTCCTTAGGGTAATAATGACATTTTAACAATGTGTATTCTTCCGATCCATGAGCGTGGAATGTTTTTCCATTTCCATTTCTTCCATGGAAGACATTTGTGTCTTCTTCAGTTTCCTTTGTAAGTTTTCTATAGTTTTCAGCATACAGATCTTTGACCTCTTTGGTTAAGTTTTTTCCTAGGTACTTGATGGTTCTTGGTACAATTGTGAATGGGATCAGTTTCTCTATTTCTCTTTCTGTTGCTTCATTATTGGTGTATACAAATGCAACCAATTTCTGTACGTTGATTTTGTACCCTGCGACTTTGCTGAATTCATGGATCAGTTCTAGCAGAACCTTTTGGTGGACTTTGTCAGGTTTTCCATGTAGAGTATCATGTCATCTGCAAAAAGTGAAAGTTTGACTTCATCTTTTCCTGATGCCTTTTATTTCCTTTTGTTGTCTGATTGCTGATGCTAGGACTTCGAGCACTATGTTAAACAACAGTGGTGAGAGTGGACATCCAGTTGTGTGCCTGATCTCAGGGGGAAAGCTCTCAGTTTTTCCCCAGTGAGGATATTAGCTGTGGGCTTTTCATAAATGGCTTTTATGATGTTTAGGTATGCTCCTTCCATCCTGACTTTCTTGAGGGTTTTTGTTAAGAAAGGATGCTGTAATTTGTCAAATGCTTTTTCTGGATCTATTGACAGGATCATATGGTTCTTTTCTTTTGTTAATGTGATGTATCCCATTGATTGATTTGTAAATACTGAACCAGCTCTGCAACTCAGGAATGAATCCCACTTGATCAGGGTGAATAATTCTTTTTATATGCTGTTGAATTCCATTTGCTAGTATCTTGTTGAGATTTTTGCATCCATATTGATCATGAATATGGGCCTGTAATTCTCTCTCTCTCTCTCTCTCTCTCTCTCTCCTTTTTTTTTTTTTTTTTCCTGGCTCTCTGTCTGGTTTGGGAATCCAAGTGATTCTGGTTTCATAGAATGAGTCCAGCGGTCTTCCTTCCATTTCTATTTTTTTGGAACAGCTTGAGAAGAATGGGTATTAACTCTGTTTTAAATGTCTGGTAGAATTCCCCAGGGAAGCCATCTGGTCCAGGGCACTCATTTGTTGGGAGATTTTTGTTAGCTGATTCAATTTCTTCACTAGTTATGGTTCTGTTCAGATTTTCTTTTTCTTCCCATTTGAGTTTTGGTAGTGTGTGGGTGTTTAGGAATTTGTCTGTTTCTTCTAGGTTGTCCAGTTTGTTGGGATATAATTTTTCATAGTATTCCCTGATCATTGCTTGTATTTCTGAGGGATTGGTTGTAATAAATCCATTTTCATTTGTGATTTTGTCTATTTGGGTACTCTTTTCTTTTTGAGAAACCTGGCTAGAAGTTCATCAATTTTGTTTATTTTTTTAAAAAAACCAACTCTTGGTTTCATTGATCTCTTCTATTGTTTTTTTAATTCTATATTATTTATTTCTGCCCTTATCTTTATTATTTCTCCTCTTCTGCCAGGTTTGAGTTGTCCTTGCTGCTCTGCTTCTAGTTCCTTTAGGTGCACTGTTAGATTTTGTATTTGAGCTTTTCCAGTTTCTTGAGATGGTTCCTGGATTGCAATGTATCTTCCTCTTAGGACTGCCTTTGCTGCATTCCAAAGGATAGAATGTTGGAGTGTTGTATTTTTATTTTCATATATTTTTACACTTCTTCTCTAATTGCCTGGTTGACCCATTCATTCTTTAGTAGTGTGTTCTTTAACCTCCATGCTTTTGGAGGTTTTCCAGAATTTTTCCTGTGGTTGATTTCAAGTTTTATAACATTGTAACCTGAAAGTGTGCATGGTATGATCTCAATTCTTTTATATTTATTGATGGCTGCTTTGTGACCCAGTATGTGATCTCTCTGGGAGAATGTACCATGTGCACTCAAGAAGAAAGTGAATTCCATAGCTTTGGGATGTAGAGTTCTACATATGTCTGACAAGTCCATCTGGTCCAAATTGCCATTCAGGTCCATTGTTTCTTTACTGATTCTCTATCTAGTTGATATATCCATTGCTGTAAGTGGAGTATTAAAGTCCTCTGCAATTAATGCATTCTTATCAATAAGATTGCTTATGTTTGTGATTACTTGTCTTATATATTTGGGTGTCTCGAGTTCGGCGCATAAACATTTATAATTGTTAGCTCTTCTTGATGGATAGACCTGTAGTTATTATATAATGCCTTTCTTCATCACTTGTTATAGCCTTTACTTTAAAGTCTAGCATGTCTGATATAAGTATGGCTACCTCAGCTTTCTTTTGACTTTCAGTAGCATGATAGATAGCTCTCCATCCCCTCACTTTCTTTTTTTTTTTTAAGAAAAGACAAAACATTTATTGATGGACGTCTACAAAACCTTCTTTACTTTCCAACAGGTTTCTGCATCTAGTCCCTATGCTCAGTCTCAACCTCATTTTTTAACTTCTCCAGAGACTTTTCCATGGCCATCTCTTTATACAAACGCATATTAGCAAGTCCATGATACAGTGCAACTATTGCAATATAATATTCATCCAGTGTTGCCTGGTAAATGTTTAACGACAGGTTTTCTGGGGGTTGAGGAGCCCTTATTTGTAACATTTTCTTTTTGTGGTATAAATACTCCAACCATAGCCAATCCCAGCTCCCACGTGACTTTGCTGAACCCAAAATTGGGAAGATATGCACATTAGTATATGTTACATAGTATTTCCATCATGCATATGTAATAGAGAAAATAACCTCAAGAGCATATATGCTAGTAAAACATAGTAAAATAATTAGGAGATTATGAGTTTTAAACATTTATTATCTTTTGATATCCAATATATTTATGGGGCACCTGGGTGGCTCAGTCAGTAAAGCATCCAACTCTCGATTTTGGCTCATGTCATGATCTCACCGTTTGTGAGTTCGAGCCCACATCAGGCTCTGCACTGACAGCATGGAGCCTGCTGGGGATTCTCTCTCTCTGCCCTTTCCCTTCTCATGCTTCTCTCTCTCTCTCTCTCTCAGTCTCAATCTCAATCTCTCTCTCTCCCTCTCCCACTTCCTCTCCCTCTCTCAAAATGAATAAATAAAAATTAAAAAAAGAAATATAATACATTTCATTGTAGGTTCATAAAATTTAGTTTATAATCACGTCTGTGTCTGACAGCTGGCTCACAGAAGTCTGCCTGAACTCGCCAGCAGGCCCTGATCCCACACTCTCCACTGCCTGCTGAACAACTATAGCTAAATCTCCTCCATAAGAAACCCCAAACTTAACATACTGAAATCTAAACTCACTTTCCTCTTTGAATCTCCATAGTGCACACTTCTCTTCCCCTCTTGACTTCCCTATTTCTATGAATGTTGCCTCTAATAGCCACCCAGCCAGTTGCTAAATTTTGAAGGTTCTGTCTGTGCAGTGATCTTCTGATCTGCCCCCTCCTTTTCTTTCTAGTTAGGTTTACTGTCCTAGTGCAGATCAATTAACTGAACTCTTCTCCCTTCATCTTCTTCTGACTACAGTCTATTTGATCATGTTATGCCCAGATTTTAATATCGCCCCCAAAAACCAGAGATTACCTGGGAGACCAAATCACGCATGCAAAAGCAAAGGGCTTTATTACGAATTTAGGCCCAGCCAGCCTAAACTCAGGCTCACAGACTTCAACAACACACTGGATCCACATGGAGTGAGCCCCGAACAAAGGCAGGGTAGGGCTTTTATGAGTTTGGGAAGGGGAAGTTACAGGAAATTGTGACATAGGTACAGTGATCCAATTATTATTATACAATAGTATTGACAGCAGGTTTAACCATTCACATTGCCTAGAGTATTTGTTACTTTTGGCAGGACCCAATCACAACATTTAGAGTATTGACCAATCACA
>NC_043707.1:22408900-22424515 GCF_006229205.1 Suricata suricatta
GCCTTGGGCAATGTGTGCCCTTCTATTGTCTCATGGAGTCAGTTTCAGACCTGCTTCCTTACAATCATAGTACTAGATTAATCCCCTCACTTTCAATCTGAAGTTTCCATCCCCTCACTTTCAATCTGAAGTTGTCCTCAGATCTTAAATAGGTCACTTTTAGACTCAAATTGATGGGTCTTGGTTGGTTTTTTTTTAATCCATTCTGATACCCTATGTCTTTTGATTGGAGCATTTAGTCCTTATGGATTTAGTGTTATTATTGAAAAATATGGGTTCTGTAGGATTCATGCTTCTAGTGGTATCTCTGATACTTTGTGTTCCTTGCAACATTTCGCTCATACAGTCTCCCTTAGGATCTTTAGTGGTGAATTTCTTCAGCTTTTGTTTGTTTGGGAAAACTTTTATCTCTCCTTCTATTCTGAATTACAGGCTTGCTGGATAAAGGATTCTTGGCTGCAAGTTTTCCCTGTTCATCACATTGAAGATTTCCTGCCATTCCTTCCTGGCCTGCCAACTTTCAGTAGATAGGTCTTCTACTACCCTGATGTGTCTCCCTTTGTATGTTAAGGCTTGTTTAATCCCTAGGTGCTTTCAGAATTCTCTCTTTATCCTTATAGTTTGCCAGTTTCACTATGATATATCATGCAGAATACTGATTCAAGTTACATCTCAGGGCAGTTCTCAGTGCCTCTTGGATTTCAATGTCCCAATGTTTCCTTCCCCAGGTTAGGGAAGTTCTCAGCTATGGTTTGTTCAAGTATCCCTTCAGCCTTTTTCTCTCTTCTTCTTCTTCTGGTATTCCTATGATACGGATATTGTCCATTTGATTGCATCACTCAGTTATTGAATTCTCCTTTCGAGGCCTGGATCAATTTATCCCTCTTTTTCTTGGCTTCCTCTTTTTCTATAATTTTAACTTCTAATTCACCCATTCTCCTGCCTCTTCAGTTCACACAGTAGGCATCTCCATTTTATTTTTCACGCTGTTTATAGTATTTTTTAATTCATGATAACTTTTTAAAATCCATAGTCTTTGCAGCAATGGATTCTCTGCTTTCTTCTATGCCTTTTTCAAGCCCAGTGATTAATTTTATGACTGTTGTTCTAAGTTCTTGTTCAGTTGTGTTGCTTATATCTGTTTTGATCAATTCTTTAGCTATCATTTCTTCCTGTAATTTCTTTTGAGGAGAGTTCTTCCATTTTGTCATTTTGGCTAACTTTCTGTCTCTTGTAAGTTTTAAAAGCTTGTTATGTGCTCTGTATCTGTGAGTACTGCTATATTAAAGGAAGCTCATACACTGCCCAGGGCCTGGCTGTTCAGGAAGTGTTTTTTGAAGGGTGTCACTTGGTCACTCTTGTTGTGACTTTGGTTATTCTATTTCCCTACTTGTAGTGATGTGTTGGACTCTCCACCATGTGTGCTTTGGTTTGTTCCTTGAAGTAGCTCTGGAAAGGAAAACAGACAGACAAAGAATCATGCAAATGCACAAACAAATCAAACAAACAAGGAAACAGACAAAAATAAAAACAAAGAGGTAAAAAACACAGGGCAGTCTAAAAGCATAAAACCAGAAATCCCAGCTACAAATAAAAAGCAGAGTGGAGGCGGTGCTGATGGAAGAGCATACACAAAGAGAAAAATGACAAGGCTGGGGAGAAAGAGAAAATGAACATTGACTGGGCAGAGAGACTAAAAGGCTTATTCCAGAGAGAGAAAAATGAGAATATGGAAGGAGGCAAGGAGAAAGAAACGAAGATAATGTTACCCAGAGAAACTACATAGCCTGATTATTCCAGAGAGAGAGAAAGGAAAGGAAAGGAGGTGGAGAACATGCCTCAAGAGAATGGATTATATATGTCTGCTTAAGCAAACATATAACCAGAATAGCCTAGAGGAGGGAAGAGATAAAAACAAGAAAAGGGAAACTATATCTGAATAACAAAAATTGACCTGGAGTTAATCATGGCAATGCAGCAGCGCTGGTCTGGGGGCAAGGGGCTGTCTGTTTCCACGGCATCTATCCAGCTTCCATAGATAAGCAGCTACCTAGCATAGATGGGCATGGTTTGCTGTAGGTGGGTCCTTCCTCCACTGTGGGCTCTGCTGATTGATCCCGGAGGCCCCACCTTAGGAGAAAAGTGGCGACCCCCCAGTCCCTTCTTCTTGGACCAGGTATCTCAAATCACTCCTTTGGATCCATTCTCACTGTGTGGGGGGCGCAGAGGAGGTGGGCCGACTCCTCTGCCCCATTCTCAACCACATTCCAAGCTTTCATTCCAAGCACGTTATTGATGCTGCCTGAAATGTAATTCCTCGAGCCACAGCACTTCAGAACAGGGGTCCAGTTCCTCCTGATACCGACTGCACCCCTGAGGAGCCACAGAACCCAGAGGGAACTCCCCTCTTCCCCCACATGGGAAGAGGGCAACCAGTCCAAAGAAAGCCCCACAGTTAGAGATGGGATCTCTCTCCAAAAGCTCTGCAGTTAGAGGTGGGATGATAGGATCCCTCTCCGTCCGGTCTAAGGTTTTTCTCTTGTCCAGATACAGTCCAACGTTTCCCAGAACCTTTATATTTTGATGTCACAGTAGTTTATTTTTGCTTTTGTTTCCCTTGCCTCATGAGGCATATCTAGACAAAAGTTGCTATGGCCACTGTCAAATTACTGCCTGCACTGTCTTCTAGGATATTTATGGTTTCAGATCTCACATTTAGGTCTTTCATCCATTTTGAATTTATTTTTGTGTGTGGTGTAAGAAAGTGGTCCAGTTTCATTCTTTTGTATGTTGCTGTTCAGTTTTTGCAGCACCATTTGTTGAAAAAAACTTTTTCCCATTGGATTTTCTTTCTTGCTCTGTTGAAGATTAATTGATTGTATAATTGTGGTTTTATATCTAGATTTTCTATACTGTTGCATTAATCTATGTATGTGTCTACTTTTGTGTCAGTATCACACTGTCTTGATGATAATTGCATATCGACTGGAACTGGATTAATGATGAAGAATGAGACATGCCCCTTCTTCAGACCAGCACTGTCACTGGTCCCAAGGCACCCAGCATTTCTTTATTTTCTGATTTAAATGTTGGACAATTCTTATTATGTATATTTTTTCTCCCCCTGCCTCTTTTTTTCCTTCTTATTTCATCCCTCCTCTATTCTAGTTACTCTGGTTCTTGGTTTGTTCAGACATATTCAATCCATTCTCTTTATATGTGTTCTATATCTCCTTTCTTTTCCCCCCTCTGTCTCTGGATTAAGCCATAGAGTTTCTCTGCCTGGTCAGTTTTCTCTTCTTTTTCCCCATCCCTGTCATATTTCTCTTTGCATGGGATAAAATAAAAATTTCCGGACCATGAAGGGAGAATTAGAGAGCTAAGTGATTCAATGAAATTGAATAATATTCATATCATAGGAGTTCCAGAAGAAGAAGGGAGATGGAATGGGGAAGAAGGTTTTCTTGAACAAATCATAGCTGAGAACTTTCCCAACCTGGGGAAGGAAACAGACATTGAAATCCTGGAGGCACAGAGAACTCCCTTCAGATGTAACAGGAATCAGTCTTCTGCATGACATATCATAGTGAAACTGGCAAAATACAAAGATAAACAGAGAATTCTGAAAGCAACTAGGGACAAACAAACCTAACCTACAAGGGTAGATACATAAGGATAGTAGCAGACCTATCTACTGAAACTTGGAAAGCCAGAAAGGAGTGGCAGAAAATCTTCAATGTGTTGAATAGGAAAAATATGCAGCCAATAATCTTATCTAGCAAGGGTTTTATTCAGAATAGAAGGAGAAATAAAGGTTTTCCCAGACAAACAAAAACTTAAGAAATTCATCACCACTAAACCAGTCCTACAAGAGATCCTAAGGGGGACTCTGTAACTGGAATATTGCAAAGGCCACATAGGACCAGAGACATCACTACAAGCATGAAACTTACAGATAACACAATGACTAAATCTATATCTTTCAACAATAACACTGAATGTAAATGGATTAAATGCTCCAATCAAAAGATGTAGGGTATGAGAATGGATAAAAAAAAAAAGACTTATCTATTTGGTATCTAAAAAGAGACCTATTTAAGATCTGAGGACACCTTCAGATTGAAAGTGAGGGGATGGAGAACCATCTTTCATGCTAATGGAAGTCAAAAGAAAGCTAGAGTAGCCATACTCATATCAGGCAAACTAGATTATAAACTAAAGGCTGTAACAAGAGGTGAAGAAGGCCATTATATCATAATTACATGGTCTATCCATCAAGAAGAGCTAACAATTATAAATGTTTATGCACCAAATTTGGTACATCCGAATATATAAAACAATTAATCACAAACATAAGCAATCTTATTGATAAGAATGCGCTAATTTCAGGGGACTTTAATACTCCACTTACAGCAATGGATATGTCAACTAGACAGAAAATCAATAAAGAAACAATGGCCCTGAATGATACACTGGACCAGATGGACTTGGCAGATATATTCAGAACTTCTCATCCAAAAGCAGTATAAAACACATTCTTCTCAGGTGTACATGGAATATTCTCCAAGATAGATCACATACTGGATCACAGAAAATCCCTTAATAAATAAAAAAGAATTGAGATCATATCATGCACATTTTCAGATCACAATGCTATGAAACTTGAAATCAACCACAGGAGAAAGTTTGAAACGAGAACCTCCAAATGTATGGAGGTTAAAGAACATCCTACTAAGGAATGAATGGGTCAACCAGGCAATTAAAGAAGAAATTAAAAAATATATGGAAACAAATGAAAACAAAAATACAACAGTCCAAACCTTTTGGGATGCAGCAGAGGCAGTCCTAACAGGAAAATACATTGCAATCCAGGCCTATCTCAAGAAAGAAGAAAAATTTCACACAGAAATCTAACAGTACACCTAAAGGAACCAGAAGCAGAACAACTAAGAAACGCCAAGGACAGCAGAAGAAGAGAAATAATAAAAATCAGGACAGAAATAAACATTATAGAATCCAAAAACACAGTATAACAGGTCAATGAAACCAAGAGTTGGTCTTTTTGAAAAAATAAACAAAATTGATGAGCCTCTAGCCAGGAACCATATGATCCTGTCAATAGATGTAGCAAAAGGATTTGGCAAATTATAGCATCCTTTCTAATAACAACTCTAAAGAAAGCTGGGATAGAAGAAACATACCTAGACATTGTAAAAGCCATTTATGAAATGCCCACAGCTAATATCATCCTCATTGGGGAAAAACAGAACTTTCCCCCTGAGATCAGGGACACGACAGAGATGTCCACTCTCACCACTGTTGTTTAACATAGTGCTGGAAGTCCTAGTGTCAACAATCAGACAACGAAAGGAAAAAAAAGGCATCAGGCAAAAATGAAGTCAAACTTTCACTTTTTGCAGATGACATGATACTCTACCTGGAAAACCTGACAAAGTCCACCAAAAGGTTCTGCTAGAACTGATCCATGAATTCAGCAAAGTCGCAGGGTACAAATCAACGTACAGAAATTGGTTGCATTTGTATACACCAATAATGAAGCAACAGAAAGAGAAATAGAGAAACTGATCTCATTCACAATTGTACCAAGAACCATCAAGCACCTAGGAAAAAAACCTAACCAAAGATCTGTATGCTGAAAACTATAGAAAACTTACAAAAGAAATTGAAGAAGACACAAATAAATGGGAAAACATTCCATGCTTATAGATCAGAAGAATACATATTATTTATCATATATATAATATAATAATGTCAATACTACCCAAAGCAATCTACACATTCAGTGCAATCCCAATCAAAATTGCACCAGCATTCTTCTCAAAACTAGAACAAACAATCTTAAATTTGTATAGAACCACAAAAGACCCCAAATAGCCAAAGTAATACTGACGAAGAAAACCAGAATGGGAGGCATCACAATCCCAGACTTTAGCCTCTACTACAAAGCTGTCATCATCAAGACAGGATGGTGTTGTCACAAAAACAGACACACAGACCAATGGAATAGAATAGAGAACACAGAATTGGACCCACAAATGTATGGCCAATTAATCTTTGACAAAGTAGGAAAGAGTCTCCAATGGAAAAAAGACAGTGTCTTTAACAAATGGTGCGGGGAGGACTGGACAGCAACACGCAGAAGAATGAAACCACTTTTTTACACCATACGCAAAAAATAGACTCAAAATGGATGAAGAACTTGAATGTGAGACAGGAAACTATCAAAACTCTATTGGAGGGGCGCCTGGGTGGCTCAGTCGGTTGAGTGGCCGGCTTCGGCTCAGGTCATGATCTCACGGTCGTGGGTTCGAGCCCCGCGTCAGGCTCTGTGCTGACAGCTAACTCAGAGCCTGGAGCCTGCTTCAGATTCTGTGTCTCCCTCTCTCTCTGACCCTCCCCTGCTCGCGCTGTCTCTCTCTGTCCCTCAAAAATAAATAAAAAACATTAAAAAATTAAAAAAAACTCTATTGGAGAAAGCAGGCAACAACCTCTTTGACCTCAGCTGCAGCAATTTCTTGCTCAACACATCTCCAAAGGCATGGGAATTAAAAGCAAAAAAATGAACTATTGGGACCTCATCAAGATAAAAAGCTTCTGTACATCAAAGGAAACAACAAAACTAAAAGGCAAGTGAGGGAATGGGAAAGGATATTTGCCAATGACATATGGGATAAAGGGTTAGTATCCAAAATCTATAAAGAACTTAACAAACTCAACACCAAAATAAGCAAATAACCCAGGGAAGAAATGGGCAGAAGACATGAATAGACACTTTTTCAAAGAGGGCCAATAGACACCTGAAAAGATACTCAACATCACTCATCATCAGGGAGATGCAAATCAAAACTACCCTGAGATACCACCTCACACTGGTCAGAGTGGCTAATATTAACTCAGGAAACAACAGATGCTGGCAAAGATGTGGAGAAAAGGCAACCCTCTTACACTGTGGGTTGGAATGCAAACTGGTACAGCCACTCTGGAAGATGGTGTAGAGGTTCCTCAAAAAATTAAAAATAGAACCATGACCCAACAATAGCACTACTAGGAATTTATTCAAAGGACACAGTAGTGCTGATCCATAGGGTACATGTACCCCAATGTGTATAGCAGTGCTTTCAACAATAGTCAAATAATGGAAATAGCCTAAATGCCGATCAACTCATGAATTGATAAAAAAAAAAAAAAGATGTGGTTTATATACAATAGAATAGTACTTGGCAATGAGAAAGAATGAAATAATGCCATTTGCAGCAATATGGATGGAACTGGAAGATATTATGCTATGTGAAATACGTCAGAGAAAGACATATATCATATGTTTTCACTCATGTGTGGATCTTGAGAAACTTAACAGAAGACTATGGGGGAAGGGAAGGGGAAAAACAGAAACAGAGAAGGAAAGAGGCCAACCATGAATGACTCTTAAATACAGAGAACAATCTGAGGATTGATGGGGGTGTGAGGGAGAAGGGAAAATGGGTGATGGCCATTTTGGACTCAGGGCACTTGCTGGGATGAGCAATTGGTGTTGTATGTAAGCAGTGAACCATGGGAATCTACCCCAAAAACCAAGAGCACACTTTACACACTATATGTTAGCTAATTTGACAATAAATTATATTTTTTAATTTTTTTTATGTTTTAATTTTTGAGAGACAGAGAGACAGCATGAGCAGGGGAGGGTCAGAGAGAGAGAGGGAGACACAGAATCCGAAGCAGGCTTCAGGCTCTGAGCTACCTGTCAGCACAGAGCCCGACGTGGGGCTTGAACCCACGTACCGTGAGATCATGACCTGAGCTGAAGCTGGAAGCCAGATGCTTAACCAACTGAGCCACCCAGATGCCCCAATAAATTATATTTTAAAAATAAAATAAAATCTGTCTCAAATGAAGAAAAAAATAAAAGTATTATCAAAGAAAAAAAAGTTTCCTCAAAACAAAATTATTGGCATCTTGGTACCTACCCCCAAATAATAATAATTAAAATTGGTCAGTGCTGTGGGTTATATCATACTCCATGCCAAATTTGAAAAATAGGTTGGCAACTTATGTTAAGTGCATAATTGACCAAAATCTGATAAAGCCCATTATTGGACTGACAAACTTTACATTTAATATTCTATTTACCATCAATGGCATTCTATCAAAATTATAAACAGCCTGTGAATAGACAAAATTTATAGAATCACAAAATTTATAGAGCCATTATAGATTGGATACTAACATTGACCACAATAATTATCTTAACACTGTTTTAACATAATATGAACATTTTGGAATACTCTATTAAACATCTTTAAAACAAAACTTTGAATGCTGTTGTGAAAGGCAGAAGGACAATACCAAACATCCTTCATCCACTAACCATATCCAAATTACTCAAGAAGTGGTTTAGGGGTAGATTGGATTATATAATAACTTCTGAGAGCATTTGGAATCTTACTGAAGATATAATTCAGAAAAAAGAAACTCCGGATGTGGGCCTCATTTCCCAGCCCATGTTATAGCATACATTTAGAAGAGCAAAGAAGGAGCTCTTCCCAATGCTCTTTTTAGGAGTGTTAAAAACATAGATGCCAATAGGTAGAGAAACAATAGTACAAAAATAATACAATAAGTGATCTCCTGAGTAAAAAGCAGCCCAGACCCTTTTGTTCCTAAAAGCACCAAATCACGCTCTGAGAACAATAATTATTTTAACCTTTCTGATCTTGGTAACTTTAATTTACTAGAAGTTAATTAAGCCTATGAAAATAGACAAAACCACAACAAATGAGAATAAGGAACCAGTCATAGTCACTGAAAAGAAAGCTTATACTAGATAAGAAGTGACAAAAAAATAGAATGGAATCCCAACAAACTGATTTAGACACAGAAACCTAGCAGCTATTAGAATTATGCTGCAAATGAGAGGACAGTCTGATCCTCACAGGAGCAGACGATGTGCATCCCAGTCCTCCTATCACTGATGCTGAATTTAGTCAGCCTCTTGGAGCCTTTGGAGAAAATACTAACTTACAAAGATCTTTGTTTGGATAGCATAGGCCTAGACAGTAAGATGTCCTATATCTAATGTAATTCTTCAAAACATCTCAATGAAAAGTCGCAGGGAAGCTACTCATATAATAATGAAATTAAGACTATTGACTTATGATTTGAGAAGGGACCGACACTCTCATGCTACACGTGGAAGCAACAGAAGAAATTAACAAGATCATCCTAAAAACTGTATTCCCATTGAACAGAACAGCACTATTTACAGTATTTGGAAGCACCAGAAACACAGAAGAGATGACTGATTTTATAAGAACAGCAGGCAACTTAGTCCAGACAAAAGTTATCGATAGCTTTGAGAAAGTGGGCAAGAATGGCAGAATAGGAGGATCCTGAGCTCACCTTCTTCCACGGACATACTGAGGCAACAACCACATGTAACGCAGCTCACCCTGACAGCAACCTGAAGAGTGTCAGAGCAGACCTTCTATGTCTAAAAACATAGAGAGAAGGCCACATCAAGAAGGGTAAGAGGGGCAGAGACATGGTCAGGAACCAACCCCCCAGCACAGTGACCCATAAGTGGGAAGGATATTACGGGCATGGAGGACAGAGGGCATCAAGCTCCACACAGGACACCCATGGCTCTGGAGACCTACCCTGGGAAGAAGAGGCCCTATAATGTCTGGCTTTGAAAATGAGCAGGACTGGGCGCCTGGGTGGCTCAGTCAGTTAAGCATCCGGTTTCGGCTCAGGTCATGATCTCACAGTTCGTGGGTTTGAGCCCTGCATTGGGCTCTGTGCTGACAGCTAGCTCAGCGCCTGGAGCCTGTCTTCAGATTCTGTGCCTCCCCCTCTCTCTGACCCTCGTCTGCATGTGCTCTCTCTCTGTCTCTCAAAAATAATAAATTTTTAAAAAACATTTAAAAAAAGATTTTAAAAAAAGAAAAGAAAACGAGCAGGACTTACTTCTGGGAGCTTTGAAAATCATCAAGGCTTAATTAACTCTGGTACAGCCCGAGGGCTATAGGCAATGAAGTCTTTGCTATTTAAGGGGCCAGCACACTGTATCGCTTGGTCAGAGCCCCAAACAGAAGCATCCATATGAAGGCACCTGGTAATAAGGGAAGATTTATTTTTAATTTTAGAGTGGGTTCTGTAGGGGCAAGTTTCTGCAGGAGATTTCTCCTAAAACAGAAGGGCTGGCACACACCACCTTTCTTGTCTTTTTTCAGCTTATCTGGCCAGATGTTTTCAGAAGCGAGTTCTTATGCCATCCATGTTCTCATTCTAGAACTTGTTGCTCCACCCTGGCATTCCCCTGTGGACCAACCCCACTCAACCCATCTGCCCTAACAGGCACTTTTCCAAAGATCCTCCTATGGCACCACACCTGACAGGCAGCATTGGTCAGGACCAGTCTCCCTGTAAAGTGACTGCTAGACCACAGCAGGCAGTCCTGGCTGGGACCAGCACCCTTTCCAGATTGACTCGTGCCCCAAAGAGTGGGGGAGCGAGCCCCAGGCACCAGCACTCACGAAGCAGCTGCTCAGCCAGCAGCACTGGATGCAAGCCCTCCCTGCTACCACAGTGGTCATGG
This sequence comes from Suricata suricatta, assembly GCF_006229205.1. NCBI lineage: Eukaryota > Metazoa > Chordata > Mammalia > Carnivora > Herpestidae > Suricata > Suricata suricatta. The sequence goes on from NC_043707.1 coordinate 22,419,519, forward strand.
CCAGTCATTGCTGGCAACTGGACTGAGGGCCAACCTCACTGACTCACATGTCTGCAGTAGTGACAGACCAGCCATATGAGTAGGGCACAAGCAACCCACATAGAGCACATCTCTGGAGCACCTGGTTCTGGTGATCAGGAGATCGTGCAACTGTGTGCCACAGGATGTCTTGTACATAAAGCCACTACTTTTAAGACGAGGAGACATAGCTTATATACCTAGTACACAGAAACAAACACAGAGGCTTAGACAAAAGGAAGATACAGAGAAGTATGTTCCAAATAAAAGAACAAGACAAAACTCCCAAGAAAGACTAAAACGATCCATTCATCAGGTGATGGACATTTAGGCTCTTTCCATGATTTGGCTATTGTTGACAGTGCTGCTATGAATAAAATGTCCATCACCTGATGAGTGGATCAAGAAGATGTGGTATATATACACAATGGAGTACTACATGGCAGTGAGAAAGAATGAAATGTGGCCATTTGTAGCAAAGTGGATGGACCTCGAGGGTGTCATGCTAAGCAAAATAAGTCAAGTGGAGAAGGACAGATACCATATGTTTGCACTTGTAGGTCTAACAGGAGAACAGGAGAAACCTAATGGAGGACCAGGGGGAGGGGAAGAGGGAAAGAGAGTTGGGTAGAGAGAGAGACACAAAACCTAAGAGACTATTGAATACTGAAAGCGAACTGAGGGTTGAAGTGGGAGGGGGAGGGGGAAAGGAGGTGGTGGTGATGGAGGAGAGCACTTGTGGGGAAGAGCACTGGGTGTTCTATGGAAACCAATTTGATAATAAACTATTTTTTTTTAAAAAGAGTAAAATGAAACACTGATAAGCAATTTACCTGATAAAGAGTTCAAAGTAATAAAGATACTCTCCAAACTTGAGAGAGGAGTAGATAAATTCAGTGAGAACTTCATCAAAGAAACAGAAAATGTAAAAAAGAACCAGTCAGAGCTAAAAAAAAATACATTAACTGAAATGAAAAATACACAAGAGGGAATCACTACAGATTAGAGAATGCAGAAGAATGGATCAGCAATCTGGAGGAGAGGATAGTGGAAAGCACCCAAGATGAACAGTGGAAAGAATTTGTGAATGAGGATAGGTTAAAGGATCTCTACAATAACACCAAGCATACTAACATTAGCATTATACAGGTTGTAGGAGGAGAAGAAAAAAAGAAAGGAGAAAAAATTATTTAGGAAGAAATAGCTAAAAACTTTCCTAATCTGGGGGGAGAAAATGGATATTCAGCTCCAGGAAGCATGGACAGCTCCAAACAAAATGAATGCCAGGAGGACCAAGTGTCCATCAATGTATGAATGGATAAAGAGGATGTATGTGGTGTGTGTGTGTGTGTGTGTGTGTGTGATGGAAAAAAAATGAAATCTTGCCATTTGCTATGACATGGATGGAGCTAAAGAGTATAATGCTAAGCAAAGTAAATCAGTCAGAGAAAGACAAATACCATATGATTTCACTCATATGTGGAATTTAAGAAACAAAACGTACAAGCAAAGGGGGGAAATGAGAAAGAGAAAAATAAAAAAACAGACTCTTAATTATAGAAAGCAAACTGATGGTTAGCAGAGAGGTGGAGGTAGGAGATGGGTTAAAAAATGATGGGGATTAAGGAGCTTACTTGTCATGATGAGCCCAGGGTAATGTATGGAATTGTTGAATCCCTACAAGGTACACTTGAAATTAACATAGCACTGTATGTTAACTATACTGGAATTAAAATAAAAACTTAAAAAAAGTAAAAGACGGTGCCTAGCTGGCTTAGTTGTTTAAACATCTGACTCAATGTTGGCTCGTGCCATGATCTCACAGTTGGTGAGATCAAGCCCTGGGTTAGGCACTCGGGTCCTGCTGGAAATTCTCCTTCTCTTTTTTCTCTGCCCCCACCCCCCACCCTGCTCTTCCCCCCTCTCTCTCTCTCTCTCTCTCTCTCTCTCTCTCTCTCTCCTCTCTCCCTCAAAACAAATTTTTTTAAAAAGCTTTTTTTTAAGTAAAAGAAAAAATACACGTAATTAAAATAGCAAAAAAAAAAAAATAGAGAACCTTGAAAGCAGCAAGAGAAAGCAAAAAAAAAACTATATACAAAGGAAATGGTATAAATCTATAAAGTGATTTTTCAGCAAAGACTATAAAGGCCAGAAGAGAGGGGCACAACATATTTAAAGCACCGGGGGGGGGGGGAACTACAGTCAAGAATATTTTATCAAGTAAAGTTAACATTCAGAATTGAAGAAGAAATAGTTTCCCAGGCAAAAGTTAGTGGCCCTAACTATGCCTTATCATTTTAAGTATATATGTGACAGGTCTTTAAAATACTAAAGTGTTGATTATGTGTCAAGTACAGACATTATAAAATCATTTCTAAACAAAAGTTTTAGCTCAATTTACTTGAGTTGATATTTCATAAATAGAAAAAATTAATTAGATGCTGGGGAGGGCAATGATGCAAGGAATAGGGCCAAAGATGATTGCTGGCTTTGAGGCTGACTTACCTACTTCCTGCAAAGAATGTCAAGGACAAGTTGAACAATAACCTTCTCCCTCTTGTGCTAAGGGATCCGTAGCAAACCTTCCATCAGTTCTGTGAATCTGTGAACTTCTCTCTGTGTTTAGAACCACAGAATGATTTTTGATGATTCTCCTTAATGTAAAGATCTCTTCATTGCCTCCATTTACAGCACACCTCATCTTTTAGACACAATCTTGAATGAATAAACATTTCATATATATTTAATTGGGGACTTTCCTTCCCAAGCGAAGCTTGAGGGTAACTAATATTTTGATGATTTCAGCAACTGTAAAGATTTCCAACTTTGCCTCAATTATATTATCACTTGTCTCAGCAAAATTTTTGTTTTGCACTCATAAAAAAATAAGGGCAGATTGCAAAAAAAGATATTAAAATATTTATGAAAACCACACAGTTTCATAAAAGTATCTTTCTCCTAGGCCTGGTGATGAATGTTCCAAGGCCCTGATTCCTCCAACAGTTGCTGCTCTTCAACTCTAGGTGTCTTCAGGGCACTTAATTGGGGTTTACATTTGGCAGAACCACCAACTCTCTGTAAAAATTTTAAAGCTTTTGATATGGTAATTTATAATAAATATATATTTGGACTATGTCTTCCTTCTGGCACAGAGCTTCTAAAATTCTTGGAATTCCCAGTGATAAGAACAGTACAGATGTCTCGTGTTACAAGGTGACTTTTGGAAAGCACCTAAAAGTGGGAAATGGTTGCCAGTAGAGCCAAACATGGAATTAGAGGGTTAGAAGTGTCCGTCTCACCCCTCTCCTCCAATTTCCTGGGAGGGGAGAGGGGTTGTAGATTGAGTTCAATCACCAATGAGCACTTATTTAATCAATTACACCTATGTAATGAAGCTTTCACAAAAATCCAAAAGCAGAGTTCTGGTAGCTTCTAGGCAGGTGAACACCTGAAGATTTGGGGAGAGTGCCATGATAGCCATGAAGTCTTCATGCCTTTTCCCCATGCCTTGTCCTATGCATCTCTTGCATCTGGCTATTCCTGAGCTACATCCTTTTCTAATAAATCAATAACTTGGTAAGTAAAGAGTTTTGCTGAGTTCTGTGAGCTGCTCTAGGAAATTACTCAAACCCAAGGAGCAGGTTGTTAGGACCTTCAATTTTTAGCCAGTGGGTCAGAAGTACATGTGTTGTGTATTGGTTTAATATGATTTCAAATCCATTAATTTATAACAAAGACAAATAAAAGTTGCTTTCATAGGTAAAGTTCTTTTGATATGAAAATAAAGGAAAAACTTATAAAGTTCTTTCAGGATATCATTATCTCATCTCTTCCACTGATAAGAACTCAGTAGCTCAGTTGCTGAGGGGCCCTGCTGTAGGCTTATCAGTAAGAATATGTGAAGAATCATGGAGAGGGGCACTTGTGGAGAAGGGCACTGGGTGTTATATGGAAACCAACTTGGTAATAAACTATTAAAAAAAAGAATATGTGAAGAACTAACCCTGAAAAGGGGACATTTATACTACAAACACCAAGAGTTTGTGAGGACTATCCAAGAGTGTTTAGTATGGACAAGGCTAAATTTGCTGATCTAAATAGTCTTCTGAGAACTTGGAGGAAGTTAGCTCTTGCCATGGTAAAACCAGCAGTCATGAAAGCCATGCAGCAACCTAATTAAGATGATCTTGTCCATCTACACCTTGCCATCATTCCCTATCAACATGCTGTAGCACAGGGGAATTTATGGTTTGTATCCTTCTCTGTTTTTATTTTCTTTTTTCTTCCCTTCTCCTATGTTCATCTGTTTTGTTTCTTAAATTCCACAAATGAGAGAAATCATGGATTTTTTTTGCCTTTCTTTGACTTGTTTCACTTAACATAATAGTCTGGTTTTTTAAAAAAATAATGTTTCTTTTATTTGAGAGAGAGAGAGAGACAGAGAGACAGAGACACAGAGAGACAGATGGTGCATGAGCAAGGAAGGGTCCAAGAGAGAGGGAGACAGATAATCTGAAGCAGCCTCTAGGCTCTGAGCAGTCAGTCCAGAGCCTGACATGGGGCTTGAACTCACGGACCATGATCATGATCTGAGTTGTAGTCAGTCACCTAACCGACTGAGCCACTCAGACACACTGAGTCTGTTTTTTTTTTAAACAACAGCCTAACTCACGCTCAACGCCCAACACTGCTATCTGAGGTAGAAGTCTGCCTTTCTTCAGACTCACATCCATGTGGTGGGGTGTCTACAGCCATCTGCTTCACCCCTGCCAGTCATATGTAACTTGGTTTCTGAGCCCCAGAGGGGTCTCAGGGTTCCCTGGGTATCAACTGGGTCTCAAGGGATGGGGGAGGTGGACTTCTGGGAAAGCCAGGCTCTGGACAAGGAAGCCAGATCTCTAGAGGTGGTGGTGGTGGGAGAGTATGGGGGACTTTCCCCAAGGGTGTCATTGGCCTCCTGTCCCTGCCTCTGTTCTATG
>NC_043707.1:22424615-22428648 GCF_006229205.1 Suricata suricatta
GGCGAGGAAGTATCACCTGAAGTGAGAATTTGAGAGGGAAGCTCTTGGCATTTGCCACTCATGAGGCTGTTCAAAAAGGAGAGCCTCAGTTTAACCCACATGTGCTGAAGGACTGTGCTGGACTTTTGGTTTGTTTGTGTGCATCTATACATAAATAAATGTGTACTTATATATTCAAATGGTTTGAGTGTTGTTTTTTGACATTCACCAGAAATAAATCTATTCAAAACAAGAACAACATTTTCTAGCCATTGGAAGTGCGTTTTTGTTCCTTGGCCACCCAGGAAATAGATCACCTCAAGTTACATGGAAATAATTTTTTCAATGCTTATTTAGTTTTGAGAGAGAGAGAGAGAGAGAGAGAGTGAGTGAGCCTGAGTGAGTGGGAGACTGGCAGAGAGAAAGGGAGACAGAGAATCCCAAGTGGCTCCGTGCTGTCAGTGCAAAGCTGGACGTGGCGCTCTAGTCCACGAACTGAGAGATCATGACCTGAGCCAAACTTGGATGTTTAGCTGACTGAGTCAGCCAGGTACCCCTACGTGGAAAATTTAAAAGCCATAATGTATCAAAAAAAAGATGATTCTGTAATTAATTGGATAGTTTAAGCATAAACGATTTGAATTGGACAACCTAAAGCAGGAGTCTCAGACTCCATATCAATATCTACAGTCATATAAATGCAAAGTTTATTTGGAAAATTTTTTGAGAGGACATAATTTTTCAGTTATGAAAAAAATTTCATCTCTGCTAACAACCTCTCCACTCAGAAAATTAGACAAATATTGGTGTATCTTAACTAATTAGCTAGCAAACCACATTAAGTTAGCATTTAAATCTTCCTTCTAGAAAGCTATTCCTTTATGGAAAGCTGAAATCCTTGTGGGTCTAACATTTGCTCACGAAAACCTAAATAGATAATTAGAGATGCAGCAGTTTGGGACCTGCTGGCATAAATGGGTGAGCAAAATTTTCATTGGCATGTTTTTCTTTACCCTATCTATTCCTGACTCATAGGCTTAGTCTGTTCAGTATTTGGGTTGTGTTTCAATAGACAACAAGAAAAACATTAACTTTGTAGCAATCATCATGTCATCCAATCCATATATTTACTGTTTTTGTAAATACTGGTGAACAGCAATCAATAGTTATATTTATATATACTGTATATAATACATATAACTATATAACTGATGATGATGAAAGTGGGAGACTGGCTCTCTTTGGGTTTGTTGGATTTTGGATGATCAGGAAAGAAATAGGGGAATCCAGAGGAGAGGGGGCTGAGGATGTTCTACACCTCAATCTGGGTGGCAGTTACCTGGGTACACACATGCTAAAAATTTATTGAGTTGGACCTTCCAAGTTTGGGCACTTCAGTTTATATGCTATGTATTTCAAAACAAGTAAACCAAGAAAATACGTAACTCTGACATCTGGCATTTGCTCCATGCCCCAGACTGAGAGCTGGGTGAGGAAGGGGGTGGATGTGCTCTTAGAACTCAGTGACCTCAGTATGCTACTCCTTGGTCAACTAAACCTTGTATTCTCAGGCTCATTGCCAACTTGACCTCCTCTGTGAAGCCTTCCTAGAATTTCCTCCTGTGTTTGATCTCTTCCTTATTATGCCTCCCAGACTGGAGTTATACTTGATCACATTTTGACTTTAACAAACCCAACTTTGCTGGGACCTCAGAATGTGAGTTTCTGAAAGCAGGGTGAGTTATATAATTGACAGTTCCGGTGTGAAATAAAAATGTAGCTCTCTTATTCTGGGGGGAAAAAAAAAGGCCTCCCTCCCCCTCAAGTGGTTCTCCTCTTTACCCGTCCTGATGTTCCCTGTTTGCTCTTCAGTGTTGAATTCCCCCAGGCACAGAGATACTCACAGGGCCAGTGCAAACTCTTATAGGACCCTGCGAACTGTATACAGCCAACCTTGACCTCGCCTAACTCATACCAGGGGCTGAGGGCAGTAGGGGTCACTGGGTGGGGCTGAGGAAACAGGCAGCTAAGAACCATTCCACAGAAGGCTGGACTGCAGGTGAGCCAAAGCTCCAAGCACCCAGCACATCTCCACTGTCCCATCAATCTTAATGACAAAATACAAATGCTGACATAAAATTCTTAATAATTTCAAGAAGAAGACTGCAAAACATTATTCCAAGTGCAAGGGTCACTGCACTGGTTACTTATACTGGTCACATGCCATGAAACGAGATCTGCCTGGAGAAGAGATTCAAGGCCTCCCTCCTGAAGGAGTGTCTTGTCCAGAGTTTGTGGCCCTTTCTAGGACTGTGAATAGTTGGTAGTAGTGGTGTCAGGGAGTAATGTCAGAGGAGTGATGGCCAGGATTCTTGCCCATGCTGCCCATCCTCCAGACACCTGCTGAGCATGCCATGTTTATCCATTTGCCTGCAGGCTGAGGCAATGAGGGTGGGGGAGTGAACAGGGCTTACCTTGATTTGCCAAACTGGGCCACACTCTGTCCAAAGCTAGCTCCGTCCTCTTGAAAGACCATGGGCTCCTCCACATCCAAGTTGAATCCATGATATGCAGTCAGGACTGAGGAATATGGAGAGGGACGTGAGGGTGGGAGGAACAGTCAGAGATGCCTCGTCTCCTCTGGACCCCTGATTTTGCGATCTTGATGCCCACCCCAGTTCAGCTCATCTTCCCAGGATAAGGGTGCTCTTTTTCTTTGTTTCTTGCTTTGCCATCTATGTGGTTCCTGTCTCTCTCCCTTCCTGAACAATAATCAAACCACAATACAAAGGGCAAGATTCCAGAAAAATGCTCCCTCAAGGTCATTACAAAGGACACATACAATCTGAAATTGAGCCTGTCCCCTCATGTATGTTATCTCAAGAATGTCCCTTAGTGACCATATAATTTATTACCTAAACTGAGACCTTCTGAGAATGAAAGGGGCCCTATTAATAATTACACAACGGTACACCCTAAGGTCTAGATGGGGAAACAGATTTATAATTTTATGATTAATTATTTATTATTATGTGTTATCTATGTCCTTGGTGCTAGGCTCTAAGATGACAGAGACTGCAACCGTCTGGTGTTGGTGCCTGAGGCAGTGCCTGCCCTGAACAGGGGACTGATTACTATCTGCTGACTGACCCAGAACTGCAGAGCAAGCCCCTGGTACCGCCAGGATTCCAACCCGCTCGCCAGATCCTTCACATTCTCCCCTCTTGCGACTAAGCTCAAAAACCTCAGCAGAAGACCCTCTACATTTCAAGGGCTTTTCCCAACACTCTCACTCCCAGACAGCATCTTTCTTCCCCATTTCTACTAGAATTCCCAGCTGTCTCTGGGTTGAGGAGTCAACTCCAACCCCCAAAGTAGGGAAGCTCTAAGGAGGTAAAGCATTAGCCCAGGAAGTGACAGGCAAGGTCCAAACAACTGAACCTTGGGGTTCTTGGGAAAGGCCAGATGTTGAAGGTGACATAACCCTATTGTGGCCACATGCAAGGGAGCTTCACACTCCAAATCTTTTCATAGGATGATTCTATTTCTGAGTCTGAAAGAAGAACCTATGTCCAGACGAGTAGGATGATGCCAAAGGTCTCAGATTCAAATGCCTCCGAGGCCAAGAGGGTGACATCAGTGAGTGGAGTGGGTAGGTGTGAGCACCAGAGAATTGTGGGCCCTTAGAGTTTGTGGCCCTTTAAAAGGGGGCAGCCATTATCAGGCTCCAGTACTCAGAGCTCCAGACCTTCCCATTTCTCAAGAGAAGCTGAAAATCTGGATTTTTGTGTGGAATCTGAGTTTTAACTGACATACAAGTGATTTCAAATGACACACAAATGTGGTCCTGTTACAGGTTCAATTTCTGGACTATTCTCTTGGCAGCCGTGGAACAGCCTACCTGAAATCAAGACATAAATGAGATGCAGGACCAAGGGGGAGATATCCAAAGCTTCCTCTCCCTAGTGGCTTCTAAGTCTTTCCCCCCTGGGGCTCTGATGCTGACTCCTGTCACCCATACCACACACACACCAGGGCCCCAACAGGAGGTGGG
>NC_043707.1:22428748-22433998 GCF_006229205.1 Suricata suricatta
AAGCTCTGATGAGGCAGCAGGGAGCCTCAGAGTGGCGGCAGCAGGAGGCATGAGGATCTCACAGTTGCCGACAGGTGCAGAGATGCTTCTTGGGCTTTCAGAGGAAAAGCCTTGGATGGTGGAAATGTGTGAGGATGCTAGATCCAGGGATCCAAGAACAAGGGCATATCTGATCACTCACTGCTGAGTTTCTAAGGGGTGCGAATGTCAGGGCCATGGAAAATGTGACGCACAATTTTGTTACTGACGTCTTCACAGAGAATGGTGCCAGGGACACTGAACATCTTCATGGGAGTCATTCTGAATAAGTCTGTCTTCTGTGACTTAATTCCCTGGGCTTTCATTTCCTCATTGGTAAACTGGGTCTTAATAATCAAGGTGGTTACGAGGATTAAAAGATTTAATATATATATAAAGTGCTTAGCCCTCTGCCTGGCACATAATATGTGACTATTGTAGACTGATCTTCTAGCTAGGATGATGTGTTTGGACTAGGAGGAAGGTACAGATAAACTGCCTTCTCTGTGGCATCAGAGGAGATACTGGGCTCCAAGTATGAGCTAGGGGCACTCAAGGTGCTCACTGAGAGCAATGCTTTGGACCAGAGAAGCCATGATGCCAGGGAAAGGTGAAATAGCAGCAGAACACCTCTCAATAAAACTGTGAGAGCAGAGTCTACAGAGAGGACAGAGAGAGTGGAGGAAGGGTGTCCAGGAGTCTTGGGGACACCGTGACCTGTCTTGGATGTCAGTGCAGCCAGGGTAAGGGATGTGGCATTTCAGCACTAGGAAGTAGATCCTTAATCCTCATCACCTATTTAACCCATCCCTCCACCAACCTCCCTTTTGGAAAGGATCAGTTTGTTATCTATAGTTGAGAGTCTGTTTTCCTATTTCTCTCTGTCTCTGTCTGTCTCTGTCTCTGTCTCTGTCTCTGGCAAAGTCCCTTTTTGTTTTGTTTCTTAATATTCGGGCAGTGGATTCTGGCCTTTTCTGTGGAGGGTGTTGGAAACTTGGTAGGAAACGATTCCTAGATCAAGAATTACACTTTCTGGACTCTGGGAGATGGCTGGGCCCCATTCAAGCATCTCTGAACCTTTTTCCTTCTCTCCAGAGTGTCCAAGTCAAAAGATGGACATTGTCTTCCTGATTGATGGCTCCGGCAGTATTGACCAAGACGACTTTAAGCAGATGAAGGACTTTGTCATAGCTGTGATGGGACAGTTTAAGGGCACCAACACGCTGGTGAAGACTGGGTCCCCAGGACCTGGGGAGTGCTGGGGGGTGGTGACTGCCTTTGGGGAGGACCAACCTAGTAGGAGGCCTGGCATTGGTGGGGATGGACTCAGTGGACCTGTGCCATGATAAGGCTAGGGTCTTAGTGTGGGGCTGATGTGTGCCCTTACCCGAGAAAATTACCATGTGGCATTTAATATGTCCTCATAAGGTTTAGAAAATATAGGTTTTTTGTTTTACTGTTATAAAACATTGAAAGGATTGCAAAGAGTTTTGCTATGAAATTAGACTGAAGATAACTTGGCCAAATAATTTCTTTGTTGTGTTTTCCATGCAACTCATGACTTATCTTATCATTTTATTTCTCATTAATTAGTGTATATGTGTGCATGAATTCTTGAGAAATCAAATATAGCCTAAAAGTTGATTTCATATGTTATGGAAGTTTTAAAAAATCCTATTTTAACAAATATTGCAATATAGCCAAAGTATGAAAGAACCAATATTTGGTTTTGATTTTCTAGTTTTCCTTTAGGACTAATTTCCCCCTGTGTTTTAGCCTCAAAAAAAAACACATGTAAATTGTTTATAAATCCATGCTTCAAAAATAAACGTTTATTAAAAAAAAAACTCTTGAGCTCAAAGAACCTTTTCCTTGGCGTTTGCAGTTCTCCCTGATGCAGTACTCCAACCATCTGCAGATCCACTTCACCTTCACCGACTTCCAGAGCAGCCCAAGCCCTCGGAGTCTGGTGGATCCAATTGTCCAACTGAATGGCCTGACGTTTACAGCTACAGGCATCCGGACAGTGGTGTAAGCTCCCCCTCTGCCGCATGTGGACACACTGCAATATCACCTCCTCATGCCGTCTTCACAGCCCTTCTCCAGGACTGTGGGAAGCTCTGAGGAAAGGGTGTTTAAAGGGAGTGAGGATCTCTGGGCAGAGTTCTCCATGGAGTGTTCCCCAGATATAGGATGGGACTCCTCGGCAGTGTGTTTCCTCTTCGTGTGGCCTTGGATTGGCTGGGCTTGGATTCCACCTGGGGCAGCCAGAGATATGGGCTTTGGATCAGATCATCTGAGTTCTCATTCTGGCTCAAGCTGATGACCTGGGAAACCCTGGGAGTTACTGACTCTAGGTCTCAAATAACTGCAATATGAGGACAAACATAGAACTTGGTTGTAAGGATTATGTGAGATAATATGCAGGTCATGCATGACACAGTCTGAGGACACCAGGATTCCCCAGTCTCTCCAGATGAGCTTCTAGCACTAAAAATTATTTCTCTTGAATCAATTTCATCTCAGGAGAGTCAACTCCCTTTCTTTTCTGACAGGAAAGAACTATTTCATGGTAAGAATGGTGCCCGTGAAAGTGCCAAGAAGATCCTCATTGTCATCACAGATGGGCAGAAATACAAAGACCCGCTGGAATACAGTGACGTCATCCCCCAGGCAGAGAAAGCTGGCGTCACTCGCTATGCCATTGGGGTACGTCCTCATCCTCACAGCACCCTTAGACTGAGGCTGCATCTCACCCAGCCAGAAAGGCTGGTGGGCTCCTCTTCAGCTGCCTCTCTGCCACAGGTGGGACATGCTTTCCAGGAACCCACCGCCAAGGAGGAGCTCAACACCATTGCTTCATTGCCCTCTCAGGATCATGTGTTCAAGGTGGACAACTTTGCAGCACTCAGAAGCGTCCAGGTGCAGCTGCAGGAGAAGATCTTTGCAGTGGAGGGTAAATGTGGAGCAAGCTTGGGTCTTGGAATCTAACTGTTCCAGATCCAGTTGTTCCCTGCAGTTCTGAGAGTCACTCCCTATTCATAAGGCACCCAAAATGGTGCCCCAGAACCTGAGCCCCAGACTCCTTATTCTTCTACTCTGAGTCCTTGTGGTCTCAATGTCCCCAGAGACTAAGTGACCTGTTTTCCCACAGGAACCCAGTCGAGGACAAGTAGCTCCTTCCAGCATGAGATGTCACAAGAAGGCTTCAGTTCAGTGCTCACAATGGTGAGTGGAGCATGTACTTGACAAACAGGTCTCAGGCCCCAATCCTGGGCCAACCGTGTGCTGGGACCTCGGACCTGGGACCCAGAAGTAAATAAGAAGTGGATCCTGTCCTCAAGGTCACTGTTTGGATTGAGGCGTATAGGCAGTGTCTGTAGGTGCTCGGAGTACGGCAGAGAACAGGATAACCAAGGTTCCTGCTCTCACACAGAGCACATGTCCAGTGGGAGGAGACAATAAACACAAGCAATAGATCTTCAGATTGTGCTAGGTGTTAGGACAGAGCAGGAGATGTGAGCAGAGGAGGCCTGAGGAATAATCACTAAGGGTGATGATGAGATAGGGCTAGACCTGGAAAACCCTAGGGAGAGATTGCTCCAGGGAGAGGAAAAGGCAAGGGCAAAGATCCTGAAGCATGAACACAGTTAGGGGACTAGAGAGATCAAAGGGACAGCATAGCTAAAGCAGAGTGAGTGAGGGGCAGCATGGAAGGCGTGGGTGAAGAGATGGGAAAGGCCAGATCATGCAAACTAAAGAAATAACAAGAGAGCAAGACTTATGTGAAAGTAGATGTGTGTTCAAATATCCAGAGAGATTTTCTTCAAAAGAGTTTTGAGGGTGAGTTGGAGGGACATAGATATGAATTGAAGTTGGTAATGAATTGATCATTTAGCCTGGGTCCTTATGAGTTCATTATGCATTTATTTCTACTTTTGTATGTATTCTAAATTTTCCATAGTCAAAAGTTTAGAAAGGCAATAAGCAAAGTATGCTGATTAAGAAACACCTATCACTCCTGAGGGAGCCTATCACTCCTGAGGGAGCCAAGTAGGACCGTCCAGAGGAGGTGGCTTTGAGGATGACTCTTTCCAAGAGGGGAGTTGAGTCCCAGAAAGAGAGAAGAGAGAGGTGTCCAAGTCAAACACTTGATGGGCTTTTAAAATTAATTAATTTATTTATTTATTAAGTTTTTTTAATGTTTTGTTTTATTTATTTTTGAAAGAGAGACAGCATGAGCAGAGGAGGGTCAGAGAGAGAGGAAGATACAGAATCTGAAGCAGGCTCCAGGCTCTGAGCTGTCAGCACAGAGCCTGATGTGGGGCCTGAACCCACAGACCGTGAGATCATGACCTGAGCCAAAGTCGAACGCTCAACTGACAGAGCCACCCAGGAGCCCCAATGGGTTTAAAACATAGAGCAACTCCACGGCTTTGATGGGGAGGACTTGGGATGCCATCCCCAGGGGCTTGGTGACAGGAGCCATCTTGGGTTGCCAGCTGGGTGATTGCTGTATCTTTGGTCTGAGGAGACCTAACATCGGGGAGGATAGAGCGGAGAACAGGATAGGAGGCAGTGGGTGAGAAGACATGGGACTTACTGGAACAGCGGCTCTGCGGATGGACTGAGAGACACTAGGAGTCAGGGGTTGAAGCTCCTGGACAGGACTGGGGCAATAAAAGAGAATTTTTTTATATTGATAACGAGTGGAGTCAATGGCAGGCATTGCTTTGGAGTAGGCTGCCTTGTTTTGACTTTAATCTGCTTAGCCCTGGAATCCTTTCCTCCCAGGATGGACCAGTTCTGGGGGCTGTGGGGAGCTTCAGCTGGTCTGGAGGTGCCTTCCTGTACCCCCAAAATGTGAGCCCCACTTTCATCAGCATGTCTCAAGAGAATGTGGACATGAGGGACTCTTACCTGGGTGAGAAAAAGCTGTGGTTGGGGACACAGATGGGAGGGGATGAGCATCCTGGAAAGGGCAGGAGCTCAAGAGATGGGGTGGAAGCTTCTGTGCTGAGGCCTGCCCCTCCCACGCAGGTTACTCCACCGAGTTGGCCTTTGGGAAGGGGGTGAAGAGCCTGATCCTGGGGGCTCCCCGCCATCAGCATACTGGGAAGGTTGTCATCTTCACCCAAGAGTCTGGACGATGGAAACCAAAGGCTGAAGTTGCAGGGACCCAGGTTGGGTATAGAGTGGACACTGAGGGTGGCAGGGTCTCCAGGGATGGAG
>NC_043707.1:22434098-22435657 GCF_006229205.1 Suricata suricatta
ATGGAAACCAAAGGCTGAAGTTGCAGGGACCCAGGTTGGGTATAGAGTGGACACTGAGGGTGGCAGGGTCTCCAGGGATGGAGAGGGAGGAGATGAAGGGGTTTGGGGGCCCACAGGGTAAGTTTCCAGTGGCTGGGGAGATGCAGGCCCTGTCTCAGAAGGAGGTGCCTCTCGCAGAGACAGGCAGGGTGACTTCACGCTCTGCCCTCCAGATTGGCTCCTACTTTGGGGCCTCCCTCTGTACTGTGGATGTGGATAGAGACAGTAGCTCTGACCTGGTCCTCATTGGGGCTCCACATTACTACAAGCCGGCCTGGGGGGGCCAGGTGTCCGTGTGCCGCTTGCCCCAGGGGGTGAGTGACTGATGAGGCTTGGTCTGGGTGGGGCCTGGGTGTGGGGTGGAGGGGTTGCCTGGCTTGGGACCTGACACTGGTGTTGTTCTGCAGACGGCTAGGTGGCAGTGTGAGGTCCTTCTGTGTGGGGAGCAGGGCCACCCGTGGGGCCGCTTTGGGGCAGCCCTGACAGTGCTGGGGGATGTGAATGGGGACAAGCTGACAGACGTGGCCATCGGGGCTCCAGGAGAGCAAGAGAACCGGGGTGCTGTCTACCTATTTCATGGAACCTCAGAACTGAGCATCAGCCCCTCCCATAGCCAGGTGAGGCCCCTCTCTGAATCCTCTGCCAGTTTCACCTCCTTTCCCATGTCTTGGGTGTGCCTGATGTCCGTGTGCTTCTTGTCATGGACCTTAATAGCAGCCATTCTCCTTTCAGGGGGTTATTGCTATGAATGTCACCAGGCCCAGCTAAACACAAATTCTCTGTCTTTCGTCCTTTGGCTCCAAACAGACTTCAGCCTGTTGTGGGCAGCTTAGTGGTTAAGTGACTGCAGGCCCTGGTCAAATGCCTAGCCGGCCATGTCAGCTGCGTGGCCTTAGGCAGTGATTGGCTTAACCTCTGTGAGCCTTAGTTTCCTTCTATGAAACATTAAATGATAAGCTCCATAGGCTTCTTGTAAAGATGACTCAATGGAGTACTAAGTACTCTGTTCATCAAATATTTATGAAGGAACATACAAACGCTGAGTAAATTAATCTATTATGTTTCTGTTGTTACACTTTCATTTTCTCATTAGCCTGTACCCTACATGAGTTGGACCAAAGGAACTCTCCTCTCTCTGTCTGGGGTCCCTGGGGTCCATGGGGTCTCACTACACTTGCTTTCCGTTCCTACCCCTTTATCACTCCTTTTCCATTTTTCCTTCCAGTTCTGCTTTTGCTGTGGCCTCCTTTCCAAATCTTCCTTTTCAAATCTTTCAAATGACTGTCCCTTGACTTCCACTTGTCCTTTCCCTCTCTGGCCAGCGGATTGCAAGCTCCCAGCTCTCTCCCACACTCCAGTATTTTGGACAGTCGCTGAGTGGGGGTCAGGATCTCACCCAGGATGGACTAGTGGACCTGGCTGTGGGGGCCCGTGGACAGGTGCTGCTGCTCAGGTGATAACTCCCCACATCCCATCCTTGCCCTCGGTGTGTCCAGTTCAACAACCAACACCCCCCCCCC
>NC_043707.1:22435757-22440180 GCF_006229205.1 Suricata suricatta
GTCAGCTCTTCTCCCGTGTCTTTGCCCCAGTCACCTAGAACTGCTAGTCACCCTTGGCCCTTTCATGTCCCCATAACTTTGCTCAAGGTCTTTCTTTTGCTTGGAATGGACTTACCACCTCCCTTCTGGAAAATTGCACTTAAAGACCCAACTCAAACATTACCTATCATAACATTGAAACATTTTCCCCTGGGAAGAAGGCATTCACATGGCTCTGTCCTCTAGTAGGTACATGGTTGGCCTTAGTGATGCTTGCAGAGGCCACTGCCAGAACCAAAAAGGCCTAAGGGGACTCACAGGAATCCTGGTTGGATCACTCAGGACAAAATGCAGTGGAAGGCCTTCCAGATAAATGAAGAAAATAAATGTGGCTATCCTAGGCCATTTAAGTAAATGTGAGGAAGGATGCGTGTGAACACAAGCCCCTGGAGTGGACATAAATGTCCCAGGCTGCAGGTGGGTTTCCATCCCTCCATAAACCCATCCATCCATTGCTTCCTTCAGTAAATATTTACCCTGTGACTGGCTGGGTCCTTGACTGGAGATACGCAGTTAACAGCCTATAATCCCTGCCTTCCCGGAGTTATCATCTAAGGTCTCAGTGGAATCAAGCAAACAAGCAAAGGGACCTGCACATTTCACCAGCAACCAGTGTACAGACCAGGCCAGCCATACAGAAACTCCATGGGCCCTACAGGTGTCCAACGGATGTGACTGTCAGTTTGATGATTAAGAACATGGGCTTTGGAGCCAAGTCACCTGGGTTCACATTTCAGTCTACCACTTCCTACCCAACTAATTTAAGGCAAGTTACCAAACCTCTCTGGAGCCCTGTAGTTTCTTTAACATGAGGATGCTAATAACAGTGCCTGTAATAGAGCCGTGATGAAGTTGGCAGCAATGACATAAATGTTAGAATTTATTTTTCCCCTCGGTGTGTTGTCCTTCCTCTATGCTCCTGATCCTAACTGTTTCTCTCTGTGCTTCAGTTTTCTCACCTTAAAGCTTCAGTTCTAACTCTCTTTTTAAATTTGAGTAAATCACTCAGCTTCCCCAATCCTTGGAGAGGCACAGGAGTGTATGGGCATGAGCACAAGCTCTGGGGCCAGACCATCTGCGTGATTCACGGTGCTACCGCTTCCCAGCTCACGGACAGGGACAAGGTATTTAACCTCTTGATGTCTTTGTTGCTAAAAAAGCATGGTTAACAATAACTATGTCATAGAGTTATTCGAAAGATTAAATGAATGTAAATACATGTAAAGTACATTGAAAATGCCTGTTATATCATAAGTACACATACTGTACGCTCTTATTCTAAGTTTCACTATTCTCCCCTGGATAGAAGGGGAAATCAGGACATGGATTTGGAAGGGCAATGACATGTGCTCGCTTCGGCAGCACATATACTAAAATTGGAAGGGCAATGACACACTGTTTGATCACCAACCCCAACCGAGTTCCCCTCAAATTTCATGTGTCAGCAGCAACAGCAGTAGCAAACTCTGTCCCATGGCAATATTATAAGCTTCTGACCAACTCTCTAAACCTCTGGAGTTTAGCAAGATATGCAGAGCCCCTTGCCCTGCTTCTAGCCTGGCCTGCCCCCGCTCTTCTACCCACTTGCAGAACTGAGAGCCACAGCCCTGCATTGGCCTCTCCTCGGGCTGCTACAGCCTTGGCCTCTTAGAGACTTTCCGAGCAGCTTCTCACACCTCTGCTCTCCTTTTGGTTTGGCGAAAACCTGACCTTCTATTTCCTCTGTGTGGTGACAAACCATATTCCCCACTTCAGAGTGGCTCAAAAAGCCTCAATCTTAACCTAGTTAGTTTCACCTCCGCACACTTACATTTAGTACCAGAAAGAGAATTGGCTTAATGTTAAAGGAAGCGTGCACCTTGGGGAAAGAGGAAGGGGTGCACAATGGTGGCAAACGTGTGTCCGATGAGTAGTCCAATTCATCAGAGAGGAAGCAAGAAGTAGATGGTATGTGGTATTATGGTATAGATAAGTGCATGGCTGGTCACAAGTCCTTCCATGTGAGGAATCAGAGGGGATAGTTTAGATACCCATCCTTTAGACAGCAGGCTGGGCAGCCATGGGAGGTCCTAGACTTGGAGGAAGGTCAGAGGTCAGAAGGGAGGGTAGATAATCAATACCTGCTGATCACCATGTAGACAGCATATTGCACGGGGAGCTCCAGCTGGAAGGTGGTCTTGCTGGACGTAGGCTTATTATTCTCACTGGAGAGAGGGGCGGGGAGAGCCCATTGTGAAGGAATCCAGGAGACAAATCTCTGACTAGGGCATGAGATGCAAGAGTCAGAGCTACCCTTGGACTTACCTGCGTGCATTGGCCCTCAGAAGCAACTTGTCTCCTAGGGTGGCCTTGTAGGAGACATCAAATGTGATTAGGAAGGTGCCCTGAGAGGAAAAGAATGAAAGAATGGGGATGAGGAAGGTCATGGGGGAGGGAGGGAAGGAAATGGATGAGGACAAAGGAGCAGAGTGATGAGGATTTGGGGGGAAACACTCACCTTAGTGCCCTCGTGGAAGATGGGATGGTTGACGCTACAGTTTCCGCTCCTCAGGCTCTCATTCCCCGTGGGCTCTGCCTCACATGCCAGGCGCAGTGAACGCTGGTGTGGTTGCTTCCAGAGGAAGAAAACAAATTCAAACATGTTACCCATGTGCATACATGTGCTAGACATATAACATTGGTGTCATTGCAGAGCAAAGGGCTAAAGAAGGGCTTTTCAACAAATGGTCCTAGGAAAATTGGCCTATACCAAACAAAATAAAACTAACAAAAAAGCAAACAGTATTGGATCCCTACTTCACTCCATACATCAAAATAAATTCCAACTAGATAAAAATTTAACATGAAAATGCACAATTATAGAGCTTTTAAAATATAATACAAGGAATTTTATTCATAACCTTGGAGTAGGGAAGTATTTCTTACACAAGACCCACACAATAAAAACACCTACTACAAAGGGAAAGATTTGATAAATTCAACCACAATTAAATCAAGACATTTGGCTTATCAAGAGACACTATACAGATATTGAAAAGACAGGCAACAGGACTGGAAAGTATGCTTAAATACATAATACTGGAAAAGTATTAGTAATAAGGATATTAAAGAACTCTTACAATTAGAAAAAGAAGGACAACTCAATAGATGAATAAGGAAAAGACTTGGACAAACACTTCCTAAAAGAAGAAGAAATCAAAATCGCCAGGAAATAATGAAAATTTGGTCAACTTCATTAAAGGGATGTAAATTAAAACTGCAAGGAGTATATCACCAGAGACATTTTGAAGTCTGACAATGCCAAGTGTTGGAGTGGATGGAAAGACACAGGAACTCTAATACACTGCTGATGGAAGTGCAAATAGGTGGAAATGGTTTGGCTTTACTTATTATAATTGAAAATACACATACCCAATGATTCAGAAATTCTATATCTGCTATACACCTTCCAAATCTTATGCATAGGTGCACCAAGGTACATGCTCAAGAATAGTCATGGCCAATTACAGAGAACAACTCAAATGACCATCAATTGTAAATTGGTAAATCAGTTGTGGTACATTCATACAATGGGATTCCATATAGCAATACAAATGTTTTACAGCCACAAGGAACAACGTGGATGAATTTCACAAACATATGTTGAAGAAATGAATAAATATACAAAAGAACATATCACATGTTTCCATTCATATAAATTTCAAATATTGGCAAAACTCAATGGCTTTACCTAATAAACAGCAATCACTATTCTGACCTGTGATAATCAATTCCTAATATACTTTAGTGATTACCTTTGGGGAGACAGTGAAGTTATGAGTAAAGGCACAGGAAGGACATCTCAGGGGGCGCTGGCCGTTTATTGTTTCTTGACCCAATGCTAATTACATAGACATTTCCTTAATATTATTTATTAAACTATACATATGCTTTATGCACCTTTCACTCTCTCTCACTTCCTCCCTTACTCCATTCCTCTCTGACTCTGGGACTGTGTGTGTGTCTGTGCGCCTGCCTGTGTGTGTGTGTGTGTGTGTGTGTGTGTGTGTGTATGTATATGTGTGTATATATATATACACACACATATATATATATATATATATTTCATCATAGAAGAATTAAAAGGAAACTACTATAACGCAGAGCAGGAAAGAGATTCCAACAACTAGAGCCCAAGGGAGCTATTTACCTGGGTTGCTAACACTCGT
Organism: Suricata suricatta; assembly: GCF_006229205.1. NCBI lineage: Eukaryota > Metazoa > Chordata > Mammalia > Carnivora > Herpestidae > Suricata > Suricata suricatta. Next base: position 22,440,005 of record NC_043707.1, read on the forward strand.
CGATAGGACAGCCCTGCTGGGTAGTAGAAGCTGATCACAGTGCCATAGGAATCCTCACCCTCATTCCACAGAGTCACTGTCACATTAAGCTCCAAGGAGCTCCCTACCACCAGGGTCTGCAGGCTGGAGGAGGAAGGACAAAACTGAAAAGGGGGCTCCATTGGAAATGGGTTGGA
>NC_043707.1:22440280-22441387 GCF_006229205.1 Suricata suricatta
TTACCTGGGTTGCTAACACTCGTCGATAGGACAGCCCTGCTGGGTAGTAGAAGCTGATCACAGTGCCATAGGAATCCTCACCCTCATTCCACAGAGTCACTGTCACATTAAGCTCCAAGGAGCTCCCTACCACCAGGGTCTGCAGGCTGGAGGAGGAAGGACAAAACTGAAAAGGGGGCTCCATTGGAAATGGGTTGGAATTGGATCAGGGGTAGGGGCGGGTCTGTGGGAACTCATGAACTAGGAGCTGAGAACATTCCAATAAAAATTTCTTTGTTAGAAGGAGAGCCAAAGGGAAAGATAAGTATATCTCATCCTATGAGGATGGGAGACCCAAAAGCTTAAGTGTCTAGAAATGAGCTCACCCTGAGGAGCTGAGACTGACCCTCAGATCCCCTTCACAGACGTGGTCTTGTCCACAATTCTTCTCAAAGGGGAGCTGCAGCAAAACACAATATTCTCTTCCCATCCATGTCACAATGTTTCTCCATTCCCCCCATTAGGAGCAGTCCTCCAAATAATAAGTAATACTCAGTAATGAGTATTACTGAGCACCCACCCAGCACCCAACAGTGTGCTAGACACTGACAAGAAGTGGGGCGGTAGGGGAGGGGCAGTTAGAATATAAAAGAATGATAAGATCCTTGGATTCAAGGAACAAAAAGCTTAGTTGAGGATCCAACTCACATTGAAACAATTATTCAGCAAACACTACTAAGTGTCAATAAAGGGACAGGTCCTGGGTTGGATAGAGAGTTAGGAAAACTGAAAACTACAGGTGAATTAGACATGGTTCTTGTGTTCAAGAATCCACAATTTTAAGAGACCCACAAAAGTAGATGCAGATTGCTATGATTACAGTCACGTAATGTTGGTATCACCATGATGTATTAGAAAGCCAGAGAAGAAGTGACAGTTGGTGAATGTGGCTTCCAAAAGAGCGGACTAGAGAAGATCTTTGAGGTGGAGAGAAGGAAATGTTTTCCAAGTAGGAGATATAATGTAGGAAAAGGCACAGAAGTAGGAATGAGAAACATTGGGAAGGATTTGAAAAATGAGAACCAGAGAGTTTATACTGAGATAAAGTGGTAACCAGCTGGGATGTGT
>NC_043707.1:22441487-22467551 GCF_006229205.1 Suricata suricatta
TGGGGCAAGAGTTGTGTTACTTTCTGATGAGGTCCCCTGCACTCCAGATGGAGACAGTCCTGGAGAAGTATGAGGTCTACAACCCCATCCCCGTCATTGTGGGCAGCTCCGTGGGGGGGCTGCTGCTGCTGGCTGTCATCACGGCCGTCCTCTACAAGGTGAGTGTGTTAAAACCTCTCTCAGCACCAGCAGCAGGCAGCCCGGGCCCTCTCACCAACAGGATGGGATAGTGGGATGAACTCAGACAATGGATTCAGGCCAACCTGTGTGGGTGGATTTTGGCTCTGTCTTGCTCACTCTTTAATGTCAGGCAATTTGCTCAACTTCTCTGAGCTTGTTTTCTCATTTTTGACATGATAACCATGCCCATATCTACAAAATAGATGAAGTGAGACAGGACTGAGGCCAGAGTATGGGTGTCAGCCTCCCTATGAATCTCTGCTGTTTTAGTGTAGCTTATTGCGTAATCATTGTGCTGGGCACACAGTAGATAACACCTAATAGCTGTTGTTCACATAAGTGTACGGCACACAAGTACAAGTCAGCTTATTTCCCTTGTCGTCTTTTCTCTCAGCCTCTTCCTACTGCCAATTTTTCCCCCTGCCCTCTTACCAGTTTTTCTGATTTACTTCCCCTCACAGCTTGGCTTCTTCAAACGTCAGTACAGAGAAATTCTGGATAACAAACCTGAAGAGACCGCCACATTCAATGGGGAGGATGTCTGCTGTGAGGACCCAAGTGTGCCTTTGTCCTAACAATTCACTTTTCTGTTGGTCTCTACCCCCATAGGCTGGGCTTCACTTTGCCTACAGATTTACTTCCAGGGGAATAACTTCTGTATAGATCTAGACTGGATTTAGCAACTTACTGGGTGCTAAGCCACCTTCTCAAGGCATTGAAAGGTTTTTATATTTGAACAGATTTGTCAGAGTTCTTCAGTGATGGCCCACTTTTTACAGAAGCAAGCATGATGCGAGCATAAATTTTAATATATGTAAGAATTGCCATATTAAATAAGGATGTTTATAAAACATTCTTCTTTTATCAAAGAGCTTTAATTTAGGGACTTGAATGCTATTCTAGGAAGAGCTGAGGGACCCTGCTTGTGGGCCTAGAAAACATTCTCTCACTTTTTCAGGTGATTGATGCCTGAGTTAATCTTTTTTAATGGTGCTATATGTAGCATCAGGGGAGAAGCCAAAGGAAGAACTCTGTGTGTGTGTTGCTCATGGGTTTCAGCACAGGCTTCAGGCTCCTTAGTAATGGCAAGTGAGCAGACTGTCCTAGGAGGTGAGTGAAATGCCCTGAACTTTTTTGAACCAATATCCCCCTTGAATGAGGTCCCCAGAGACTATGAGAGCCAGGCTTCCAGAAAGGAGCATATGATTTCCCAAACTAATATGGAAGTCTCATTAAGGGTGGTCATAGAGAATAGCTAAAATATTCCAAATCCAAAATTAGGTCATGAAGCCTCACACACAAGGCTGTTGGTCCTCTGCTTGAAATCAGGGTTGTTTCCCAAAAACCAGAATTCACAGATACTGTGAGTATATATCAGGTGACAAGTGGTACTTCAGAGTCTGGCACCCTGAGTTTCCAGGGCCCTCTGATGAAGGCCCTCATTTAAGTCATTTAATCCCTGAGAATCTCAATTTCTCCTCTGGAGAAGGGGAACCAAAATTACACCTTGTTCCCAGAGTTACCTGAGGATTCAATGTTATGCGAAAGACCTTTACAGGCTATAGCCCTAATTATCAATAATGAGAGAAAAGGAGGCTGGAGATCTCCTACCTAGTCAAAAAGGATGCTCCCCAGAGCACCTCCCAAATCACAGCCTTGGGAAGAGCATGTAGACCAAGACTGCACTGTGGGCCTGAGCCCAGTGGAGCTCACTGAAGGCCACTCCAGCCCCTATCCTGGTCGCCAGAGAGCCTGCGGACACACAACTTCCACACCTTTATTGGGCCTGGGGGCCTCGGCTGGGGCCTCAGGGCCGTTCACTGTTCATAGCCGGTGGGCAGAGGGTTGACACGAGGATTGTGGAAAAGAGTGTGGTTTCCGTCTCCCCAGGAGTAGGGCTGTGAAGAGAGGGAGAGGATTGTCAGCGCGGTCCTGGCCAGAGGGGCTCCCAGCACCCCTGGCCCGCCTGGGAGCCGAGGCCTCAGGCCAGCATACCTTGGTGCGGATCCGGAGGTGGTGGTATGGGATGAACTTGGGGCGTTCGTGATGGCCCGAGTGGAGCCAGGAGTTAAGGGTGCAGAGGGCCACGCTCGGGAGCGCCAACACGAAGGTCAGGAGGCGCCAGGTGCTGGCTACAGCAGGGTGGGGGGAAGGCAGAGATGAGAGAGAAGAAGGAAAGAGTGGAAGGATGGGAGGGAGGGGAGAGAAGGGGGAAGGTCGTCAGAACCCGGGAAGGCCACCGAGGAGGGAGGGGAGTACAGGCAGACAAGCCACAGGGTGAGGCCCCAGCCCACTCACCTCCTGCCCCTCCATGGTCTCCCTTTGCTGTAGTTGCCAAGCCTCGACTCAGGGACCTCAGAGGCAGCGCCATGGCGGTGAGGGAAGCTGGAACGGAGCACTGCCCTTTCACTCTCCTTCACCACGGGCTCGATTCCACTCCCCTCTTTTTGGGCCAATCACCTGCTGAGTCTGTAACATGGGTGGCTATTTTTAGAGGTTTTCTATATTTAAAGTGAGCCCTTCCTGGCCTGAGGTCCTTCTCTCCAGACATCTGCCATTTGGTGCCTCTTCTTTTGATAAGGGGACATTTAAAAACAATGTGCCATTCTTTTTATAGTCACAAGGAACTGGTTCCTTCAATATTCTATTCCCAGAGGGTGGCACACAGTAGGTTTTTGGTATCTGAAGAATAAATTAAGTGACCTTTTGAATCTCAGTTATTTTGTCTGTAAAATGTATACGAATTTATACCTTATTCTTTTAAATAATAGTTTATTGTCAAATTAGTTTCCATATAACACCCAGTGCTTCTCCCCACAAGTGCCCCCCCCACCATGACCATCACTCCCTCCCTCCCTTCCCCTCCCGCTTCAGTCCATGGTTAATTTTCAGTATTCAGTAGTCTCCCTTGATCTGTGTCCCTCACTCTCCCCTGCTCTTTCCCCCTTCCTCTCCCCATGGTCCCCTGCCAGGTCTCTCCTGTTAGACCTATGAATGCAAACATATGGTATCTATCCTTCTCTGCCTGACTTATTTCGCTCAGCATGACACCCTCGAGGTCCATCCACTTTCCTACAAATGGCCAGATTTCATTCTTCCTCATTGCCGTGTAGTACTCCATTGTGTATATATAAACCACATCTTTCTGATCCACTCATCAGGTGATGGACATTTAGGCTCTTTCCATGTTTTGGCTATTGTTGACAGTGCCGCTATGAACATTGGGGTACATGTGCTCCTATGCATCAGCACTTCTGTATCCCTTGGGTAAATCCATACCTTAAATGAAGATTATGAAATTTAAGTAAAGTAACATGGGAATATCCCAGCGTAGAGTCTGGCACATAACAGTAGCTCAGTTTATGTATTAGTCACTATCTTTTACAAAGAATAGAACTCACTCTAACTTATTTTTAAAAGATAAGCGATTGGGAATGTTAGGTAGCTCACAAGCACGTCTGGTGTGGCCAGAGAGGCCCCCAATCTGTGCAGCCAGAAACAAGCCATTCTGTGGGCCTGCTGCAGTGAGCCACCACCATGATTTGCACCGCTATACTCCCTTCCAAAAACTTCACCCATGCTGCCCTGGAAAAACAGATTCTTCCACCTTCACACCCTCTGGAAAGTGGATCTTTCATGAAGTTTGCATCCTTGCGTTGGTGTCTTCTGAATCAGAGAAATCATGAGGGTCCCAGTGGACAGCAGCTAGCTCATTCCCTGTACCCTAACTTCAAGAAAGGCTGGGAAATTGAGTTTGCCTTCTGCCTTAAGGAGGCAGCAATTATATCCTGGAGAAAATCCCCAAATACTATTCAAAAGATACTAGGTGGGGTGCCTAGGTGGCACAGTCGGTTGGTTAAGTGTCCAACTTCAGCTTAAGTCATGATCTCACAGTTAGTGAGTTCAACTCCCATATCGGGCTCTGTGCTGACAGCTCAGAGCCTGGAGCCTGCTTCAGATTCTGTGTTTCCCTCTCTCTCTGCCCTTCCCCGACTTGTGCTCTGTCTCTGTCTCTCTCTCAAAAATAAATAAAAACATTTAAAATTAAAAAAAAAGATGCTGGTTATCCACAGACTTGACAAATATCTACTGCTAAGTATGTTATTTCAGGCTGAAAAATCTGATTACATGGAGGAAAAAGAAAGCCTGGGCAGACCTCTGTAAGCCCTGTATCAAAGCAGGTCATTCGAAAGCTACAAGACATGCAGAACTGACTTCTGCCTGGTTCACTGTTCTGTCCTCAGCACTAGCACAGAACCTGGCATGAAGTAGTTGTTCTAAAAATAATGTTTGAACCATGTTACACTGGTTAAGCCTTATATAAATGCCTTTGCCAAACTATAATCCTATAGGTTGTCTCCAACTTGGATCAGGACTGATGTGATGGACCTAATATGAATTTAATATATAAAAGGAAAAAATGATTTTTTTGTACCTAATCTGAATATACAAAAAAAAAATGAGGAAGGTACATTTTCAGGAAGGGTCTCCATACTTGTTCCTCCTATTGGTTTGAAACTGAACAGTAGCTTCTACTTAACTTTCTGAGACTTTTTTCCCCCTAAGTAACCTTGTTGAACAGTCAAATGTTATATAGTGCTTCTAAATTGTTCCTGAGTCCTCACTGAGCTATAATGGAATTCTTCCTATAATTGCTTTTTCCTTGTTGGGACTTCGGAATTGCTGCTGAGAAGATGGGCCTTATTTCAGTTCAGGTTACTTGGCACTTCCCTCCAAATACAGTCTCCTCGGCTTATGATTATGGCTTTTGGAGAAAGCACATAACCAGGGGTATTTTTACTTGAAAACATTCTAGGCTCTCCTCCCTCCACTCAGAGCTTTGTTGGTCACTGCCTAACAATTGCTTGGCATTCCCAACTCTTTGTCTCAGCTTGGAAATTTCCATGAAGAGTTTTCTTTCTGGTACTTAACAGATGCCCTGAGAGATGGTGCCATCCTCTGCTACTGTGACCCTCATGTGGTGCACCTGTCCAGTACCCAGCTTTCTCTTTAGAAAGTCTGTGCTTTCCTAGGCTTTCAGTGTAGAGGCAATGTAGAGCAGGTCCCTCAGTCTTTGTACCCACCATTGTTTCATGAGGTCTCTTTCACACAGTCAATTAATTGGGCTGCTTCCAAAGCTTCTAGTTTCTAGAGGTTTAGGTTTTATTTTAGGTGGAGGCGAGAACAAACTTTCCAGTTGTTAAGTAAACCCCAGTGGGGAGCATCCCCGCCCCTTTTTAGACATGCTTCAGCTGCTGGTGGTGAAGGGTGTGGGGAGACAATTCCATGTCAGTTTCCCTTTCCCTCTTTCCTGGGATGCTACATATCATGACCATATTCTCCAAAGCAAAGAGCAACATCTGATCTACTACATACAAATTTTGTTCATGGGGAGGCCTAAGACAGAATATTAACTTTGTCCCAGAAAGACAATTAAATAATGATACAGGACTAGAGTTAGTGAAGATGAACTGGGAAAGGATTAGAGATAAGGCAGAATCAGGGTGGAGCTCACTAGTGGGCTAATGACCATGGGATGAAAGGATCTAAAAGGGGGCTATTAGCTCCTTCTGCCCTTGGAGTCAGAGAAGCTTGTTAGCTTCTATTGGCCATCTATTGTTTTGTGTCTGTGCCCAACCTACCAGTGCCTTTTTCTGGTAATAACACCCTGGTTTTCTTGTAAAATCATCATTCCCTTCTCATCTTCAGTTCACAGTTCAGGTGGAGTTGACTCCTTCCCCCAACTGGTCATGTGATCCAGGCCTAGCAACCAGAACATTCTGTCCTCCTAGGGTTTGGGAGGCATACATGTCCATGAGTCTCAATTTGGAGACTTCTTTCTTGGATTATAGAGACACAATAGTATTTCACCAGGACTTGGAGTTGCTGGAGCCTCAGGCTGGAACCTTAGATTGAAGCCAATACTGAAATCATTTTTCAGAGCAGACCTAAAAGACAGGGATAAATCTAGCCTTGTTGATATTATTTGAGCCCCTGGATCAAGATGTACCAGAATTGAGAAAGATCTGTAGGCTTAGACTTTTCAGTGCATAAAATAACAAAAAGACGGAGTTGTAAGTCTTCATTAATTCCTAAACATTTTCTGTGAAACTATATCCTATCTCTAAACTTTTACCAGTGAATTTGTGATTTCTATTATCCTGTACTATAGTCTATTTTTACTGAAACTTTTTGCCTTTTTTGTAGGTGAAACTTTTTGTTAGAATTAAACTGATTTGTTTTTTAAAAGTTATTTTTTGTTTATTTCTTTTTGAGAGAGAGACAGAGTGTAAGTGGGGAAAAGGTAAAGCGAGAGGGAGACACAGAATCCAAAGCAGGCTCCAGGCTCTAAGCTGTCAGCATAGAGCACCACTTGGGGCTTGAACTCAGACTGTGAGATCAAGACCTGAGCCGAAATCAGAGGCTTAACTGACTGAGCACCCAAGTGTCCCTGATGTGTTTTTTTTTTTTAATATTCATTTCTTTATTTTGAGAAAGAGAGAGCAGGGCAGGAGCACACAGAGAAGGAGAGACAGAGAATCCCAAGTAGGCTTCATACTTCAGTGCAGAGCCTGATGTGGGGCTCAAACCCATGAAACATGAGATCGTGACCTGAGCCAAAACCAAGAGTTGGATGCTTAACTGACTGAGCCACCCAGATGCCCCTGTGGGTGAAACTTGAAGTGAGTCTAGTGTTGGTTAAAATGAACTTAGTTAAATAAAGTACACATTAAGATATAGTTCAAATTGCTAAAACTTTAGTGGTTGAGTCTGTACTTTTTTCTTCTTGAATTTTATAATAATGTAGGGTTATACATGAAAATAAATCTATACACTGTGACCTGATCTCTGAAATCTGTATCGAATGCTGGGAACACTGAAGCTTTTAGCTGAGTCAGGCACTCTTGTGCTCAGTTGATTTCATGACTGATATAACTCAAGCCCAAACTACAATTATACCACAGATCAGAGTTTGAAGTTGCTGTTCCCGTATAAGACCTTTGTCTCACATCCCTTGTGCTATGTTCATTAGGCCAGCTGGTAAAGAGATCCTAAAACGGTGACTTAGCAATCTCAGATATTTTCTAAACTCTTATTTTGCTCTCAAAAGCACTGATTATTGGCAATACACTTGAAGGCCTTTATGTACTAGTACTGATGCTGCTGAAAAGTTGATGAAGCCAATTTGCGGTAATCTTATCATTACAAATGTACGGATGAAATGCACTGGACCCAAGTAAACAGTGGTGTTTTCAGTTCCTTTTCTCTGGTATCACTATAAAAATATGCATGGAATGATTGAATGGCAGGAAAGCGACCAGGAAGACATAGATTGGGTGTGGTAACTTTCCAGATGTGTCCATGTTGTGTCCTGTGAGAACAAGAAGAGTAATAGAAACCCAAGTCTTAGCATAAAAAAAAAACCTTGAGCAACTGGAAGTGGTTCCTTGATTTAATTAATGTTTCTTGAGTACCTACTATGAGTCAGGCACTGCGCCTGAGTCTCTGCTCTCACAGAGCTCGGTCAACTAGAGGAGACAGCCATGTGACCAGACATTCATGATGGTTCACCATGCCACTGCAGGAATTACCATACCAAGTGTGATATGAGAATTTGGGAAAGCTTTCGATAGAGCTGGGGCTCATATGATAAGTAGGACAAGTTCAGGGACAGAGAAGAGGGAAGGGCATTCTGGGCAGTTGAGAGAAATAAATCAAGTGCCAGAGGTATGAAAGGCCATGGCCAGTAAAGCTGTAGAGGTAGGGCAAAGCCAAATGAGAAGCCATCTAGGGTGTGCTGAAGCATTTAAAGTATATTTTGTGGGCTATGTTGGGGGGGCACGAATGCATTTAAGTAAGGAAGTCACGTCAGATTTAGTATTGGAGTCTGGGGTTCAAGTGAGGAATCTAACTGGTGGGTTATATGGACGATGAACCAGATGCAGTGATTGGAAGCAGTGGGGGCTGGTGAGGAGTCTTTTCTGATAATCCAGGGAAATCATAACAAGAGTTTGCACTTTAAGGCAGTAGCACTGGCAACAGAGAGGAGGGGATGAAGTTGAGGAAACTTTCTGAAGCTAAACAAGTAGGCTGTGCTGGGACTTGAACTGGAGGTACAGTGTTGTGGGAAAGAGAGGAAATCAAGGACTGGGGCTTAGAAACTGGATGAGCGATGCTATTAAGTACTTCTGTGCAGTTTGAATTCTCACGGGATAACTCAACATTTCCCCCCACTCCTGATTAACAGCACATTGTTGGGAAAACCAACAAATACAGTACTTTTTTAAAAGCACAAGAGAAATTTATTTTAAGTAGGTTCCACATCTGATGGGGGGCCCAACATGGGGCCTGAACTCACAGTCAAGGCCTGAGCTGAGATCAAGAGTTGGACACTTAAACCCTGAGCCACCCAGGCACCCCAAGAGAAATAATTTATTAATTATTGATATTAAGACACAATCTAATAGACCTATACTTCAGTAACATACCTTTGCTCACCATCTCCCTAAATCCTTTGTCAACTGTGAAGCTGAGGGAAAAGAGAGGCGTTCAGGAAAAACAAAACAAAGCAAAACCCCTCAACACTTCTGAGGAAGGTAAGTAGAAAAAGGCTTTCAGAAAGCAGTACAGGTAGAGGGGAGGAAATGAACCACTGATCTTCAGGTCCACCTGCCAGGATAAGTAAGGGCTCAGCTAGGGCCACACCACATGGGCTCATCAGGCAAGGTCAGACCTTGGGCTGTAAGCTTTCCCACATTGGAGACCCTGGCACTGCTTCTCTTCGGTATGGATTCCATGGTAGCTAAGGAGTTTGGTGCTCTCTTGAAAGCCCACCTGTACTGGCCAAATTGGGGGGGGGGGGGTGTTTGCATTACGAATCCTCTTGTGCTGATTCAGAGCAGCCCATTGCCTAAACCGTTTTCCACAAGTCCCACGATTATATAGTTTCTGGGTGCCATTATTCCCAGACTTCAGGGCTTACCGGTGTTTGGTCTGCCGGTACCTGGCTAACTTCCAGGCTTCCCAGAAGCACTCCTGGCATTCAGGCAAATGGCCATCCCCCTGAGAGCATACACTAGTGCTTGAGCGAGCGGACGTGCTGACTGAAGCCACAGCCACACTCCACACACAAGTGTGGCTTTCCCATTAAATGGATCTTTCTCTGCTGGATGGTGGAGGAGCCGAGTTAAGCGTTTCCCACATTCAGAGAAGATCTAAAGCCGCTCGCCTGTACGGAGAAGCCTGCCACTGGCTGGGAAATTCTTCCCACACTCAGAACAGGTAAACTTGGCAGCCACTGCTGCTTCGGGTTCACCGTGGAGTGTGGAGTCTGCAGAAGTCCTTGAGGCATATGGAGAAGGGGTGAGTGGAGGAGGAATGGGGGAGGGCTGCTGAATACCAGGGAGAGAAAATGGGGGCATAGCGGAGGTAAAAGAGTGGTGTGAGGGGAAGAGTGTGAGGGAAGACGGGCATGATCAGAGGCCAGACACTGAATGGGGCAGGAGCATCAATCACTGTGGAGGAGGCAGGATAAAGAAAAGAAGGTTGTTGTAGGGACATAAATGACGGTTACAGTTGTCTTGGACTTTGTCAATTTAATCCTGAATTAAAGTATAGTGAGGAAGGCTTACTCACATTATCCTGGAACATCTGAACACAAACCACTGAGAAAGAATCAACTTCAACAGCAGAAGGAAAGACATTGCTTTATTGGTTAAAGTGATTAATAGAAGGGAGGCTCTCAAGCCAAGATGGTAAGTAAATTTGTCACAAACAAGTGGAAAATCTTTTTGCATATTTAAAAAGTTGAAGTATAGTTGACACTGGAAAATCTTTTAAAAAGGGGTTATAGATAAATTTGTAATTTAAGATATCAATAACCAAATTATCCAGGAGTGGAGTTTACAAATGGACTGGTAAATATTCTAGTGCATACATACATATGCTAAATTTTATGCTTTTAGGCCTATTGAGCCTGTCGGTCTAGATTTCCCATTACTTAGAAATGAGGACTGGGGACACTACTACTACCAGTCACTCTAAATCCCAAGACATGGGGTCTCTGGGTGGCTCAGTCAGTTAAGCGTCCAGCTTTGACTCAGGTCAGATCTCACGATCGTGGGTTTGAGCCCCGTGTCAGGCTCTGTGCAGACAGCTAGCTCAGAGCCTGGAGCCTGCTTCTGGTTCTGTGTCTCCTTCTCTCTCTGCCCCTCCCCCTCTCATGCTCTGTCTCTTTCTGTATCAAAAATAAATAAAACATTTAAAAAATTTTTTAAATAAATAAATAAATAAATAAATAAATAAATCCCAAGACATGACCCTTGGCTCTCAACTCCTTCGCTGGGCTTCTCCTGCTCTCAGCCTCACAGCCCTACTGATCTCTGGCCCTGATTTTCCCCCTGAGTTCCAAGCCTGCGTCTCATATAAATACTCCCCCCTTAACGTCCTGCCATCAATTCAAATTTAATACCCTATGCCAAATAATTGCTGACTCCTAGTTTCACTCTTCTTTGTCAGTGGCATTAGTTTTAATTCTCTTGAGCATCTAAGCTTGAAATGGTGGAAGTTCTTTGGACCCATCGCCTCTCTTCCTCAGGAATGAACTACCATTTAAAAGTGAGGTGCTACTTTCTACAATAGCCAAATCATGGAAAGAGCCTAAATGTCCATCACCGGATGAATGGATCAAGAAGATGTGGTATATATATATATACAATGGAGTATTACATGGCAATGAGAAAGAATGCAATCCGGCCATTTGTAGCAACATGGATGGACCTTGAGGGTGTCATGCTAAGTGAAATAAGTCAGGCAGAGAAGGATAGATACCATATGTTTTCATTCATAGGTCCAACAGGAGAACAGGAAAAACCTCATGGAGGACCGGGTGAGGGGAAGGGGGAAAGAGAGTTGGGGAGAGAGGGACACAAATCATGAGAGACTACTGAATACTGAGAACAAACCAAGGGCTGAAGGGGGAGGGGAGGAGGGGGGTGATGGTCATGGAGGAGGGCACTTGTGGGGAGGAGCACTGGGTGTTATATGGAAACCAATTTGACAACAAACTATTATAAAAAAAAAAAGGGAGGTGCTATTCACTCATAAGTATAACATGAGAAACTTAATAAAGGACTGTTAGGGAGGAGAAGGGGGGGAAACAGCTGGGGCGAGGAGGGAGGCAAACCGTGAGAGACTCTTGAATACTGAGAACAAGCTGAGGGGGGAGGGGGAGGGGGAAGGGAGTGATGGGCATGGAGGAGGGCACTTGTGGGGGCTGAGCACTGGGTGTTCTATAGAAACAAACTTGACAATAAACTATAAAAGGGAAACATTTGCATAACAAAAAGTGATGTGCTAAAGTAAATAAATAATTAACAAATAAGATGTGCTATTATCAGTCACCAGGAAAATGCAAAGTAAAAACCATGATGAGTATCACTACATACCATGAGAATGGCTAAAATTAACAGACTGACAATACCAAGTGTCCCCAGGATGTGGAACAAATGAAACCCTCATACATTGCTGGTAGAATGTGAAATGGTCCAGCCACTTTAGAAAAGTTAGACAGTTTGTTAACAGTAAACTAAATGCACACTCAATGTATGACCCAACTATTTTACTCTTATTTACCCAATAAAAATGAAAATATGTCCACACACAGACTTTTTTTTAAAAAGCTGCACAGCAGCTTTATTCATAATAAGCAAAAACTGGAAATGCCCATCAAAGGTGAACAAATAAACAAATTGTGGGGTACCCACATAATGGAATTCTTCTCAGCAACAGAAAGGAACAATTAGTGTTACCGGCAACAAATCGATGAATCTTAAGATTATGTTAGCCGAGAGAAGCCAGAAACAAGAGTATTTATTATATGTTTCCATTTATATGAAACTCTACAATAGGTAAAACTATAGGAACAGAAAGCAGGCCGGCAGTTGTCTGGAGCTAAGGAAGGGGCTGCCTGGAAAGGGGCAGGAAGAAAGGGTGATGGAAATGTTCTACATCTTAATTGTGATAGTGGTTACATCACTGTACACATTTATCAAAAATCAGACTACAAACGTACTGACAGCTTTACTGAAGTTATGAATAATAAAATACACCCTTACAAATATGCTGACGTTTTTTTTGAGCTGTAGAGGGTGGGCAGGAGTATCAATGCTGATTGGTCAATTTTTAAAAGCTTTTATTGTTATAAATAATAATTTAAATAGCTAGCACTTATAGCACTTACAGAGTACTTACTACATGCCAGGTGCTGTTCTAAGAGTTTTCACATATTAGATTAAGTCTCCCAACAACTCTCTAACATAGAAACTATTACCCCACTTTACAGATGAAGAAATCAAGCTACTGAAAGGTCTTAATCTTGCCAAAGGCCATCCGTTTGGTAAGTGACAGAACCAGAACCCAAATGATCTGACTTGAGAGAGCTTTCCCTAATTTCTATGCTACAATGCCTCTCACTGGGACAATTTTGAAAAAGGAATCCCCTTTCCTCTATAATTCCAACCTTCTCTAAGAAAAATATGTTCATGTTTGCAAGTTTCTTCAGGCTTTGCCCACATGCCTGCAGTTTTACGTACTCTATAATCATAGTTTAGTACTGAGCAAGAGGAAGCTACTCCTAAAAAAAGATCAATTGTTTTCCAAAAAGAAGATTCCTTTTTTTCTTATGAATGTTTTTTGGTTCATTCATATTTTCATAATGATATTTTAATGCTAAAATATCTATTTTTTTTTTTAAGTTAAAAGCTGCATGGCCCAGTGACTGAGCCAGCCAGGCACACCACGAAGCTCTTCTGACTTCACGGTTGCAGTTAAATTTGCTAGCGCCGGAGACTGGGCCAGCCACAATAATCCAACCTATTCCTGGTCTCGAAGGTCCTAGAAAGGCTACAGAAGTTCTGGCTACTCTCTTCTGGGAGTCAGCTAGGATATGTTAGTGCAATCAGCCATTATGATCATTGAAAGAGCCACAGCCTGCCAAAAACTTTGTAACCACCAAAGTCCTTCATTCTTTCTGTGACTGTCACAACTGTCTCCTCCTACATTCCCTGTCACCAACCTAGCCTAGGCTTTCTTTACCTCATCTGGAGATTACTGTTATGTTTCCTAGTTGGCCTTTTTGGCTTGTTTAGCCTTACTTCCAATGATCTTACACAAAGTTGTCAGACATGTGTCTCACTGTAAGGTAGTGCTTCCTATTTTCACAGCATGGGACACATAGAAAACATTAAAAACAATTTGTGCAGCACACGCGGATAAAGGTTGAGGCTGCTTCCAGCTGGAAGTGCCTGGCCCCTGCTTCTGGCCATCCCAGGCCCCACTCACCCGCCCTCAGGGTTAAAGCAGGGGCTCTCAACCCTGGCTGCACATTGAAATTACCCAGTTTCTAACAATTCTTCTGCGCAGGTTGCACCCAGGAGTAATAACCCAGATAGTATATAGCCAGAGTTGAGAAGCTTTGAACTAAAGGGATATCTCAGTTGATCCTCAGGATCCTCTACAGCTTATTTTTCTTTCACCATAAGGACTTGCTTCTTAGGAATGGGTCCAGCGTTTTAATAAGCTAAGGTCTAGGTCCTCAACCTAGGTGTGTGGAGCTCTCAATAGCTGAACTCAAAAGAGAAAAAAAAAAGCTGGACTCCATCATGCCACATGATAATAAAATTTAACCTTACCAAACTGTCTAAGGCTAACTGAGTGTCCTAGGCCGGGAATATAGAGACTTTTAGACACAGTGGTGTAAAGTTGGACCTGAGGGCTTGAGTGTTTACACCTAAGTGGTGGGGCGGGGCCGCGCCCCGGGCGGGGAGGGGGGGGGGTAGGGTGCTTAAAGGCAGAAATCTGGGGCCTTGAATAGTAGGAGGCCTGGATTCTAAGGGTGGGAGGGTGGTGGCGCCGCAAGTGGTTGGGAATGGTTGGGAAATGAGTCAGTTAATGGAATAAGCAGGCTCTAGGAAGAGAATGGAGACCACAAAGCTGAAAAGGGCAGTGGCGATGCTCGTCTGACCCCTTCCAACCCAGATAATACCAACGTACTTGCGGGGGTTCTTGGAGCGACCCATCAGAGGGGCTCGACGGAAGCGTGAGTTCAGAAATTCCTCCTGCTCCAGGTAAGAGGCAGCAGGCTCAGGCTACTGCCCTTCGTTAGCCCTTGTCCAATGAGATCCCGCACCCACAGGTTTACTGCATGACACCTGGGAGTGCAGCCAAGCGCGGCCGGTCACCCTTACTCCCCGGACCCCGGACCCGAAACCGCAGCTCCAGATGCGTTGCAATCAAGCTCTGCGACGGCTGACCCTCGAGGGAATGCGGCGACATCGAGGTAGCGTCCTTATAGCCGGGCGCCCCCCTCCGGGAAAGACGGCCACCGAGGCTCCACGGACAGTAGTCTCCGCGGGGCCTGCCGGGAAATGTAGTCGCTCAAAAGGGGCATCGGAAGCGAGAAAGCATTGACCCTTGCCCCGAAACCACTTATGTGAGTCTCCCCAATCGCCGAGATGGGGATGCCAAGGGTCCCGGGGATTCTTACCCAGCCTCTGCCAGGGGCTCTCCGTTTCCAGCTCGTCCTGCTCCCTTCTCATTTCAAAAAAAAAAAAAAAAAAAAAAAACAACTGCCCCCACCTGTCTCCTGGTGTTCCCAAGAACGGGGTGAAATGCGGCAGAAAGCACATCACAAAGAATCGCGTAGGAACTGTCATTCCAGCCCCCAACTAGAATGTGAAAGAACATGATTTGGGGCGAAATGTACTCAACGGAGAAGCTTCAGACTGACGGACCGCGCCAGACTGAGTTGCCCCCCTAAGGCGTCACCCTGGCACTCTGGCCCCGCAGCCTTAAGAAGCGCGCACGCGCCGGCCCCGCCCCCCGGCCGTGAGCTTCCGCTCAGTCCCCACGACTCTGCGCCTCACCCGGGAATTGAGAGGGAGGGATGTGGAGGGGGCCAGGCGACCGCGCCGCCTAGGGACAGAAGGCAGTGATGAGGACCAGGCTGGAGAGCGTTGGAGAAAGTTTAGGATGAGGAAGTTTAAAACAGACGCTGGGTTGCAAGGGTTGGGATTAGGGTCAGGAGAGTGAGGTGCTGGATTTTAGCACAGAATTAAAGGAGGTGCCCAAGAAGATAGCAATCGAGATAAATATTTTAATGCAATATCTCAAAAAAATCAAAATTAGTGCAAAAAATCTATCGTGAACAAAATACTAAAAATTTATTTTTTTAATATTTATTTTTGCGAGAGAGAGAGTGAGGGCGTGAGCAGGGAAGGGGCAGAGAGAGAGAGAGGGAGATACAGAATCTGAAGCAGGCTCCAGACTCTGAGTTGTTAGCACAGAGCCCGATGCCGGGCTCGAACTCAGGGAGGGCAAGATCATGACCTGGGCTCACACTCACGGATGGCAAGATCATGATGTGAACCAAAGTTGTATGCTTAACCGACTAAGCCACCCAGGCGCCCCTAAAATTTTAAATAAACATAAAATTAAACCCTATACTTTCACAACCTTGCCTCACTTATCTTGTCCTAATCATAGCCCTGGTTCCAATGAAACCTTATTTACAAAAAAAGGTGGCTGAACAGGCTGTAGTTTGCTATTTAAAAAAAAATCAAGTATTATTCTTTATTGCCAAACATCTTCGTGCCCCTTTACATTTTGCACTAGAAGCTAGTGCCCCACTCATCTTATCCTGATGCCACCTCTGCCAAGTCCCCTCAGCTTTGGGAAGCATATATCTGCCCTGCTACTGGGAAGTGGCCTACATCCCGAAAGGACCTTGAGTATGTTTTGAGTTCTGCCACCAGCTGCCTGAATGGCCTTGGGCCAGTCACGTGCCCACCTTCCTCTCAGTGGCCACTTGTAGAATTAGGGAGAGTCTAACTGCATGATGGGGAAGAGTTCTGATAGCACTGAAAAGCAGTGATTCTCACAAGATGGAACAGAAGAAAGTTCATGAGAAACTCACATGCCTGTATGTGACTACAAAATGGTCCTAGAATCGTTGTTCCTAATAGCCAAGAAATGAAAACAATGAATGTCCACCAGCAGTTAAATGGATATATAAATTAATGGTATTTCAAACAATGGAATACTATATAACAACAAAAATGGATGACTACAACCATGTGTAACTACAGTGTTTGCACTGTAGCACAAAAGAAACAAGACAGAATATATACAATCCAGTTCCCTTTCCATAAGATTCAAAATCAGGCAAAATCACATTATATTGTTTAGAAATCCATATTCTATCTATATTTATTTCTGTATCTATACATTTGTTGAAAATCAAAGTCACTGATACCTCCAGTTTCAACCTAGAACCAGAAGGGCTGACTGAATTTTCTCTTTCCCTATTTGTGTCTTCCTTTTCTGACACTGAGAAACCTGGCTCGTTATCCTTATGTATATAGTTATTTAATCAATACCCAGTGTAACTAGACTTCTGTCTCCCTTACCATCTCCTTCCCTTCCATGGTCCCCTCCCAGCCCTACCAGGCTCTGACACCATGCTTGGCCACCGTCTCTTGTGGACACCCTCTTTACCCTGCCAGGGCTGACACACAGCACTGGCCCAGTGTCTCACCCTCACCCTCAGCAGGTGCCTATCTTCCTCTGTCTGCCCTTCAAAGGCTTTCCAGCCCAAGTTTTCAGGAAGGGCAGGAAAGGGAAGGGAAGGAGGAGGCAGAAGGAAGGAGAGCAGATCTCTTTTGAAGAATTTCTTTTTTCTTTCCTCTTTTTCTTTTTGTGTGTCCCTTTAGTCTGCCTAATTCTAACATTCTTTCATTTTTCTAATTTGTCATTTCTAGTTAGTCACTGGGTTAGAAACAAGATTCACTAATTCACTCACTTTTTCTTTGTACAGTTTTTTTTTTTTTAATATATACTGAATAAACGGAGAGGCCCTAGGTTCTGAGTGTGGACTTTCCTGGGAGTTGACTGCTTGAGCTTGGGAGCATGGGCTTGGATACATCCGAACTTTCAGAGGCCCTCTTTGCTTCACTCTTGAACGTCAGCTGGACTCTGCATAGGGGAGGTCGGCAAACCTGGGAGAGATCACACATGGCAGACAGGATGTTTTCTGTATCACTTAGGGAACTTCTAGGATCTTAGAGTGTGTGGTTAGCTCAGAGAGCTGACACTGGTGGAGAGAGGTAGAAGAGTTGTGAGGGTGTGATCCCTGAGGTCCAGGAGAGAAGGAGTGTGGGATTCTTTGATAGCAGATGTCCTGAGCTACAGATGCTAGAATTCGAATCCTGGCTTCTTCCAGTTGATCCTGGGGAGAAACGGTGAGCCCTCTCGGTCAGAGCTTCGCTCAGAGATGATAACAGGAATAGGGGTTACTTCCCTTTCATAGCTCATGAAACTTTTCCATCCCCAAGTCCTTCACAGTCATGGCCCCGGATGGAGGCTCGGTCTCTCCCCTCCTCCCTTCCAACTCTGAGCAACTGCAGCACAAGGGCTGAAGCAGATCTGAGTTCAGAGAAGGTGAGACACAGCATGTCCACGACCTGGGACAGTCTGTGGGGGGAGGTAGGCTCCATGGCATGTCCCAGGAATCAGATTCTTAAGCCATGAGTTCTTAGCCCTTAACCAGAACCTACTCAAACATTCCCAGAGATTTTCACACCACTGAGATAAAATCAGACAGGAGTAAGGTGGAGACGGGAGTCCTCTAGAGGGAGCTGTCATATTCCTGGACTCTGTCTCTTTTCCCTCTCCCAGCCTCCAGGAATAGTTGGGGGCACGGAATCTCCAAGTCTCTCCCTTTGCAGGTCTTGGATCTGGCTAGCTACCCGCCCCCAACTAGCTTCCAAGTGATCTCCTAGTCTCTGCCTTTGCCCAAGAGTTCACCCACCCCCTGAAGTTAACAGCCCTAGCTGCTTCAACCTTGCAGCTGGACTGGGGTATTTTCTGATCCTTCCCCCTTTCTTCTCCCCCAAATAGCAAACTGGAAATCTAAATTGTGATGTGAAATCTCCTGACTTCAATGTTGGCTCAGTTGTATAACACACACACACGGCTTAGGCCAGAGATAGCAAACTTCACTGTGCGTTTTGAACTTCACTGTGTTTGTGTGTGTTCACACAACTGAACTATGATAGTTTTATTCTTCTTGTTGTGAAAATCATTAAAAACTAGAAAACTAAATTTTAAAAATTCCTGGGAGGAGTTAAGGTGGCAGGGTAGTAAGGGGACCTTGGGCTTGACTCATCCCACCAACACAGGGATGTGGACAGATCAACATCAAATCATTCTGAACACCTAGAAAATCAATCTGAGCATTAAGAGAACAATCCGCATATTTTGAGGGAGATAACATGGCAGGTACAGTGTAGAGAGGTTATCTGGAGGAGAGGAGAGCCATGGTGCCACAGAGAGGAGGGAGCCCTTTCCATGGAGGAGAAAGACAGAAGGGGAGACCAGCACATCCGGTTCCTGCAAGAAAAGCACTCCTCCTCAAAGTAGCTAGAGACAAGGAGAAAAAGTGAAAACAGGTGCAGGGGACTGCACAAAAAAAACCTGGTTTCCCAAACCATTGATGGGGACAAAGGAGAGTGTTTCAATACTGCCAATTTTTTAAAGTTCATTTTTTTTTAATTTTGAGAGAGAGAGCACAGTAAGGGAGAGGCAGAGAAAGGGAGAGAGAGAGAATCCCAGGGAGGCTCCACACTGTCAGCACAGAGCCCAACACAGGGCTCCAACTCACAAACTAGGAGGTCACGACCTGAGCTGAAGTTGATTACTTAACTGACTGAGCCACCCAGGTGTCCCAACTGCCAGTTTTTTAAATAAGCAGTGAAGCTCTAAGTTTGAAGCTTATGAGCTCAGCACCTGGAGATGCTCTAGTGAGGAAGCAGGACAAAGCCCTTGGAGCTGGCAGAGGGTCTGAGGATATCCTGGGTCGCAGGGAGAAGCAGTTCCCCTGCTTGGAGTGGGATAAATCCCCTCCGCAGGCAAAAAACAAAACAAAACAAAACAAAACAAAACAAAAAAACAAAAAAAAACCCTGCAGGTGTCATAAAACTACCCAGTTCACTGGTATAGGAAAAAAGACTCCTGCTGAGAGCAGCAAAACCTGGTGCCAGCTGTGTGTCGCTGTTTACCATAAACTCTAGCCACTGCCACTGTGCAGCCACTTGACCATTTTCTGGGACAAGCCGGTACTGGCCACAGCATGGCAAGACCCTTCCCCAAAGGATCAGCACGGGTCTCAGCCACTCTGAAGTGTGGCTTTCTGAGCTAAAGTGTAGGAGTGTGGTGCCTGGTGGGCAGACAGCTCAGAAACAGACAGGGTGATGGAGGGTTGCTAAGGGAACCAGGGGCACAAGAAGAGTGATTGAACTTTCCAGTTTGGAGACCAGAGAGCATGGTAAAGCCATTTTCACAATTAGCTCACCAGCACTGATCAACCTCAGTGAGCTAAATAGTGTCACCAAGTGGAGAATGGAACCATTACACCAAACCCCGCCTCTGTGCCTTCCAGATCTCCACTACTGCAGTCACTCTGAGAATCAGAGGGGCCGGATCCTCCCCAAGACCAGCACAAATCCCTTCCATGTGCTAAGTCTATTGATCATAGAGGACTGGAAGGTTTCAGCTCCGCAGGAAACTAGATCTAGCTTCATTTGGGTTGTTTGTTTGTTTGTGTTGCTTTTATTTTTTTCCCTTGGACACAGAAAGCAAATTTTTATTTTATTCTATATTTTATTGTTCATTATTTTTATCTGCTTTTTCCCTTCTCCTTTTCCTATGAAGCTTCTCTTAACAAGCAGACAAAAAGACACCTAGAATCTAGCTTTATTGATTTGATTTAAAATTTTTTCTATTTTATAATTACTATCCCCCCCCAAAAATGACAAGATGGAGGAATTCATCCCAAAAGAAAGAACAGGAAGACATGATGGCCAGGGATTTAATCAGTACAGATATAAGTAAGATGTCTGAACTAGAATTTAAAACAACAATTATAAATACTCTAGCTGGGCTTGCAAAAAGCATAGAAGACATTAGAGAATCCATTGCTGAGATAAAAAAGCTAAAATCTAGTCAGGACCAAAATTAAAAATGTTATAACCAAGATACAATCTTGAATGGATGCCATGACAGCAATGATTGATGAAGCAGAGCAGCAAATCAGTAATAAAGAAGATAAAATTATGGAAAATAATGAGCTGAAAAGAAGAGGGATTTTGGATCACAATATAACACTTAGAGAACTCAGTGACTCATTAGTGAGGAATAACATCTGAATCATAGGAGTTCCAGAAGATGAAGAGAGAGAAAAAGTGAGCAAATTATAGTTTAAAACTTTCCTAATCTGAGGATGGACACAGACATCGAAATCTAAAAAGTACAGAGAACTTCCATTAAATGAAACACAATATGACCATCACCAAGGCATAGCAGTCAAATTCGCAAAATACACAGACAAAGAAAGAATTCTGAAAGCAGCAAGGGTAAAAAAAAAAAAAAAAGTCCTTTCACTATAAGGAATATAGATCAAGTTCACAGGAGACAGATCTGTCCACAGAAACATGGAAGGCCAGTAAGGAAAGGCAGGAAATAATCAACATGCTGAATGGGAAAAATATGCAGCCAAAAATATTCTATCCAGCAAGGCAATCATTCAGAATTAAAGAAGAAATAAAGAGTTTCCCAGACCAGCAAAAACTAAAGGAGTTTGTGACCACTAAACCAGCCCTCCAAGAAATATTAAGGGGAACTCTGAGTGTGGGGGAGGGGAAAGACCAAAATCAGCAAAGACTAGAAAGAAACATCACCAGAAACACCAATTTTTTAAAAAATTTTTTAAATATTTACTTTTGAGAGGGAGAGAGGGAGAGGAGGGGGGTGAAGAGAGAGGAAGACACAGAATCTGAAGCAGGCTCCAGGCTCTGAGCTGTCAGCACAGAGCCCGACGCGGGGCTCAAACCCACGAACGTGAGATCATGACCTGAGCCCAAGTCGGAAGCCCAACCAACTGAGCCACCCAGGTGCCCTCAGAAACACCAATTTACACATAACACAACAGTACTAAACTCCTATCTTTCAATAATCAGCCTAAATATAATGGACTAAATCCTCCAATCAAAAGACACAGGGTATCAGAATGAATATAAAAGCAAACAAACAAGACCCATCTATATGCTGACTACAGGAGACTTACTTTAGACCTAAAGACATCGGCAGATTGAAAATGATGGGCTGGAGAAACATCTATCATGCCAAAGGATACCCAAAAAAAGCCAGAGTAGCCATACTTATATCAGACAAACTAAAGTTTAAAACACAGAAGGTTACAAGAGATGAAGAAGGTCATTATATCATAATTAAGGGAGTCTATCCATCAAGAAGATCTAACAATTGTAAATACTTATGCCCCTAAACTGGAGCATCCAAATGTATAAATGAATTAATGACAAACATAAAAAAAAACTCACTGACAATAATACAATAATAGTAGAGAACTTTAACATCCCACTTACTGGAATGGATAGATGAGCTAAGCAGAAAATCAACAAGGATACAATGGGTTTGAATGACACACTGGACCAGATGGACTTAACAGATATTTTCAGAACATTCCATCCTAAAGCAGCAGAATACACATCATTTTCAAGTGCACATGGAATATTCTCCAGGATAGATTACATCCTGGGTCACAAATCAGCCCTCAACAGGTACAGAAAGATCAAGATCATACCATGAATATTTTCAGATCACAACGCTGTGAAAGTTGAAGTAAACCACAAGAAAAGATTTGGAAGGACCACAATAATTGGAAGTTAAAGAAGATCTTAATAAAGAATGAATGGGATGACCAGGAAATTAAGGAGTAAATTAAAAAGTACATGGAAGCAAATGAAAATTAAAACACAACAGTCCAAATCCTCTGGGATGGGGTCAAAAGCAGTCCTAAGAGAAAAGTATACCACAATTCAAGTCTACCCCAAAAACAAGAAAGGCTCAAATATACAACCTAACCTTTCACCTAAAGGAGCTAGAAAAGCAATATAAATAAAACCCAAAGCCAGAAGAAGGGAAATAATAAAAACTAGAGCAGAAATAAATGATAAAGAAACAGAAAAAAAGAAGTAGAACAGGTCAATAAAACTAAGAGCTGGATCTTCAAAAGAATTAATAAAATTGATAAACTCTTGGTCAGACACATCAGACACATCATAAAGAAAGGACCAAAATACATAAAACCATGAATGAAAGGGGAGAGATTACAACCAACACCACAGAAAAACAATTTAAGAGACTATTATGAAAAACTATATGCCAAAAAACTTGACAACCTGGAAGAAATGGATATATTCCTAGAAACATGTGAACTAGAAACTGAAACAGGAGGAAATCGAAAACTTGAACAGGCCCATAACCAGTAAAAAAAAAAAATAGTAATAAAAAATCTCCCAGCAAACAAAAGTCCAGGGCCAGATGTCTTCCCAGGGGAATGATATCAGACATTTAAAGGGGAGATAATACCTATTCTTCTCAAACTGTTCCCCCCCAAAAAGAAGAAGAAATGGAAGGAAAACTCCCAAATTTATTCTATAAGGCCGTCATTACCTTGCTTCCAAAACCAGACAAAGACCCCACTAAAAAGGAGAATTACAGTACAATCTTCCTGATGAACATAGATGCAAACATTCTCAACAAATGTTGAGATACTAGCAAATTGCATTCAACAGTACATTAAAAGAATTATTCACCATGATCAAGTGGAACTTATTGCTGGGCTACAGGGCTGGTTCAATATCTGCAAGTCAATCAATGTGATACATCACATTAATAAAAGAAAGGATAAGATCCATATGACCCTGTCAATAGAAGCAGAGAAAGCATTTAGAAACCACAGCATCCATTCTTAATAAAAACCCCCAAGAAAGGAGAGTTAGAAGGAATATACCCCAACATCATAAAGGCAATGTACAAAAGACCCACAGCTAATATCACAGAAAAACTGAGAGCCTTTCCCTTACAGTCACAAATAAGACAATGCTGTCCACTCTCATTACTATTTAACATAGTACTGGAAGTCCTAATTTCAGCAATCAGACAACAAAAAGAAATAAAAGGCATCCAAATCAAAAAGGAAGAAGTCAAACTTTCACTATTTGCAGATGACATGATACTCTATGTAGAAAACCCTGAAGACTCCACTAAAAAATTGCTTTAACTAATACATGAGTTCAGCAAAGTTGCAGGATATAAAATCAACATGAAGAAATCTGTTGCATTTCCATACACCAATAATGAAGCAGCAGAAAGAGAAACCAAGGAATAGATCCCATTTACAATTGCACCCAAAGCCATAAGACACCCAGGAATAAACTTAATCAAAGAAGTAAAACATCTCTACTCTGAAAACTATAGAGCACTTATGAAAGAAGTTGAGGACAAAAAGAAATGGGAAAGCATTCCATGCTCATGGATTGGAAGAACAATGTTAAAATGTCTATATCACCCAAAGCAATCTACACATTAACACAATCCCTATCAAAATGCCACCAACATTTTACACAGAGTTAAAACAATCCTAAAATTTGTAACAAACCACAAAAGACCCTGAATAGCCAGAGCAATTCTGAAAAAGAAAAACATAACCAGAGGCATTGCAATTCCAGATTTCAAGCTATATTATAAACTTATAGTCATTAAAACACTAAGAGACTATGGTACTTGCATAAAAACAGACACATAGATCAGTGGAACAGAATATAAAACCCAGAAATGGACCCACAACTATATGATCAACTAATCTTTGACAACGCAGTAAAGATGATCCAACAGAAAAAAGACGGTCTCTTCAGCAAATGGCGTTGGACAAACTGGATGGCGACATTCAGAGGAATGAAACTGGACCACTTCCTTAAAATATATACAAAAATACATTCAAAATGGATGAAAGACCTAAGTGTGAGATAGAAAGCCACCAAAATCCTAAAGTATAACACAGACAGCAGCCTCTTGGCTATAGCAACTTCTTACTAGACACATCACCAGAGGCAAGGGATACAAAAGCAAAAATGAACTATTGGGTCTTCATCAAAATGAAAGGCTTCTGCACAGCAAAGGAACCAATCAACAAAACCAAAAGTCAGTCTACAGAATGGTGTATCCTGTAAATGGTTAGTATCAAAAATCTATAAAGAACTTAGAAAACTCAACACCCTCAAACCAAATAATCCAGTGAAGAAATGGGCAGAAGACATGAATAGACACTTTTCCAAAGAAGACATCCTGTGGCTAACAGAAACATGAAAAGATGCTCAACATCACTCATCATCAGGGAAATACAAATCAAAACCACAGTGAGATACCACCTCACACCTGTCAGAATGGTTAGAATTAACAACACAAGAAACAACAGGTGTTGGCAAGGATGCAGAGAAAGGGGAACCCTCTTGCACTGTTGGTGGGAATGCACACTGGTGCAGCAGTATGATGAACAGTACGGAGGTTCCTCAAAAAGTTAAAAATATAACTACCTTATGATCCAGCAATTGCATTGTTAGGTATTTACCCAAAGGATATAAAAAGACAGATTCAAAAGGGTACAATGCATCCCAATGTTTATAGCAATATTATCAACAAAGCTAAGCTGTGGAGAAAGCCCAAATGTCCATCAACTGATAGATAAAGAGGATGGATAAAGAGGATGGAATATTAGTCATCAAAAATAATGGAATCTCGCCATTTGTAATGATGTAAATGAATTTAGAGTGAATTATGCTAAGGTCATTAAGTCAGAGAAAGACAAACACCATATGGTTTCACTCATATGTGGAATTTTAGGAACAAAACGCACGGGAAGGGGGAAAGGGGAGAAAAGAAGAGAGATGGAAACAAACCACAAGAGACTCCTAATGATAGAGAACAGAGGATTGATGGAAGGAAACGGGCAGGAGCTCAGGTAGATGAGTGATGGGCATTAAGGAGGGCACTTTTGTTATGAGCACTGGGTGTTGTACGTAAGTAAGGAATCACTGAATTCTACTTCTGAAACCAATATTGCACTGTATGTTAACTAGCCAGAATTTAAATAAAACTTTGAGGAAGAAAACAATAAAAAGTAAAAACTCATTTTAATTACTCCATCGATGAGAGATAAATGGATAACATTCAACATATGATTTTCATCTTTTTAGAATTATAAAATGTTTAAAAATTAAATATCACCTAAAGGAGAAGAAAAGAGATTTGTGAGCAGCACATAACAATTTTAGAGGAGAGGGAGCCCGTGGATGCTTGCATTAATCTGAGAAATTAAATGCAGTTCTCTGAAGGGATTTTGCAAAAAAGGCTTGTCTCATGCCCAACTCGACCACCTGCGTAATATCTGCGGGGGACCAGCCCACGCACCTCAGTCTAAGGGTCTCTGAGTAGGGGGTTGGTGTCGGCGCAATATCTATAAGAAAGAAGACAGACAACGTGAATGGTGGTAATACCACACTTTACTAAGATAGTCAGTGTCTTATACACCATAGGTGATTACATTTTTTCTTATTGATTACACAGTTTGTGGTGCTTGAAATAAAGACATGCTCTGGAAAGGATCGTTCTTATCAGGGAAGAGAGGACAGGAGTAAATAACAGGAACAAATAAATCACTATAAGAGAAGGATTCCCTGACAAGAGTCTGTTTCTAAACAGAAGATAAGCCGAAAGAATTCTCTTTGAGGAGTTTTACATTCCTTAAGGCCCTTCAGCAGTTACTTATGGGCAAGATGCTTATCCTTCAAGAAGTGAATCTTTGACAGAGGCTTGTGTTTACTCCCAACAGCAGGCAATGAGCTGGAAACAAATAATGTAAGGGAAGGCTGGCGTCCCTGATTGACCTAAGTCGATTCAAAGCCTAAAAGA
>NC_043707.1:22467651-22519073 GCF_006229205.1 Suricata suricatta
GGGGGCCTTGCCATCAATGGTCGCTATGCGGGAGGTTTTTTGGCCTCCTGGGCCCCGACAACATTCATGTGCAGTTATAGATTTTGTACAGTACGTAATATGGCTCTGAGGAAGGTAAAGCCCAACTCGGGTGAGCAGTATACACAGGACCCGGTCACAGCAACTATTTACTGAGTGCCACCTATGTATGTACTCGGCTCAGGCCTCTAATTCAGACCCCTGTGCTCTTCGAAGTGCCACTAATAGGGGCGCCTGGGTGGCTCAGTCGGTTAAGCCTCCAGCTTCGGCTCAGGTCATGATCTCACAGTTTGCGGGTTCAAGCCCCGCGTCGGGCTCTGTGCTGACAGCTAGCCTGGAGCCTGCTTTGGATGCTGTGTCTCCCTCTGTATCTGACTCTCCCCTGCTTGTGCTGTCTCTCTGTCTCTCAAAAATAAATAAAAAACATGAAGTGCCACTGATAAGAAACATGGCAAGAATCCTTCCTTTCATCACTGGCCCCATGCCAGGGGCATTTGTTACTCCCCCGTTAAGAAGTTAAGTAGTATTAATTATATGTCACCTCAAGGAAGCCTCTCAGACTTGGTCCAGGTTAGGCCTTTCCTCCACCTCCAGGATTGTGCACTAGGTTGTGCACAATCTCCTTCATGACACCAAGTTACCCCAGGACAGAGGCTGCCTTGCTCATTTTTGTTAACTTTAGGGAGGAGCTAGCACACGAGCTGGCATAATGCTTATTGACTGACACCACCAACGAAAGGGCTCTAGACCTGAAAGAGATAGGAGAACTGAGGTTTAGAGTCACTCCCTTGACCCAGGTGTTTCATGTAGGTGATCCCATGGAATCCTCAACAGTACCTAGTGAGCCATCATTATTCCTGTCTTACAGATAAAGAAACTGAAAATCAGAAGAGGTAGACCTGTCCAAGATCATGTAGCCAAGAAGAGATAGGCCTGGACACGCTGCTAGAAGCTGAGAGAGGGTTTGCTACACATTCCTTCCCTTCACCCCTATTCTACATGAGTACAATGTCCAGAGACACAGCAAGCCTGATAAAAGAAGGCAAAATTTGGGGACAGGGTGCTGCATACATGGGGCTAATGGTGGAAACAGGGTCCCACAGAGGTGGGCATTTAAGTCTCCTCTCACCTCAAAAAGTCCAGCCCCTGTCTCTCCCAGGAACACAAACAGCTATGGGAAGGGCTTGGGCACAGTTATGTAGTGCTTTGGGAAGCCTGCCTCTAGCGTCATAATAGAAGTGCATTTATTTGGGCAGCTCTCTCCCACGCCCAGACCAAGTTCAGTCCTCAATATCGATGCACAAGTGAATATTTACCATTTTTTTCCTCTGTTGAGGGATCTGACAAAAGATCTGGGAAACCTGCAAGGGAAGGGGTAAAAGAAGGGAGATGGGCAGATACAAACCTTGGGCCTTTTGCCCCTGCCTAGAAATGTCACAAAGCATGAAGTCAACAGATAGGGCTCCTGGTCCTGTGCTTTGGCCCTGGGCCCTACCAGCCCCAACTTCACTGTAAAGACTACTATCTTTCACACGGGTCATATATCCCAGAGCTCACATGGCAGTCCCAAGTATAATTTTTCTGGTCCTTCTGTCAGTATACAGCCTTCTTTATGGTCCCCTCTGGGGGTTAGGTCCCCCCACCAACTATGTTCCTCAAGGGGTGCCTGGAATCCCATTCCTCTGGGATGAGTCAGTTGTTGCTCTTGGAATGATTAAGCCCATCATTCCCTAGGCCAATGAAAAGATCAGCAACTGCCACGGGTGTCCTGCATCCCAGTACTGGATACCTCCTACCATCAAAAAAACTCTCCCTCCAGCTGGTATTCTGACTCTGGAGGCTCAAAAAACAAGGTTAAGCCTTCTTTTCTGGGAAGGCTTTTAGAAGACAGTGATCCTAGCTCTACTCTTCTAATTCTTCCAGCCTGGGTTCCCTGCTTCAGTCTAGGAATCAATAGCCCTAGAGGAGCAGAAAAGAGGTTTGCTTAGAGATGCTGGTGCCCTCAGGCTCCTCCAGGCCTGGGGCAAAGTTAGAACTGAGGTTTGGGCTGAAACTGAAGCCAGGGATATTGGCAGGGGCTGCACCCTCACGCATCTGTTGGTGCTGACCTAGGTTGGAGCTGTGGGCAAATGCCTTGCCACATTGCAGGCAGGCATAGGGCTTCTCACTGTGGGCCATCTGATGGATGAGCAGGTCGGAATTCTGGCTGAAGCTCTTGCCACACTCACTGCCAAGTGTAAGGCTGCTAGCCTGAGTATGTTGGTGCTGCAGCAAATGTGAATGGTCTCCAAAACTTGCTGCAACTGGGGTACTTATAGGGCTTCTCGCCTGCATGGGAGCATTGGTGTCTAAGGAGCTTGGAGCTGTGGGTAGCTTTTGCCACATTCTGAACAGGCATAGGGTCATTCACCGAAGTAGATGTGCTGGTACTCAGTGAATTGGATGCCCTCACCAAAGCCACAGTCACACTCTGAACACTTGAAGGATCATTCTTAATTATATGTGTATGCTGGTGTCATCGGCAGTCTGAACTGTCGGTGAAGTTCTTGCCCCACTCACAATGATAAGGCTTCTCCCCAGTGTGTGAACATTGGGGCTTGAGCAGATAAGAGCTGTGCCCAAAGCAGTCACTGCACCAGGCAAACTAGTAAGAGCTTCGTACCCCTGTGAGCGCTGGTGCTGTAACAGGTTCCAGCTAAAGCTGAAGCTCTTCTGCAGTCCCCACAATAGGGTTTCTTGCCTCTTGTGCGCATACGGGTGCTGGATTAGACTGGAACTAACGCTGAGTCTTAGTACAGTCAGCAGGTACAGGACTTCTCAACGGTGTGCTGCTGTTGGTGTTTACCCAAGTAGAGCTATGGCCAAAAGCCTCCCCACACTCCGGAAACTTGTAGGGCCGGAACCCTGAGAGGGAAACCACAGTGTTGCTGGAGGTTGGGAGCTCAGGCTGTAGCAACGGCCACACGCAGGCCGGAGGTATGGTTTCTCGCCAGTGTGTATCTGGTAGTGCTTAACTAGATCTGAGCCACGTTGGAAGCTTCTGACACATTCCGAACAGTAGAGGGATTACCACCCACATGGTTGCTTTGGTGGTTAAGCTCAGGGAGGTAGGCTGCGGTCAGTCCACTCCCGGCACTCGAAGGCTTCGGGGATTGCAGGACAGTTCGTCTGTCAGAAGCTTCTTCCCTGGGCCAGAGCCCGACCTACATAGGTATTGCAAGTCCAGCAGCATTTCCCAGGCGGCTGGCTATCGCAGCCACACCAGGAAGGGCAGCTCTGGTGGAACAACTCTTCTAAAGAGGGTGGACCCGGGACTTCCTGGGATCCTAATGTCTGGTTTCCCTGCCGCTCCGCCCCGTACTAGTTCTCCCTTGCCCCTTCTGACGACGTTGACTGCGTCTCCGGGAAGAAAGCCCCGTTTCCTAAAAACCATCCACTCGGTACACAAGCACGGAGGTGAGACCTTCGGGACCCAGGGATCCAGCACAGGAAGCGGAAATGTCCAATAGCCGTGCCGCTCTAGGAAGTGGCAGGAAACGGTCTCGGTAGGTTTAACCCTCTCATTCACCTCACTGAGCAAGAGCTCCCAATCTGCAGCCAGGAACTTGACACTTTTGGCCTGGCTCGCGGTCCTGAGTCCGTCAACACGGACTTCGGTGCCCAGGCCATCACTGTGGGCAGCGAAGCGAGCCGGGAGGAAAAGGGTGTCGGTGTGATGGACACGCGGGGGGACGGAATAGCCACGTCACTTGGAGGAACACGGTACTGAGACTCCATGGTCGGATGTCTGGGTTCTCCAAAAGAACCAGCCCACTGGGAGGGAGTTGCCTCAATTTCCCCTCCATCCTAAGCGAGGCATGCTAAGCAAGGCGCGGACTACATATCCCAGCATGCACCGCACACGACTCTTGAGTTAGCACAACGATTAGATGACCATTACTCTCTACGTGTCTTCGGCGACTGCCCACAGTGCAGGGATCGAGAACTACAACTTCCAACTTGCAAAATAACTGCGGCGGCGCTACTTAAAAAGCGTCAGAGAGGAGGTGCCTGACCACGCCCCTCTCTCCCAGTTCCGCTCCCTTGGAAGAACAGCGAGGAGGGGGCGGAGCCTTAGGCTCGAGCCAAGATGGCGGCTGCGAAACCAACTCTCACGGACTCGCTCTCGTTTTGCCTCGCGCAGCTCACAGCGGCGGCCGGGGAGGGTCTAGGTGGGGGAAAGGACATAGCTACCAACGAGACACCCTTGGGGCGTGCGCTCTTTGTCCTCCGCACACGCCACGTCAAGGCAGCAGGGGGAATCGAGCGCTTCCGGGCGCGCGGCGGGCTCCGCCCCCTTCTCGCGCTGCTGCGGCGAGCGGCTGCAGCGGGTCCCGCCCCATCCCAGGCTGGCCCAGGCTCCGCCCCCTCGTCGGTCGAGTCAGCGACTTGTGATGGCCCCGCCCCTTCGTCGGGCCCTGCCCCCTCTGCGTCGTCGTCGTCGTCGTCCTCGCCGCCAGCGCGCCTGCGCAAGACCCTGGACTTGGCGCTTAGCATCCTAGCCAACTGCTGTACGGAAGGGGCGTGCCGGGCTGAAGTGCGCAGGCTCGGAGGCATTTTCTCTTTGGGTAAGTGCCCCGCCCTCATTTCCTAGAAGGATTCCACTCTATTCTTTCCTTCTCTGGGCTTGGGCGGAGTCTTGAGTTCTTTGTGTTGTATCCTGGTAGAACACGCCTTCTGACCGCGCAGCACTCCTAAACTCTCAATCCTTCAATACTTCCTTATAGATTATACCCGATCCTGGCTACTGAGTGGCCTTGTGCAGGGCTCCCATTTGATGAACTTGAGGTTAGAAGTTGTAGTGGTTTTCTGTGGTGAGCTAGACCAAGAGAACTGAGGCTAAGATTCCTTGTTGTAAAATTGAATAATAATAGCTACCTAGCAAAACTGAAGTAGGGAGAAAATGAAATACAAACATAGATCACAGATACTCTAAGCATGAACTAGGTACTTTGAGGTGTTAAAAACTAGCAAAGAACAAATCCTAACAAAAGATAGCAAGCTTTTCTGTGTACCAGCTAAGTTGGCGCCTCCTAGTGGCAATGTTGTGAACACAGTTTACAGAGTGCCTGCCAGTTTTGACGAAGTAAGTTTTGTTATTAGCATATAATTCAATCACTGCTCTGCATTAAAAAATTTTTTTTAACATTTATTCGTTTTTGAGAGACAGTATGAGGGGGGAAGGGGCAGAGAGAGAGGGAGACACAATCTGAAGTAGGCTCCAGGCTCTGAGCTGTCAGCACAGACCCCAGTGCAGGGCTCAAACCCACGAACTCTGAGATCATGACCTGAGCCGAAGTCGGAGACTTAAGGGACTGAGACACCCAGATGCCCCTGTTCTGCATTTTAAGTAATTCCTATATCCATCCACACTTATTCCTTCTTCTATTATGTGCCCCAGAGACTGGTGCCCAAGTGCTGGGCTGTGGTGATAGCTGACTTGCTTTAAGCCACTGTCCTTTCTCACGTTAACAATTGGACAGCCTCCTTGCTGCCCTCCCTGCCTTATTCGTTTCCCCCGTAATCCATTCTCCCCGTGGCTACCAGATTGTATCACTTCACTTCTATTCTTAAAACTCAATGTGGTTCCCAGTGCCTTCATATTCAAGTCTTGCCTGGCATTCGAGGTCCTTCATGAGAGCATAGCACAGACATGGGATCTCGCTTGTGGGCCTTTGCAAAGGCTGCTTCCAGACCCGACATGTCCTGTAACACCCCCACCCACCATCTTTCTAACAAATACCTACCTATTTAAGTTTTCAGGCCCAGTAAGTGTCAACCTTTTCTGGAGGCCTTTTCTGACCCTCTCAGGTCACATTCCTAAGGTCATTAATGAGAGAGACAAGAAGGGGCAGGACCCTCAAGAGACCAAATTATCTTGCAGTGACTATTCTTCAGTGTGTGAAGACAGACAGCATCCAGAACAGAACAGCCCGTGCTCTGGGGAACTTAGCCATGGAACCTGAGAGCTGTGGGGACATCCATTCTGCTGGTGAGAAGACTCTGAGCGTGGAGTTAGCTAGGGCTTGGGGTGGGAGAAGGGGCTTGGGTATCTCCTTGCTCACTCTTCATACTCCTCTTCCTTCTCCAGGTGCTGTTCCCTTGCTGGTCGAGAGCCTGACAGCCTGCCAGGACTCCCAGTGCCTGCAGAGTGTGGTGCGTGCCCTCCGCAACCTGGCCGACTCACCCCAGCACCGCCTGGCTCTGGCACAGCAGGGAGCAGTGCGCCCTCTGGCCGAGCTTCTGGCTGCTGCGCCAGACCCTGCACTGACCTTGGCCCTAGTCCGTGCCCTCTTGGAGCTGAGTCGAGGCTGCTCCCGGGCGTGTGCTGAGCAGCTAAGTCTGGGTGGGGGATTAGGCCCATTGGTCAGTTTGGCCTCCCACTCCAAAAAGGCAGTACGAGAGGCAACTATCTTGATCCTTGCCAACCTGTGTGCCCAGGGCCTTGTACGGCCTGCACTGGGCAATGCTGGTGGTGTGGAGGTACTACTGGATGAACTTCGGCGACGCAGGGGACTCAATGGGGCTGGCCCAGCCTCTCAGCAGCCCCTAGTACGGGCCGTGTGCCTGCTGTGCCGGGAGGCCATCAACCGGGCCCGGCTGCGGGATGCTGGTGGTTTGGAGCTGTTGATGGGCCTGCTTCGGGACCCTCGTGCCAGTGCCTGGCACCTTCGTGTCGTGGCTGCCCTTGTGGGCTTCCTCTATGATACTGGAGCCCTGGGTCGGCTACAAGCTCTGGGACTTGTACCTCTCTTGGCTGGGCAGCTGTGTGGTGATGCCGGTGAAGAGGAAGAAGAAGGAAGAGAAGCTGCTTCCTGGGACTTTCCTGAGGAGCAGACCCCTGAGCGGGCAGAACCTGGAAGCTTCCGAAGCCTAAGGTGAATCCCCACCTGACTGCTGTGGGTTGAGGGGTCTGGCTCTCTTCACGAGCCCATTCTGTCTCAGTCAACTCTTGTTGACTCTGATTCCTGATTCCTCATTCTCCCCAAATGTGACCACTTTCTAGTCATCATTAAACGCAACTCCTTTTTCCTGGGTCCGCCTTTGGCCTTGGCTGTACCCCAGCACATCTGAACTTTGGGACCCAGACAGGTTCACTGGACCATTTTTACTTTGTTGTCTGTTCTCCCCTCAATAGAATATAAATTCTAGGAGGACGGGGACTTTAGATTATTTATTACCTATGCCCGGTACCTAATACTGGGCTTTGTATATAATAGGTATCACTAACTGCCGATTCAGTTGGGGTATTTTTCCCTATTCCTTTTTCTCCTATCTCCCCTGACCCCCTTTCCTCTCCCTGGCTTCTGTCACCTAGTTTTACATGACAGCTCTTTGGCTCTGCTCCTTTGTTGTGGTTCTGGGTTCAGTCTCCCTGTTTTCCCCTCTACAGGTCATGGCTGATCTCCGAAGGCTACGCTGCAGGCCCGGGAGACATCTCTCCTGACTGGTCCCCTGAGCGATATCCCCCACCTCCACCGCCACCAGAGCCAGCTGAGCCAACCAGCCCCACCCTGGGCCCAGCCTCACTGCGGACGCCTCGCACACTGCGCACACCTGGCCGCAGCCCTGCTGCCACCTCTGAGGAGCCTTGGGGTCGCGAGGGGCCAGCGCTGCTGCTGTTGTCACGCTTCTCCCAGGCTCCCGACCCAAGTGGAGCATTGGTGACCAGCCCGGCCCTATGTGGCCTGCTGGCCTACGTGACGGGCTCACCAGGTCCACCGAGCCCACGGGCACTGCGCATCCTGACACGCCTTACCTGCAACCCTGCCTGTCTCGAGGCCTTTGTGCGCAGCTATGGTGCTGCACTGCTGCGTGCCTGGCTTGTGTTAGGTGTCGCCCCGGATGATTGGCCCACACTGCGTGCCCGCCCAGCTCGACGCCAGCACCGGGAGCTGGGTGTGTTCCCCATGAGAGGCCCCATCCCCCTCTGGTTCTGGACTGAGAACCTCACTTTGCTGTTCGTAGCTTTCTCACTGCCCTGCCTAGCCCACCATCCAACCTCAGTCACCAGGTGGGAAGAGGGAGGGACTCCCAGCATGCAAAGTTCTGCTCCGTCCTCTGCCCAAGTCTTCAGGCCTACATACCCCAACACGAGGCTTGTCCTAACAACTTAGAATCATGTTTGTCCATATTTCATTACCCAATCTGTTCTTATTTCTGCACTGTCCTGACTGTCTTCCCACTGGGCACAGTGAGTTGGAAAACTCCGGCTCAGGTGCCATGTCCTCCTGGCCCCCCACCAATCTCAACACTGCCAGGGACTGCCCTGTCTTCTGTGTCCTGACTGCATATTCTGAGTCCTTTAGAACCCAGATGTACTCCCTGACCATTACACTTTGTTCTTGCCCTTGATCTCCAGGTCCTAGCATCTGGACCCTTTCCCTCTAGGGCCTGCAGTCATCCCCTCTTCCATGCCCTGAGGTTTTAGCCTCATTCCTTTGAAGGACCCAGAGTTGGGACATTGACTCCCAATCTGACCTGCTCTGCTCCTCTCTGCAGGTGAGATGCTGCTGCAGAACCTGACCGTGCAGGCCGAATCACCCTTTGGAGTGGGTGCCCTCACTCATCTGCTGCTCTCTGGAAGCCCTGAGGACCGTGTGGCCTGCGCACTGACACTGCCCTTCATCTGTCGGTGAGGGGGATGTGGGTGCCTCACAGGGATCAGGAAAGCAAGGGTGCTATTCCCTAATGCCACCCTTTTACACCTTCTGAAAGATTCCCTTTCTTCCCAAAGGAAACCCTCTCTGTGGCGCCGGCTACTTCTGGACCAGGGCGGCCTCCGGCTTCTCCTCTCGGCACTAACTCGGCCGGCTCCACATCCACTCTTCCTCTTCTTTGCTGCGGACTCCCTTTCCTGCCTCCAAGGCCTGGTGTCTCCCACTGTGAGCCCAGCCCTCTCACCTACAATCCCCTTGGACCTAGATGCCCCCTCTCCTTGCCTTTATGAACATCTGCTGGGCCCAGCCCCCATCCCAGCCCCTGACCTGCACTTCCTACTGGACTCAGGCCTACGGCTCCCTGCCCAGCGAGCTGCCTCAGCCACTGCCTCCCCTTTCTTCCGGGCCTTGCTAGCTGGCAGCTTTGCCGAAGCCCAGATGGACCTGGTGCCACTTCGAGGCCTGTCACCCAGTGCAGCCTGGCCTGTCCTGCACCACTTGCATGGCTGCCGGGGCTGTGGGGCTGCCCTGGGGCCTGTGCCCCCACCAGGCCAGCCCTTGCTGGGCTCAGAGGCTGAGGAGGCCCTGGAGGCTGCTGGCCGTTTTTTGCTCCCTGGGCTGGAGGAGGAGCTGGAAGAGGCTGTGGGCCATATCCACCTGGGACCCCATGGTGGCCCAGAGTCAGTGGGTGAAGTATTCCGCTTGGGCCGGCCCCGGCTGGTTGCCCATTGTGCCCGCTGGACCCTGGGACCAGGGCAGTGCCCACGGAAACGGGCCTTGGCCTTAGTTGGGCTTGTGGAAGCAGCAGGCGAGGAGTCAGGGCCCCTGACTGAGGCTTTATTGGCTGTGGTAATGGGGGTTGAACTTGGGGGCAAGGGTTCCAGCTTAGACTGTTGATGTCCCCTGGCAAGGGATCCAAGGATGAGTTGGCTATGAAGAAGGACTTCCTCAGAGCAGCATAAGAGGAGGTTGAGCGGAAGTCACCATTGAGGACCGATGAAAGAAAGGAACCATACCCCAGGATGATGGTCTGAAGACGCCAGGGTCTGAGTGTGGGACCCACAGGTGGAGAACAGCCCAGGGCTCCAGGCACCTGGCCTGGGCCAGCCTTCCAGAGTTGAGATTAAAAACTTTGGAATCGGATACCCCTATTGTGTGATGTCTCTGCTTACTTTCTTGTGAGAGTCATCCCCCCCCCTCCCTTCACCCATCAAACAGGGTCTTATCCAGGTTGCTGTGTCTCACTACAGGCCACCCTCGGTGTGTAGGAGCTTAATAAGTAAGTATGCAGTGGTTCCTGGAGTCCTGGGATAGTCGAGTACTGGGGGAAGCCTGCTTCTTGCTTACGCAACTTCATTGCCCAGACACCCAGCTAGACCCACAGACTTCGGTTAGTGTCTTTTGAAGGGGCTGGGCTGAGGCAAAGCTGTGAGGGTGGGGATGTATGTCCAAGGCCTTGGCATTACTGTTTCCTGAGTGATCTTTACTCATCTTCAGTCTTCAGTCTCTGTCTGTTTTCATCTCTTGGACCAAATGTCCTTCTGCTACTAGCCTGAAGGAAGACCTCTATGTTCCTACGGTCCCTGAGGCCCTGTCTTAGTTTTGCTGAGAAAGGGCCAGAGCTCCAGGCTGTATTCAGCTCATGTTGTGCTAGATGTGGTCTCTCAAGGCGGGATCTACATCACCAGGATCCCAGATCACTAAGCCACTCAGGTGGCAGCTTGACTTCAAGGAGGGTGGGCGCCTGGACAGCGCTGCCAGGCAGCTTTGGGGGAGCTAAAGTTGACACTTGCTAGCTCTGTGCTTCTGTACGTGTCCAGGTCTCTGTTCTTAGACTGTGCGTTAGAACTACCCAGAGAGCTTTTTAAAAATACTGATGCCTAGGTTCTTTCTCATTGAATTGGACTGAGGGGAGGATGCCCTGGGCATCAATATTTTTAAAAAGCGTCCCAGATTGTTTTAATTTGCTGCTGTGTTGAGACCCACAGTCTAAGGGCTGCAACATCGTTGTGCCTGTCCAAACTCATCTCTTAAGTGTTCACTTCCACCTTGATTTCTTGGGGTCTCAGTCCAGAGAAGGCCCTTGTTCCTTTGTGGCTGGAGTCTGTGTTTTCTCCGTGTTCGCCAGTATCTTGAGGAAGGGCTCTTTCCTACGGGTCACCTCGGTGTTGGGGAAAGGCTTTGTCTTGAAGGTTGGCTGTGGTCTGTTTGCCTGAAAGTGTTTTCCCTGAGTCTCCATGGGGCTTGGTCCTGGGTTCAGTTTGCCAGTGTCTATATGTTTGTTTCCAAGTTTTGGAGAGAAGGTCTTGGCTTAGAGGGTGGGAGAGTTTGTGTCTGTCTGTCTCCATTTCTGGGAGATTTGTGTCTCGTATATGTGCCATCTGGTATATCTGTTCATGTCATTGTCTATCAGGGTCTCTAAGGGACTGTCCCTGAACATGCTGTCTGTCTTTAGAACCATCACCTCTGCCCCCAACCCAACAATTCTATCTGGAGCAAGTCTCTCAGGAATGGACTGAGTGGACACCTTGGTCTATCGAGGACTCAGTCTGGTAGCTTTGGTGGGGAGTGTCTGCTTAGGGGCCTGCATCTGGTCTAAGAGTCTCACTGAGCAGAGGATCCCCAGTTTGGTCTGGGAGAGCCTCTTCTCTGACTTGGGCTCTGGCCGCCTGGGGCTCCCTGTAGCTGAGGCCAGGGCTGGGGTGTGGCTGCCTCCGCGGCAGACAGGCAGGCGGGCTGGGCCTGGGTGGGCCCTGGCCCTCCTTCCTTTACACGCCCCCATCCTGGGTTCTCCCGTTCTTTGCACCCTCGCTCCCC
Source organism: Suricata suricatta (assembly GCF_006229205.1). Lineage (NCBI taxonomy): Eukaryota > Metazoa > Chordata > Mammalia > Carnivora > Herpestidae > Suricata > Suricata suricatta. Next base: position 22,479,186 of record NC_043707.1, read on the forward strand.
CCCTCGCCCCCCCATCCCCATCCCAGCGGGTCCCGGCTTCCTTACATGGTCACGGCCGGGCCTCCAACTCCCGGACGTCCCCCACCCCCCGCCCCCACCGGACACAGCCCCCGCCCTGCTCGCCCCGCGTGCGGTGCGCCCCGCCATGGAGGACCTGGGTGAGTGGGGCTCGGGTCCCCTTATCCCCAGCTCCTCACCGCGATCTGGGCCCGCTTCCCCATCCTGGACTCCTCTTGCACTCCCCAAATCGCCCCCTCCCTGCCTTCTGTCTTCTTGATTCTGGACTCTGCCCGCGCCTCCTTTCCGACTCCACGTCCCCCTTCCTGCCTCTCCCTTCCTGCCTTTTCCCAGACTGGCCGCTCCCTCCCTTCTTCCTTCGCTCAGCTCCTCCAGCTGCGGATGGGCTGGGAGGTGCTGCGCCCGCCAGTGGGCGCCTCGGCTCAGGGAGGCGGAAGGGTTAAAGGGGTCTTGAGTCCTGGACTGGGAAAGTAGACGGGAATGGAAAATATGACATCAAATTTTACAGTAGAAAATGGGCCTGCCTCAGAGTTTAGGGGAAGAAAAGAGTTAAGGGACCCTAAGTATGGTAGGGGTCGGGTCTTTTTGGGCAGAAAGAGAATAGATGAGTGCCAAGATGCCAGAAGAGGTTAAGGGTTCCCCTGTGGTACTCAGAGATGAGTAAAGGAGTAGGGACTTCTAGATTCTGGAAAGGAAAGGATTCAAAGAATCTAGATCTGGGGATGGTGAGGGGTGTCTTGGAGGAGGGAGGACCCAGGCATCTCCTCCACCTGGTCTGTTGTTAAGACTGTGCTCTCCATAGGTGAGAAGGGGTTCAGGCACCCTTTGGTGGGTGGGTACTGATCAGTAGGGGTAACCGGCTTATATGTAAAATAAGCCAATCAGAAAGCAGGTCCCAGCAGACTTGCCAATGAGGGGCATAGGGAGGAACCCAGTGCCTGGAGTTTCGCTGGAGCTGGGCAGGTCTGTTTAGGTGGGGGGTGGGGGTGGGGGGTGGGGGGCAGGAATTAGTGGGCAGAAAGAGCATCCAACCAGAAAGTTGGGTGCCAGGCATACTGCCAATTGAGCAATTTGGGGTGAAGCCAAATTTGACTTGGGTAAATATTCAATTTTGACTGCATCAGGGAAGATGCAGAAAATAAAAGAATCAGGCAGCTTTTGTGCGTGACTCCCAAGACGAGCCATTTGGGACGTTTTTGGTCATAAACATTCCCTGCTGCACTTCTACTTCTCTCTGCCTTTGGTCTGGCCTGTGTTTCCACTTGATTCTTAACTTCTGCATACCATACTGGAAAACAGGGTGGGAGCCTGGCTTCAGGGGTGGGGACTCCAAGCCTCTTTACCTGAGTCTTAATTGGCTTCTACCTCTCCCAGTTTCCAGGCCCCTCACCTGTTTCCTTAATTCTGGCTTCTGTCCTCCTCAACTGCTGCTTACTTGGAACCCTTATCTTCTAATTTCTTGAGTCCCTGTCTCTGCTCTAACCTTAACCTCTCAGCTTCTCATCCTGATGGATGCTCCCCCGCAGATGCCCTGCTGTCTGACCTGGAGACCACCACCTCACACATGCCAAGGTCAGGGACTCCAAAAGAGCGGTCCTCGGAGCCCTTCACATCTCCCCTCCCCTATGGCCACCAGCCACAGGTGAGATCAAATGTGGGGGGCTGGGGTGACACTAGGGCCAAGTTTGGCCAGGGCAAGGGGAATCTGAGCTTGAGTGGGGCAAGTACAGCCCTATCATCTCACACATGTGTCCTTCTCTCTGTAGACAGGATCTGGGGACTCTTCTGGAGCCTCTGGGGACAAGGACCATCTATACAGGTGAGGGGCCTGGACACTGGGGGAGGCAGAAGCCAATTAAGACTCAGGTAAAGAGGCTTGGATTCCCCACCCCTGAACCCAGGCTTCCACCCTGTTTTCCAGTACGGTATGCAAGCCTCGGTCCCCAAAGCCTGCAGCTCCTGCAGCCCCTCCATTCTCCTCTTCCAGTGGTGTCTTGGGCACAGGGCTCTGTGAACTAGACAGATTGCTTCAGGAACTTAATGCTACCCAGTTCAACATCACAGGTACCAGGTCACAGAGATAGGCTTTGATGGGATGGGGGCAGGGTCGGGAAGGGAAGAGACTGAGGAGTATCCTCTTTACAAGGTAGTAGTTAAAGGGACACAAGCCTTAACTGGAAGGGGATAGAGTATGGCCCCATGTCCAGTGCCCTTCTCTCCTCTCTGCAGATGAAATAATGTCTCAGTTCCCATCTAGCAAGGAGACTGCAGGGGACCAGAAGGAGGACCAATCTGAGGACAAGAAAAGGGCCAGCCTGTGAGTTTGACATAACTGCTGGTAGAATTGGGAGAGAGGTTGACAGATGCCTGAGTTACTGGAGGATAGCATTAATTCCTCTGGGAGGCTCTGAGCTGACACAAGTTGTGTTCTTCACAGCCCTCCTAGCCCATCCCCTGTCCTCCCAAAGCCTTCAGCAACCTCGGCTACCCTGGAGTTGGATAGGCTGATGGCTTCACTGTCTGACTTCCGTGTCCAGAACCATGTGAGTCAGGCAGGAGGTGGGCCATTGTGGATTTGTGGCTCCCCAACCCCCTTTAGAATCTTCTATTTCTACTGCCTTGCTGACTCAACTCTCATGTCCTTCTTGCTGCAGCTTCCAGCCTCCGGGTCAGCTCAGCCACCAGTGCCAAGCTCTGTGAATGAGGGGTCTCCATCCTCACCGGAGCAGACTAGCAAGGGCAGCCTAGACACCATGCTGGGGCTGCTGCAGTCTGATCTTAGCCGCCGTGGTGTTCCCACCCAGACCAAGGGCCTCTGTGGCTCCTGCAATAAACCTATTGCTGGGCAAGTAAGTGGAGAGACCCATGGACCCATCCTTACTGAGAGCCTGACTTTGTGCTGTTCTCTTTTAGTAAATGACCCTGGGAAGTGGGTATTACTGTTGTTCATGTTTTACAGATGAGAAAACTAGAGCTCTGAGTCACATTGCATGTAAGTGGTAGGATAAGTATGAGAATTCCAACCCAGTTACCTTTGATTGTGGTTCTACTCTGTGCAGGCACTGTTCTAGCTCAATTACAAAACTTCGTCTCTCTTAGTCTTCACAAAAGTCTTATTGGTGTCACCTACCATTTCTCAGGCACCCACAAAAGATGTTTTTGCTCCCCCAGCGTCTGGTGTGTGAACTCTGGTTCTTGGCTTATTGACTGAGTAGATTTTTTTTTAATGTTTATTTGTGAGAGAGACAGACAGAGCATGTTGGGGGAGGGGCACACGGAGAGGGAGACACAGAATCTGAAGCAGGCTCCAGGCTCTGAGTTGTCAGCACAGAGCCCAACGTGGGGCTTGAATTCACGGACCGCAAGATCATGACCTGAGCCGAAGTCAGTTGCTTAACCAACTGAGCCACCCAGGTGTCCCTGAGTAGGTGTTATTGATAACAGCTGTGCCCAGGGGTTGACCTAGATACTCTTGCTAGATTTAGTGCCCTGCTTCCATCCCAGAATTTCCAATCTTAGCAAAGCAGGGTGGCATTGTGACTTTTGTGGGTCCTAGGCACTTTCACCTTCATGGGTCCCTCCCTCCATTAAAGAAAAAATTAAAATTGTGTTTTCTGTTGGTATAAAGAATTTCTTAATATTATAATATATTAAATCATGTTCTTCTAGCTCATTTTTTTCTTCTGATTTTAAAAGTAATTACAACATTTTCATGGGCTTCTAAAATTGAGGGTCCTTAAGTACTGTGCTGAAAGACCTTGGTTGAATCTCTGTCACTTACAGACTGACTTGAACATTAGGTTCTTCATCCTAATCTCTTAGGGTGAGTGGGAAGAAATGAGTGAAGGGAGTTAAATGGGAAAAAGAGAAAAAAAAAAAAGGAAACTTGAAATGTGCCACATAAATCTTAGCTCACTGGGCGCATGGCAGCTCCAGGACCACTCTGACCCAAGCCTCACCCTCAACTCGCAGGTGGTGACCGCATTGGGCCGCGCTTGGCACCCTGAGCACTTCATTTGTGGTGGCTGTTCCATGGCCCTGGGAGGCAGCAGCTTCTTCGAGAAGGATGGAGCCCCCTTCTGCCCTGAGTGCTACTTTGAGCGCTTCTCCCCACGTTGTGGCCTCTGCAATCAACCCATCCGACATGTGAGTCCCACCTGTCCCACAAACCCCGCCTCACCCAGGGAGTCTGTGGGGTGGTCCCCATTCACTCACAGCCCCCTCCCACCCATGCTAAGCCCCTTGGCTTCATCCGCCCACTCTCTTTGACTTCCAAGTTCCTTGTTAGGTCTCTAGTGCCTCAAGCTCCTACTTAAACCCATTTCCATGGGTTCAGGGTGGGAGAGGAAGGGAAAAAGAGACAGAAAGCCATACTGAGTGTCCTTGTTCATGCCCCACAGAAGATGGTCACTGCCTTGGGGACCCATTGGCACCCAGAGCATTTCTGCTGCGTCAGTTGTGGGGAGCCCTTCGGAGACGAGGGTGAGAACTTGGCTCCAGTCTTGTAAGCCCCGGGTCTGCTCAACATCCTGCCTAACCCACGTTGCTCCAGCCTGCTAAGACCTCCCATCTTCTGGCCCCACCCTCTCCCGCTTCCGACTCCACCATCCTATCCCCTGCCACTAGGCCCTCACCCCTGACCCCATCCCTGCCTCTCTACTGCTCATTCTGACCGCCCCTCGTCTGGCCGCACAGTCTCAGCTCTTGCAAGTCTCAGGTGCAGCCTGCACCCTTGCCTTTCTGCCCTGTTCCTGCCCCTAGGTTTCCATGAGCGCGAGGGCCGCCCCTACTGCCGCCGGGACTTCCTGCAGCTGTTCGCCCCGCGCTGCCAGGGCTGTCAGGGCCCCATTCTGGATAACTACATATCTGCGCTCAGCGCCCTCTGGCACCCGGACTGTTTCGTCTGCAGGGTGCGATGCCGTGGGTGGGGGGGAGGCGGGGCGGGGGTGGTGGTGGATGGGGAGCTGGACCAAAAGGGGAGCCCAACTAGGAGCCTGGGCCCAGGCGGTTATTCGAGGCAGGGTGTGTCACATCTGGGTTGGGGCTGTGGAGGGTGGGGTTGTCACAGTGGGTTATTAAGCTCCTAAAGCGAATTATCTGATGAGGGGGTTGGGGACTGATCTATCGTTTCTCGGCCACCCTTCCCCAGGAGTGCTTCGCTCCCTTCTCGGGAGGCAGCTTTTTTGAACACGAGGGCCGCCCGCTGTGCGAGAATCACTTCCACGCACGACGTGGTTCATTGTGCGCTACGTGTGGCCTCCCGGTGACCGGTCGCTGTGTGTCGGCCCTGGGCCGCCGCTTCCACCCAGACCACTTCACCTGCACCTTCTGCCTGCGCCCTCTCACCAAGGGCTCCTTCCAAGAGCGTGCAGGCAAGCCCTACTGCCAGCCCTGCTTTGTCAAGCTCTTCGGCTAACTGCCTGTGGGGCTTCCTCTCCAAGCCCCCCCTCCCCCTGGAACACCAAGGCCCTAGAGACTCCACCCTTCCCCAAAAGACGTGCTGTCCACATCCCAATGCCTTGCTCTTTGAGCTTGGGGCCCTCCCCACACCATCCTGTGAGGCCCTGCCCCTAAGGTACTGTACTCTTAAGTTCTTTGTGGTCAATTCAGAAAGGGTCCAGCCACTTTCAAGGCCATGCTCCCCCAAAATGGGTCTCACACTATAGAGCCACCCTGTGTGAACTCCTCACTTTATCCCCATCCTTGAGGGAACCCGCTGATGGGGCAATTCCAACGAATCAGAAGACAGGCCAGGACATCCCTGCTCCCCGCTCCCTCACTATTCTGTGCACTTTTTTCTACCTACATAAAAACACGTTCCACATCACACTGGTGCTGTGTCTCTGACTGCAGGTTTGGTGGACAGGGCGGGGAAGCCTTGCATGGGGAAACCCTGCCTCTGGTGGCTCTAGGTCACCACCCTCTGGCCGCAGTGGGACCTATAGCCTTAGCCCTTGCATGCTGTCTGCATATTAAATGAGCCTGCACAGGATTGTACAGATAGTGGCAAGCCAAGACAGGAGCTCAGGCTGAGCCCCGTGGAACCTTCCCACCCTCATTCCCCACTTCTTTAGCTCCATATATTCTTTATCACTGTCTCCACCCTCACCACCTTGTCTAATTTCCAGATTTTTAAGACCCTCAGGGGTTCCATCCAGAAGTGCCAGTTTATGCCCATCCGTTGGATCTGGGCACTAAGGCACACCTTTCCTCTTATTTGTATGGACTCATAACATCTCCCCTAGGCAGAGGATGGCAAGTGGGATGGTCAGGACAGAGACTGAAGGAAGCACTAGGGGCTGTAGAAGCCAGAAGGAGGCTTCTAACTCAGATCAGGAGTCAAGGAGCTAAGCCCCAGCAGAAAGGGGTGGGGCCAGGGATTTTTAGGTGTGGAGTTTAGACTCTATTTGAATCCCCAAACCCTTTTCTGAGTCCCTGAACCTTCACTTTGGACCCTGCAATTCCATAGTGAGGGGTCTGGATTCCTGGGTCTAAACTATAGAAGAAGCCTTTGAGGCTGGAAATGATGGATTGATTCTCAGAGGCCCTTCCTACTTGAGGAAGACCTAGTGGCCAAGGAGAGCATGTGTGGGTAAGAGACAAAGGTGAGATGGTTTCTGTCCCTGCCTTGAGCTCACCTCAGGTGATATGGGTATCCTTTCCTTTCTGAGGCTTCTCTCCCTAGGTCTTCCCAGGCCTGTTCTTCTCTTTCCATATATTCTCCCTGGGGAACGCTATCTATTTCCTGGATGGTAACTACCTCCCTGTCTTGAGGATGCTCAAATTGCCCTCTTCCCATCTCAGTTCATTCATTTCACCAGTATTCATTGACTATGTGCTGTGGCAGGCTCTATACTTAGTGCTGGGAGACCTTAGGGAACTAAGCAAACATGCTTCTTGACCTCTTAGAGCTCAAGTCTAGTAGAGGAGACAGATGACAAACAAGTACACAAGTGACATGTGTGATGAACTAATGGAGACTTTCCTGATGGTTTAAGTGAAGTTCACTCTTCCCCCTCGTTTCCATCTGCAGCACCTCCCTAGTCCCTCATGGCACTTCTCTATTACAAATCGGTGTTTATTTGTTGCTTATGTCTGTTTCTGAAACTTGAATGCAAGCTCCTCAGAGCTTGTCTGTCAGAGTACATGTTGGTTTTGCTTACCATTGTCTCCCCAGTTTCTAGAATGCTATCTAGCATGTGGTAGGTGCTCAATAAATATTTGTTCATGAAGGAAGGAATGAGGAAGAAAGGAAAGGAGGGAAGGTGAAAAGGGGGAAAAAACAGAAGTTGGGGAAGGGATTCCTTTAACCAGAGAGTCAATCCCTGTGAATATGTAATGTGTAAGTTGAGACTTGGAAGGTTGACAAAAAACAGTCAGGCAAAGAGCTTGAGGAGAGCATTTTGGGCAGAGGAAACAGTAAGGCCAGGAGGCAGGAAGGAGTTTGGCATATTAAGAGAAATGAAAGAAGGTCATCATATGGCTGGATTAGAGAGAGGACGGGGAAGAATAGTGGAAGATGAGATCAAAGAGGAAATAAGTGCCACCTCATGAAGGGTCTGTGGGCACAAAGACAGCATATAGATTTTAAATGCCTATAATCCCAATATGTCCTGACACTTGCACCTGGATTTTTCTCAGGCACTTCAAATTTATCACCCCTTGAAGCAGACGGTGTGGATGCCCTGCCCATATCCACTTGGCCCACCATGTAGACAGTTCTCAGACACTCTGTCTCCCCAGCTGTCCCCTGAGTTTCAGTCTCTCTGGGATAACAAATGTGCTCCTGTACCCAACAGGCCTGAAGTGGGAGGAGGAGGTTGTATAAGCTGAGAGACAGAAATTGATAAGTACTCTAACTCTGAGGGGTGAGTTCTGAGGTTTGTGTCTCAAAGACTCCTCATTGGGATTGTTCACAGTGGTAGCCTTTTAGTCAACATGCCCTTTATTGATTTTTCTTCTTTCTTTGTCTCACTTCCCCACTCCTCCATAGTCCTTCCTGGGGTCACCACCCGAGAAAAATCTTTGCATTCAATTCTCATCTTAGGGTCTGCTTTTGAAGGGACCCAAACTAAAACATTCCTTAAATATAACTCATAGACCCCTAAAATATTTTCTGTTCTCCATCTCAGGAATGAACCCAACTGTCATAATCAGATATCCAAATCCGATCAATTCTTCTAGAAAGGCAGAGATACTGATATTTATCAACATCTCCCTTCTTGTAGTCAGCCCCGTGCTGAGCAATGGGACCCTAGAGATGAATCTGATCATGTCCTGCTTGTGGGTAGTCTCTAGTCTGTTGGGAAGGCAGACCTGGACCCATATAAGGACAACACAATGTGCTCAGAACTATATCAACAAAGTCAGAGAAGTCTTTCCTGAAGAGTTGACATGGGCTGGGTACTGATGACTACCACTTGAGAAGTAGGAGTGGGCCGTTTGGGAGGCAAGAAGGCATTCAAAGCAGAAGGCACGGCTTGGGCAAAAGTTTGGGTATGTGAAAATACATGGGCTAGACAGGGCAAGGGAGTTGGAGGGAAATATGATTTCACTCTAGGTTTGGTACAGAGGAGCAAGGGGAGGGGTAGGCAGGAGTCAGGGTGTGGCAGGCCTTGAACATCAGGCTGAAGATCTCCTACTTCCAAGTATGATGGGGAACTGGGAAGAGCTTCTAAGCAGGGGAGTGACACTGTCAGATTTGGATTTGAAAATGATCCCTCTGGATTAGTCACAACCAGGAGATTGGCTCAGCCCTGCTCCCTAGGTCAAGGCTGATGGGTGAGAATATTTAGGGGGTGAAAGGAGCGATTTTGAGCCTGGGGCACTGGGGAAGGGGTGGGAGCTAAGGCCCAGGAAGGAGTGCTCCTGAACTTGAAAGTGACCATCTCCAAAGGAGGAGCTTTGGGCCTTGATGTGACCTGACTCAGCTAAACAAAGCTAGGGAGGGGCGACAAGACCTGAGGGACTTGTCGGCTCACTGCTCCTGAGGTAACCATTAATCCCTCTCCTGGGGAAATCCAGGGTCTGGTCCCTAGAGGGACAGATCCTAGGCAGAATGGAGGAACACATGGAGGCAGGCTCTGCACCAGGACTGGGAAACCAGAGGGTCCTAATTAACAACCCTGCTGACATCCTGGTCATTGCTGCTTATTTCCTGCTGGTCATTGGTGTCGGCTTGTGGGTGAGAAATTGGGGGTGCTTCTGGGGGCCAGACTTCTGGGGGAAAAGTCTCAGGCAGATCCTATGTTCAGTAGGGGCAGGATGCCTGGATCTTTGAGGGAAACATCTAGGGCTGAGGGGCAAGCAAGTCTTTTGGTAGCCTCAGGAAGGCCCAGCCAACGCTCATTTCCTTGTCTTCCCACCCTTGGATTGGGCTATTTGAAGGGGTCAGTGGCTTTCCATCAGGGACAGCATTCTAAATGAGGTCTCTGTTCCCCTGTCTACGTAATTTCTGACCAGAAGCCCATCCATATTCAAGGCCTCAGGAAAAGTTAGGCCAAATCCAGTCACACTCAAGCTTGGGTAGTTGGGCACTAGGTTATGGCCCGGGTTGCCCTGGGTGCCTTGGAGGAGGTTGGGGTAGGGGGTTGGGTGGGAATCATCAAAAGAGACCAGGACTGGTTAATCTTCAGCCTGAAACAAGGCTGAGGAATGTGTTGAGAAGGCTAATGAAGTCCAAAGATGTGCCCCGAACCTAAGTCTCCCCGCCGATCTTGTCCCTCAGTCCATGTGCAGAACCAACAGAGGCACTGTTGGCGGCTACTTCCTCGCGGGACGGAACATGGTGTGGTGGCCGGTGAGAGAGGCTGTGCCGTGGAGTGGGAGAAGGCCTAGAGAAGCAGCCTAGCTCACCCCCACCTCTGGCCATCTAGGTCGGGGCCTCTCTCTTTGCCAGCAACATCGGCAGTGGCCACTTTGTGGGCCTGGCAGGCACTGGTGCTGCAAGCGGCTTGGCCGTGGCTGGATTTGAGTGGAATGTGAGACACTCTTTTTTTGTCAATAATCCCCACCCCAGTGGGAGCCCCTGGAACTGTCACACCTGCCCCAAGCAGGGGGGATGTAAGACCGGAGGTGGGACTTCCCAGTAGTGGGGTGTGGTTGGGCTTCGAGTGAGGGTTGCATGCCTTGCCTTAGAGGCAGGGGAATGTTGGAGATGACCACCTTCAGGTTAGGGGTAGGTCTCGCTCCTGACTTGCTGTGTAAGCCTGAACTAGCTACTGCCCTCTGTGGCCTTGAGTTACTCCTCTGCAGTGGGGTGAAGAGCCTCAAAGATCATCAAGTCCTTATTCTGGTGCTCTCTTGAAGCTGTGGCCTGTGAGGATCTCTGGACCAAATTAAAGCCCCTGCAGAAGTGGGAAGGAGACAAAGCTCTAGGACTGAGCCTTGTCTTTGAGGGCTGGGAGATCAGGCCTTCCTAGAAGAGGAGGCCTCTAAACTGAGTCTTGAGGGACGGAAAGTTTGGGTGGGTGAGGAGAAGAGAGGAAGTAGCCCTTCAGGCAGAGGCTGGGATCAGGCTGAGGAGTCTATGATTGGATTCATGTGCTGGGGGTGGGGAGATAGGACCCATCTTGGGAAGAACTGGCCTGGGAGGACTAGGAGGGCTCTAGTTAAAGGCCCAGGAAGGTGTCCAGACCCTGTCCCTTCATGTCCAGGGTCTGGGGACATACTCTGCAGTTGCATCCTCTGGGCCCCCAGTTGGAACTTTCCTTGGTGTAGCACATTCAGGAAGAGGTCTCTTAGACCCTTCAGTGGAGAGGGCTCACTCAAGGAAGGATCTCAGTCATTCTCCGCTGTCATGCTGTGCCCGCAGGCGCTGTTCGTGGTGCTGTTACTCGGCTGGCTCTTTGCGCCTGTGTACCTGACGGCGGGTGTTATTACCATGCCACAGTACCTGCGCAAGCGCTTCGGAGGCCATCGTATCCGCCTCTACTTGTCAGTGCTCTCGCTTTTTCTGTACATCTTTACCAAGATTTCGGTATGCACTCATGGAGGAACCCTGGAAGGGCAGGATCATGGAATGGAGGTCTCTAGAAAGCCCTGGAGGGGGCGGGACCAAGGAAAAATCGCTGTAAGAACCATGATGGAGGCAAGGTCTGGAAGGACTAGGTTTGGGGCCTCAGCCACTATAGGTGGGACCTGGAAGGCCAGACCATCAAAAAATGAGAGAACCTTTGAAGCGTGGCCATGTAAGCTCATGGTCTGGAAAGGAGGTAGACCTGGGTCCCTGTCCTGGCTCCTGGGTGCTGACCTGTGCGATCACTCCCTCTCCCAAGGTGGACATGTTCTCCGGGGCAGTATTCATTCAACAGGCTCTGGGCTGGAACATCTATGCCTCCGTCATCGCCCTTCTGGGCATCACCATGATCTACACTGTGACAGGTTGCTGTGGCAGGGGCTTAGGAAAGGAGTGGGCTGGGGAGATGTGCTGGGAGCATCACTGAAACACATTCTGCTCACTAAGCCCTGCCTCCTGATGCTCAGGAACATGAGCCTGGAGAATGGACCATTTCTTTGAAATCTACTCTCCAGGAAGGGGCACATTTTCAAATTTGCACAGACACCATATGTCTGTTTGGGCTGTCTCCACTGACCCAAGCCCATTGCAGGAGGGCTGGCAGCGCTGATGTACACGGATACGGTGCAGACCTTCGTCATTCTTGGGGGAGCCTTCATCCTCATGGGTTACGGTATGGAGCTCAACCAGTGGGGGAGGGGCATGGAGGTTGCAAGTTGCAGAGCTCTCCACCTGGGAGCAGAGACAGCGCATGCTTGTCTCCAGCATGTGGGTCCTCGGGAGGGCCTTGGCTTGGGCCCCAGGTCCCCTGACAGCCTTGCTTTCACAGCCTTCCATGAGGTAGGCGGGTATTCGGGGCTTTTCGATAAATACTTGGGGGCAATGACTTCGCTGACGGTCTCTGAGGATCCGGCCGTGGGCAACATCTCAAGTTCCTGCTATCAACCCCGGCCCGACTCCTTCCACCTGCTCCGGGACGCTGTGACGGGGGACCTGCCATGGCCTGCACTGCTCCTGGGTCTTACCATCGTCTCGGGCTGGTACTGGTGCAGCGACCAGGTGCGGGGTCAGGGCTTGACCCGGGAGCTAGGCTGGGCCAAAACCAGAACCACTGTGAGCGGGGCTGAGATGGGAGGATCTGGAACCCATCTGTGGGAGCCACACAGCATGGTCTGAGGGGTCTGGAACTTGGCTAGGATGGAGTTAAACCAGCCCCAGTGGGGTCCAAAGAATCTGGGTCTGTGAGTGAAAGTGAATTGACGGCAAGTGAATTGCTGAGCCAGAGGTAGGCCTGAATTAGAGCAAAATTAAGGCAAGGCCTGAGGGGGTGAAGAATCTGGGACTGGTCACAGATAGTTGGACGGACATCACTCCAGGTCATCGTGCAGCGCTGTCTGGCCGGGAAGAACCTGACTCACATCAAGGCGGGCTGCATACTGTGTGGCTACTTGAAACTGATGCCCATGTTCCTTATGGTCATGCCGGGAATGATCAGCCGCATTCTTTATCCAGGTAACGTCTGCAACCCCACCCCCATCAAGCGTCCTGTGCCCCATCCAGCCCCTTTCTTGTGCATGCATTCAGATGCTTGTTTTACATTTCTGTTCCTGTCCTTTGATTTGGGAATCTGGTCACCTGGTCCCACCTCCCATGAGGGGTCCCATTTCTCTTCCCCTAGGATTTCCCATCCCCACTTCGGGGGTTGAGTTCCCAGACCAGGTCCGTTCTAGCCACGTCATGTTTTCTTGCCTGCAGATGAGGTGGCGTGTGTGGTGCCTGAGGTGTGTAAGCATGTGTGCGGTACAGAGGTGGGCTGCTCCAACATCGCCTACCCGCGGCTGGTCGTGAAACTCATGCCCAATGGTGAGGGCAGGCATGCTCTGAGGATTGCCACTGGGAGGAGTGACCCCACACCAAGCCCACACCTGCCTGGGGACACCCTGGTGGCCCCGGACTCACAGCTCCCATTGGCCTGCAGGTTTGCGTGGACTCATGCTGGCGGTCATGCTGGCCGCACTCATGTCCTCACTGGCCTCCATCTTCAACAGCAGCAGCACGCTTTTCACCATGGATATCTACATGCGCCTGCGGCCCCACGCAGGGGACCGCGAACTGCTGCTCGTAGGACGGTGCGGCCTGGGTTTCCCCCAGGTCCTGCCCCCTAAATCAGCCTCGGGGTGGGGGCAGGGAACACTTGTAGGATTGGGGGAGACGGGGGTCCGGGGTAAAATCTGATGGCCACCCACTGTAGGCTCTGGGTGGTGTTCATTGTGGCGGTGTCCATGGCCTGGCTACCCGTGGTGCAGGCGGCGCAGGGCGGGCAGCTCTTTGATTACATCCAGGCAGTGTCCAGCTACCTGGCGCCACCTGTGTCTGCCGTCTTTGTGCTGGCGCTGTTTGTGCCCCGCGTCAACGAGAAGGTGAGCCTGTGCGTAGGGGGTGAGCTTGGGTCAGAAGAGCCCAAAAAGGCTGACACTCTCTCCTTTGGCAGGGTGCCTTCTGGGGACTGATCGGGGGCCTGCTTATGGGGCTGGCGCGCCTCATTCCCGAGTTCTCCTTTGGCTCCGGCACCTGTGTACGACCCTCAGCGTGCCCGGCACTCTTCTGCCGTGTGCACTACCTCTACTTTGCCATTGTGCTCTTCGTCTGCTCTGGCGTCCTCATTCTTGTGGTCTCACTGTGCACGGCACCCATCCCACGCAAGCACGTAAGTGCCAGCCTCTGGATGGGTGCCAAACATGCACCGTGTGTGTCAGTGTAGCCCTCTCTACCCCTGGTCTGCCAGCCCACTTCCAGGCATGCCCAGTGGGGAAGACCTGAATTTCTATACTGAGGGCTAATGAGGGTAGGCTGGGAGTCCAGCTGGAAGTTGCATTTGTAAAGCAAGAACAATGTTTTATTTAAATGACATTTATTTGAGATGGTCTGGGGGGAGGTGGCTTGAAGACTGTCCCCCAAAGTCCTTGGCATGGCCTGTGGCACTCAAGCACAGGATCTGATTGGTGGCTGAGAGGGGCAGAGTACCATCTTGAAGGCCCACAAAAGGATTTGGTCTTGTGCTGCTGTAGGGTAGACGCCCCAGGGCAGGGCTGACTGGGGGCCAGGACAAAGGAGCTGGGCAGAAGGAGGGGCTGGTAGAGAAGCGGGGAAAGGCAGCAGGAGGAAACTATGTGGACAAATAACCGCAGGAAGGTACTCTGTTAGCAGGACTAGAAGACCAGAGTCTGAAGTACTACAGTTTGAATGTAGACAGGGACTTGGGTTGATGAAGCAGGGGGTGAGCAGGGCCAAGAGCTTTAAACACAGTTGAAAGGCTTAGGTTTAGTATGAGGGCCAAGGGCAGCCATGGAAAGTTGGGTTTGAGTGAACGGAGTCTGGACTGAGTATATAGGCTGGTCAGAGGCTGCTAAGGTGGACAAGGGACTTCAGGGTCTGGGGTGGTGGAACAGCACTTTCACTTGGTCCCCGCTCCCCTCAGCTCCACCGCCTGGTTTTCAGTCTACGGCACAGCAAGGAGCCGCGGGAGGACCTGGATGCTGATGAACTAGAAGGTTCAACCTCACCCCCTGTACAGAATGGGTGTCCTGAGCATGCAGTGGAGATGGAGGGTAAGGCACTGCTTCAGGAGGTGGGGCTAAGGACCAGGGGAGCCAAGTGCCCTCACACTAACTGTAGGGCGTCATTTGTCCCTAGAGCCCCAGTCCCCAGGACCAGGCCCGTTCCGCCGGTGCCTGCTCTGGTTCTGTGGAATGACCAGTGGTGGGGCGGGTAGTCCCCCGGCCCCTAGCCAGGAGGAAGTGGCTGCAGCAGCCAGGCGGCTGGAGGACATCAGCGAGGACTCGACTTGGGCCCGTGTGGTCAACTTCAATGCCCTGCTAATGATGGCCGTGGCCACGTTCCTGTGGGGCTTTTATGCCTGAGACCAGCGGTGCTGGATACCATGAGCCACTGCCAGGGCAGGGCTCAGCTTCACGATGAATGGGAGTGGGGAGCCTGCAGTGGTGAGAAGGGAGCAGGGCAGGAGAGGGAGGGGGAAGGCTCCTGTTCTGTCCACTGCCCGGGGCCCAGGCTACCTGACTGGCAGTCACAGCCCACGAGGCCTTGGCCAAACCGCCACAGCAGTTCCCCTACGCAAAAATAAAGCTGCTGTTCCCACACCGTGCTGTGGCCAAAGCGTGCTTGCTCCAGGCTCTGTCTGGGTCCTGGGCCTCCATCTGGGCTGCTCACAAGACCTTCTTTTCTGGAGACAGAGGCCATGTGGCCCTCCACTCATCCACCTCTAGCTGGTGCTTCTCAGTCTTCCAGCCTGCATCCTGCAGACCTGGGGAGAGGTCATAAGGGTGCTGCTTGGACTGCGGGAGAGAAGACTTTAGGCTGATCCTGGGGAGAGTGGTAAGGATGGTACAGGCCAGGTACATGCTCTGTGCACGGCCCAGGCTCCACTTGCCTCTGCTGGGTCATTTCTGGCACAAAACAGAGCTAACACCCCATCTGGCTACAGGAGGAATTCACTGAGTTAGCACATGATGGAAAAGAGCTGGAATGGAGGAGGTGCTAAATGAAAGATCGTCATCATCATTCGTGAGCTCTCCCCCCAGTTCTTCAGTGCCAACTGGGATTCTTACAAATTGCTAACGTGACCCAGTCTCTGAGACCATCCTACCCTCCCAACCTATTGACAGGGAAATGAGGTCCAGACTTAAGATCACAGAAACCAGGTCCTCCCCTCAAAGCTAGAGGTGTGGGGATAGGGTTAGACAGAGCCTCTGGGGAGAAGGCTCAGAGGCCAAGGAGCCACAGGGCTTAAAAATGTTACCTTTCAAGAACTGTGGAAAGAGCTTGTCCAACACTTGGTGTGTGTCCCTGACGATGGCCCAGCTGTCTTTCTCTGGACCTGGAGGGGGGTGCAGACCCAGAAGCTCTGAGGTCCCCAAGGGGAACAGAGTCCTTCCTCCTTGAGCCATCAGTAGTCTAGACCGTGAGGTGCTTACCTGCCCGTGCGCGGTTCCTCAGTTCCTCCAGCCCTCTTGGGAGGGGCCCATCTCCCTGCAGGGCTTCCAGCACCAGCCCGTGTGTGGCGGCCCTTAGGATGGTTTCAGGGCCTGCCGTCTGGCTCAAAACGACTTGCACCTGGTCTGGAGAAACCCGGAACAGACTTACTAGGGAAGGGCCACTTCCCAAAACATTCCCAAACTTACCACCTTGATTCATCCCTGTCTGCCCTGAGGCCTTGGCCTGCATGGATGGAGGCTACCTTTCACCCTTTTCCATTCCAACCCCACCTCCAGTTGTCCCCAGTGTTCTGCCCACATTGCGATGCCCGATTTCCAAATACAACGTTATAGTAGCTCATGAGGTGGGTTTATTTTGCATGTCCAATAAGCAGCAGCGTCTTTTAGCACACAACCAGCAGAGCAGTACACTCTAGTGCTTGTTTCCTCAACAGGTGACTCTGGATGAGAGAGGAAAGTTCTCCAGGGGTAACCGAGGGTCATAATCTTATCTGAGTACGTCGCAGTGTACAAAGTGCTTTGCATAATTGCCTTTCTCATAAGAACACACAGGCAATAAAGCAAGTATGTAAGACTCACGTTTCACAGGGACAAAGTGAATTTCATTGAGTCTTGCAGCTATAATTTGAATGCACCAAGTTATAGTCTAGAGCTCCCTCCAGGACACCAGGCAGCTTCTCAACTGTCCAGGGCTTGAGGCCCTGGAGCTGGTGGAATGAGAAGTTGACCTCAAAAGGGTGAATCTAATTCTGGAAGAGCAGGGCACACTTACTTTGTGACAGGTCCCAGCGAAGGAGGTAGGGTTCTTGGTGCCCCTCAAGCAGCTGATGCAGCTCAAAGACACTGAGGGAAAGAAGAGTGAAGGGTGGGGGGAGGAGAAAGCAAAAGCAGGAATAACCATCCAGTCAACTGAACTGTCCTTAGCTCATTTGTCCTTCACCTACTTCCCACCTCTCAGCCGTTACCCATGCACCCCATATTCAGCTTTTTCTTGCTGCATCTAACAAATATATCTCTTATGTCTGCTCTGTTACAGCCCTGCTCCCCTCAAGCACCGTTGCTGACCCCAAGTCTGTTCAGTAGAAATAAAGAACCTAGAATAGAGAGGTGAGGCCCAATCAGGGGGGGCCAGAGTGTAATTGTAATAAAGGGAATGTGTGGGGAGAATGGGGGGGGGGCAGCACTGATGGGTGGGAGACACTGAGCCACTTACCTGGAGGTCAGGCGGTGTAGCGGGACCCCCAAGGATAGAGTCAGAGATGGCCAAAAACCTGTGGGAAGCTGGAGTCAGGATGCCCAGACAGGGGGAGAGACTGGGAGACAGTACTTGAGACCAAGGGGGTGGATCACCTGTCCACAGTGGCTCCATCTGATTAGCTGAAGCGGGGCCGAGCACCTCTCCCCTCTGAAGGAAGTGCGTCAGGACCAGCCGGAGCCGGCCTTCGTTCAAGGTCTCTATGACAAGGGCTCGGACTGCCCGGTAATTGGCGTAGATGTGAAGGGCAGTGAGGAAGAAGAAACAACCGAGGCTGAAGCTGGGGTGACAGAGTGAGGTGGTCAACATGGGCAGAGGCCGGGCCGGGCACCTCTGCCCTGCCCTTGGTCCCGGCTTACCTAGGGCAATGTGACACCAGGGGAAGCATCAAGAGGCTGACCAGGAGCCCGGCCAGGTTTACCAGTGTCTCCTAGGAAAAGGCAGAGGAGTTGGAATTGGGAGGGCTTCCCTCCAGGCCAGGCTTTCACCACATTCCTCCCTGCCCCAGAGCGTCCCGCGCTCCCTACACTGATGAGGGAGCCTTAATAAGTTTTTAATGTTTTTGATGAGTGGGCTGTCATTTAAGATCCAAGCTGCTTCTCTGTCCAGGTAGATACCATGTCCTTGGAACACGTCTTTGTTTTGCAAGAGTCATCAGAGTAGCCCTACACTTAGGCAACTGAGTGTCCGCAGAATAGGGAAGAACTTTTATTTGGTGGTTTAAAAAGACTGATCCCCCTCAGCCCCTTGGTATGCAAAACTGGGAGGCTCATTTGCAAAAGAGTCAAGGAACCACCCAGGAAGAAAGGCACAAGGTCCAAACCTCTTCCCTTGAGAATCAGTATTATTAGAACCCTCTGTTGGCCTGAGATGGCCTGACTGAGCTCACCCGAGGATAACAAACATGAGGCCACCTGCCCTTGAGTCATCATAGGGAGAAGGGTCTGGTTTGGTGCCCCTGAAGTGGGGTCCAAGGGAGAGTTGGTCCCGAGGCTGGGAGACCTCTTCTTACCCAGCTCTCCTGGCAAGGGGGCAGGCTGGGGAAATAAAGGCGGTGGTTGTGATGAAAAAGAGGAGATGAGGCCTTGGTTACACAGGAGCAGGAGGACCTCCTCTCCTTTGGCTGGGAATAATCATTTCCAGCGGCCACATCAAGCAGCAATAAAGCAACTTCGGCAGAAAGCAGGGGCCTGCCACAGGACTGAGCGCATGTCCTGGGTTGTCCCTGTGAGGTGTTCCTGCCTCTGCAGACTACGGAAGGCTTGAGGCTTGAAAAACACAGCTTGAGGGTGTGGGGACACCTGGGGGTTAGAAAAAGAGCCGGCGAGAGACAGCAGGCCTGAAGCTGGGAGATCCTAAGTGCTTATTTCTCCCTTCCTAACGACCTATGGAAGAGATAGTGGGGAAGAATTAGTTCAACCATTTCCTGAAGGAAGGGTACCCAGGGTGACTGAACCTCTCTCTAACTTCTTCCTCTTTAGAATGCCAACAAGTATCCCCTGTATGAGGCCACTGCAAGGATTTAATGAGTTCATATAAATGACATACTTGGCACATGGTTAGTGCATAATAAATATTAGCTCATGGTAATATATTTTTTTAGCTTGTGTTAATATTATTGAAAGGAGTTTGTTTTTCATTTATTTTATGTTTACTTATTATTGAGATGGAGAGAAACAGAGCATGAGTAGGGGAGGGTCAGAGAGAGAGGGAAACACAGAATCTGAAGACAGGCTCCAGGCTCTGAACTAGCTGTCAGCACAGAGCCCGACGTGGGGCTCGAACCCACAAACCATGAGATCATGACCTGAGCTGAAGTCGGATGCCTAGTCGACTGAGCCACCCATGTGCCCCGAAAGGAGTTAGTTTTATATTTAAAAATTTTCTATTTAGAAACTGAGAAAACAATTTAGAGAAGGACAGAAAGTAGTACTAGACAGAACAGAGATTTCTAAATTGTTTCACTGTCAAAGAAAACTGTCCACACTTCTAAACTGGGCCTCACTTTCCTCTTCTGTAAAACAGAGATAATAATAGTATCTGCCTCATGGGGCTGGTGTCAGAATTAAACGGTAAAATGCACATAAGCACTTAGCACAAGGGTTTGGGGGGGGATCTAATATCTGTAGAGTGCAGCCTTACAGGTGTCCCCACCTCTACTTGAGGGTGCCCTGGTCAGGTGAGGACCTAGACCAGAAAGGCCAATGAAACTGTCAAGTGGAGGCCTCTGGCCAATGACCCCAGCCACCTCACATGCTGAGCACTTTTTGACTTGCCAAGCGCTTTAACATATGGGGTGTCACATGACCGGACATTCACCTCCCAGTTTGGGTCTATGGCGTAGATACGGTGAAGGTCATGGCAAGGGCCCACTCTTGGGCACACAGGGAGTGGGCAGGGGCTAAGATGATCAGCTTGGACATTTTGCCACCAGAACTCATGCCCTCAATCTGAGTCAAGAGCAGGGAGCACTCCCCTTCTTCCTGTGTCTCCCCCATCTACCCTCAGGAGCACTTAGGTACATCTCTCCATAGACCTAAATCATGGCCTAACCTGCCTCCCCGCTCCAACTCTCCCCAACCGCAATTCCAGCTGCTCACCTGACTGCTATCCTTGGCTGATACATCCGCCATGTTGTTTCTCCGGGCCTGGTGCATGGTCAGGGCCGCCCGAGTGGCCCCACCGGCCACACCCACAATGCACTGAGTGGGGAAAGGGAGAATGAAGGTCAGAATGGTCATGTGCTATGGCAACACAGGCGCCTCTATGGCTGAGCCAAGTAAATAACTCAAACCAGTCTGAGAAAATCAGGTGATCAAACAGCAAAACCCTGACTGCTGTCCTTAGTATCTTGTTCTCATCCCCAGAATTCCACTAGGTCCACCTCCCCTCTTATTCCTGGAGAAAACTAAAGCTCTGCCTGCCATAGCTCCCTATGGCCCAGTCCCAAGAAACTCCATTTCTTTCCTCAAGGTGGAGGCCCACAGAATGTTCTTAGCTAAGAACTTCCCCGGCCTGCAACTCCTACTTTGGCTGCACCTGCTCCTCTGCTAAGCTCTCAGGCCCAGTCTGGTTTTCAACTTTATGTTTACATTCTGCCTATAACGAAGTCCTCTCCTCCTGTCCCAGAGGTGGCCTAGTCAAGTCTTCCAGGCCAGGTCAGAACCCACAATGATGGTCCTGACCTCCCAGTGTACCTGGACCTCAATCCCTGAGATCTAGGCTGATAGCACTCATCAATGAGGGTCACTGACCACTGTCATCCATCTCATTATTGATCAAATCTCTCAGATGCCAGACACAGATTTACTGCTGTGATATAACTTAGACATAGCCCTTGTTTTCATGAAGTCTACAAATCAGTAGACAAATAAACAAACACGTTGTCATGCAGGCAGAAGAAATAATGCTCAAAGGTCAGAGGAATGTGGTACAAATTAAGGTGAGGTGACCTGATCACGTGGAATCTTGCAATCCTTGTTAAGGGTTTTATCCAGTGGAGTCAGGGAAGTAAACTTATTGGATTTCCATTCTTTTTTTTTTAATTTTTAATTTAAAAAAATTTTTTTAATGTTTATTTATTTTTGAAAGACACACAAGAGTGTGAGCAGGGGAGGGGCAGAGAGAGAGGGAGACACAGACTCTGAAGCAGGCTCCAGACTCTGAGCTGTCAGCACAGAGCCCAACATGGGGCTCGAACCCACGAACTATGAGGTCATGACCTGAGCTGAAGTTGGCCGCTTAACCAACGGAGTTACCCAGGTGCCCTGGATTCCCACTGTTAAAAGGATTATGGGCTGCTCTGAGAAGCAACTGAAGAGAGGCAGAATGGAAGCAGGCAGACTACCTAGGAAGCCACTAGGCTTTTGCAGCAATAAGGAACCGCCAGGTGACACACAGGTGGAGTAAATGGGCTGGAGAGATTTAGGAAGGAAAATAACAGCATTGAATGGAGATTTAGCTGAGGAGGATAGTAAGCCCATGCACATCACCACCAAGGCAGATATAGGGGGGCCCCAGAGGTGGGTACCTTGGCCAGGTTGCTGGTACAGACGGTCATGGTGAAAAAGACTGGAAAAACGGGAGCCATAATCTCAAGGAACATAGCTATATCATTGAGGATATCAGCAAAAAGCCTGGGGGAGGGGATCAGAGGTTAGAGATCGGAGGTAAGAGACTTCGCGATAGACTTCCCTCCCCGCCGTCTCAGCCCCTCCTTACCTCCACTGCTTGGCATTGCAGTCCAGTTTACTCCTGTCGGGGAGGAGAGGTTGGTTTGCAATTTGTACTTAAGGAGAAAACACATCCTGTGGGCAATGCAGGCCATCCCTTCGCCTGAGGTAAAGTCTGAAGGGCTCAGCAAAATCCATACTCGAGGCAGACATCTGTCCCAACACCCTGTCACTGCTGCCTGAAATAGCATTAGCTGGGAGGACCTTCAGTGGTCACTCAGTGTCTCCCCTTTACCAACCCAGGGTACGTCTGCGAAAAAAACTGATTGTCTCGTGGTTGCTCCCTGCCCTCTGGCCCGCCTCTGAGAGAGGTCATCCCTGGGTCCCTCTTCCAGCTCCCCCCTCTTCTTCCCCCATGGTCAAGGGTAACCAGCAAGAAGTCCACATAGTTTGGACTGGTAAACAACTACAGTTAGTGTAACCCCCGCGGTGACAGAGAAGCAGCTCAGAGAGGAAACATGACTTCCTTCAGATCACATGGAAAGCGGGGGCCAAGAGGAAAAAAAAGAAAAAGAAAAAGGCTAAAAGAAAGAGGCAGGCTCTGACATCCAGGCCTGGGACATTTCTATCACACAAGAGGATGGATACCACACAAGGGGATGTTGCAGCCCTCAGACCAGCTTAGAATTCAGCTCTGTTCTTACTCTGACATCTCCTGGAGGGCAAGGGAGCATTCCTGGATGAGGTATGGGACACACATGAGGAATTCCTGAGGGAATAAATGGCAAAGGCAAGACTAGAACGTGTGGGCCTGTTCCAGGGCTCTGCCCAATAAAGCAACTTTTGATACTTTTAATTATAAGCTGTGTGACTTGGGTAAGTGACTTCCCTTTTTAGGTCTGCTTTGCATCTGTAAAATGTACATATTCGGTCCTCTCTACAAAGTTGTTCTAAGGACTAGAGATGATACAGAGCTTGTGAGGCATGGAGCTGTTAACAGCAGCTAGTGTTTTCTGAGCACTTATTATGTACCACGATATGGTATGCACTTTGCATCAGCCATCTCACTGAACAGATTGTAGGGACTGCCTATCTAAGATTAATGGCAGATAATAAATCACTCCTAAGGGTGCCCAATACTGGCTTGAGAAGGAAGCAGGGAGCATAAGATCCTTACACTCTTCTAGATAAATGGTAAGTCTGATTCCATGTGGGACAGGGATCCTGAGGACTGGCCCACGTCCACTCCCTACCAGGCTCCACAAAGTCCAGTCAAGTACCTGAGCCACCAAAGTAGCTTTTGGAGTAAGAGCATTCCTTTTGAATTAAGCACAATCTTGTTCAGGCTTCCCTTTCAACAAGCAGAGGACCTTGTGGCTCTATTTTTCCATGATGGCCAGCAGAGTGGCACATCCACGCTTTTGAAGGCAGATCTGATCATAGCAATGGCTCTGTGGCTTCACTGCTCAGGTGAGTCACCTGGACTGGATACTCACTAAGGATTCCTTAGCTCTGACGAAGTAATTGCTAAATCTCCCCTTCCTCCCCTTGAGACTGCTAGGAGACGGGGGAGCTGAAAACACAGCCAGGGAGAAGACAGACATGACCCCCATCTGGGGTGAGTGGCCAGACCAAGAAGACAAACTCACCCCTTCCACCAGGCAAAGATGATGCGACCCAGCATGCCGGTTGAATCTGGGGGAGAGAGGCACTGGTAAGGAACTAGGAAGAGCCTTTGCGGCTGCTGAGCCTGGCAGACCCTGGCCCTGAACAGCTGATTCACCTTGGGTCACTGCCCTAGGAGCTCAGTTTGGTACAATATACATTGGATAGACAGAGTTGTATGATGGGGTCAGAAGGCTCTAGACTTAGCAGTTCTTCAGTAATGTACCCATGCATGCCAAGACATGGACCAGAAATATTCTTTGCAGCATTATCCATAAATGGCAAAAAACTGGGAATAACACAAATGCTCCTCAACAGGAGAATGCACAGATAGATCCTAGTGCATTCCCTCAGTGGCAATATTAGCAGGGAAAAACCTAATGCACAACTACTCATATCAAAATGGAGGAATCCTGGTACTATTATCGTGCATGAAAAAGTAAGCCACGAAGACGATCTAGAACAAAATACACTTTTCATAAGGCTTTAAAACTAAACAAGACAGTATTTCTGTAAATATATCTATATAGAAAACCTGTTAAAAAAAAAAAAAGGAAAAGCAGGAACTCCTGGGTGGAAAGTTGAGAGGTTATTGTTGATATTCTACCTCTTAGGTTGGGCAATAGAGTCACAGGTGAATTTTAATTTAAATTTTCATCTATACTCAGTAGAGTATACGTTTTAAAAAAGGGACTTGAACTGCAGGTTGATGACGGACAGCTGGGGCCGTGCAGCAGAGGGAGAGTCTTCCTCAGGCTAAAGAGAGTCACAGAAGTCTCTAGAATCAGCTAGACCTTCATTTGAAGAACAAACCTTACTGGCTACTTACTTTCTGCCAGATACTATGTGAGGTTAAGGAGAATACCAGAGACCCAGAAGTCATGGTTCCGGACTCAAAATCCAGTGTAAAAAAGCAAACCATCAGTATGAAAACCACTGATTTAGACCCAGGATCAGTTAACTGTGGCCTGTCGTCTTCTACTCCCTATTTTATAAAGTTTTATTGGAACATAACTGTACCCAGTCATTTACAGATTGTGGCTGTTTTTGTGACACATGGCAGAATCGTTGCTGTGACAAACTAGATAGCCTGCAAAGTATAAAATATTTGTCATCACATCTTTTACAGAGTTTGCCAATGCCTGATTTACACCCCTTATACTGAGAGCAGCATTCCAGAAGTTCAGCGGGGCGGGGCGGGGGGGGGGGGGGGCCTGTCACAAAGGACCGTCTTAGGAACAAGCAACTGGGAAGGCCTCATGCAGTGGACAGAGGACTCTTCATTTGTTTGAAACTGAAGGCATGGACCCTTAAGTGGCAAATGTAAGAAGGGAAACTAGGCTGTGGGGAGGGCTGGTTTTCCCTACAACATATAAAGGTGGGGGCATAGGCTGGCCTTCCCCATTCTCCACTGGAAAAGGTGTGCCCACCCCTTGCCACAACCTCTATCCTTGGGCGGTGAGGCCTTCTACCTAGACATCTTTATCCAGCCCTGGGCGTGAGGAACATCACTAAACACTCTGGTGGCCACCTGAAATCCCTACTCCTTTCAATCTTCACAACAACCCTATGAACTTCGAGAGAGCACCTCCTTTCACAGATGAAGCAACTGAAGCTCCGGGAAGACAGTCAATAAAAACAGGACATTTTACAAGAAAATCTGAATTTCCCAGGGTTTTTTTTTTGGGAAGAACCTGAAGACACAGCAACACCGAGCCTGCCCTCCCTTACTACCGCCACTGGCTGGCACTGAGCAGTGGCTACCAGAGGAGGCAGGTGCACAAGGCATTTCCACCAGGCCTGCTCTGCTCCTACATTTCTGTCCCCTGTGTGTCCCTGGAAATAACACCCACCAGGTGGCTTTACAGGCTTCCTCCATCACTTACCTTAACCTCTTCCTTTCAAGTATATCTTATTCTCCACAAAATTTTTTATTGTTCTACTTAAGATTCTTGTATTGGATCAACTTAGGGACTCTGAACATGCCCAGGGTATTCTTACTTGTTGAGGGAGCTCACTGGGCCAGACTCAACTTTTCTTCCTTCTGACTACACACTCGTAGCCAATAAGGTTTATGTCCTGCATACAAGGGTCACTGGGTGCAAAGGGAGCCTATCCTCTCTTTCATCAGCAGTCGGCAAGGCTCTTGTCAGGATCTGGCAGTTGGCACTAGGCTGCAATAATGACACAAAGCCTTCTTATTATCTCAAAGTCAACGCTGTCCACTAGACTAGGAAACTTAATTCCTACTTGCCTCACTTACAATTCGTTGAGCTGTAATGGCCTAGAAATGTTTGAGCAGCAGTAAGGGATAAGCTGTCCGCAATTTATAAAAGGCTCCGCTCTGAATCCCACTGGCAAAAGTGTGTGGTAGTCAAGAGTGAGACACAGGAGTCCATTGGGGTGGGTCCAAATCCTGGCCCTATGTTAACTCAGGCCAAGTGACTAAACCTCTCTGTGCTTCAGCTTTCCTCTCTGAAAAGTATATTAATAATGATATCTACTTAACATGGCTGCTGCGGAGATTAAGTTACATATTACACATAAGAGCACAAAATCCCTGGCATACAGTGGTAGGCTGTCAAAATATTAGCTTCTGGGAGAATGACTGTTGTTAGTCATGACAATTAATCCCATGTTCCAGTAAGAGCTCTGAGTGTGGGAATGACTACAGAAAATTCCCAAGGAGTTTCTTACATAAAGCTCTGCATACAAATTTCCTAGGTTTGATGGAAAGGAGTTTGTAAACTCTTTCAAAAAGCTTCTTTTAGTACCAACAACAGGCTTTAAAAAAAATGGATATTTTTGCATATCTTAAAGTGATCTCATTTTTTTTTAAGTAAGTAACTTGAAGACATATATAGGCAACATGTTGGCAAGAAGACTAGGATAGTTAGAAATGAGATGAAAACATCAACTACTGAATTCCAAACACCCAGCCAATAGCAGAGCAACAGAAGAGGCCCAAATTAAACACACACTCTGCTTCAAATCCATGCCCTCTAATTTACTGGCTGTGACCCTAGCCAAGTTACTTGTTTGTGCCTCAGTTTATCTGTAAAATGGGGATAATGACAATACCCATCTCAGAGTTACTGCAAAGGCAGTGCACTTAATGACTGGCAAATAATAAACACTGTGTGAACTATTATTATTAAAAGGAAAGAAGACTACAACATCAAGCCACAGATCACCACTTCTCCACTATCAGAGAAAGGGCTGCTTTCAAGAGGAGGCTCACATTTGGCTGGTCTGTTCAGTCGTAATGGTAAGGACGCAAGCACAGGCCTCTTGATCCTCTAAAAGATCCACGGAGGTTCACCAGAGCTGCGGCCAGGCTCATCCAAGCAGAAAGAGCCTTCCCTTGGGGTCTGGTAACTCCCCACTGAGAACAGCAATGACACACAAGGGGCAGTAGAGACAGCCATAAGTGAGTGTGGCACGGCACCAAACCATATGCTTTACTTTTCATTAGCAGTTTTTAAAAAAGCTGTCCACATCCAACAGATGATTATAATAAGTTATTATTTATACCATTATCTAGTATTCCAAGAGGTTCTAAAATGCCTTTCATTCTTTTTTTTTTTAATGTTTTTTATTTATTTTTTAGACAGAGAGAGACAGAGCATGAGTGGGGCGGGGCAGAGAGAGAGGGAGACACAGAATCCAAAACAGGTTCCAGGCTCTGAGCTGTCAGCACAGAGCCTGATGTGGGGCTTGAACCCACGAACGTGAGATCATGACCTGCGCCAAAGTGGCCATTTAACCAACTGAGCCACCCAGGCGCCCCTAAAATGCCTTTCATTCTTCCCAGAACCTCCTCTTTCCTACTCAGGACTATTACAAAATTGTATTTCTTCTAGAACTAACAAATTTCCCACACCTCAGGAAGCTGTTGGTTTTATTCAATTACCGGTCTCATGCAGCCCTACACAGAAACTAGGGATAAAGGAGGAGAATGATTAACTTAGGGACTTGAGCTCCAGATGATTTGGGAACTCTCAACAGTATGTACAGGCAACTGAGTGTGGCTGCAAGGCTGGTGCTCAGGATGAGGCTATTCTGGTGGCGGGCGACTAATTATCGTTGAATAAAAGCAATAAAAATATTTAAAATTAACCCAACTGAATTTTGGTTTTTAACAGGGTACAAGCCACTGTTCTAAGGACTGGGGAGAGTTGGCTCCCAGATTCCAATCAGGCACGAGTCCAGAAATATACACATCACAGCCCAGAACTAGAGGCCAGCCCACTGGGATGGGGGAGAGGAGAGACTGGGCTTCCCGAGGCCGGAGAGGTGGCAGGGCTGACAGCAGTGACAAGCGAGGCTCCAGGGGCCCAGCTCACCTTTCACCAACCAGGTGGCAGTGGCAGCTGAGACAGAAGCTTTGGCGTTCCCGACCCCTATGCCCAGCAAGACTGCGTGGGTGGCCAGGGAGCCTGAGAGGCTGGAAGCAAAGGCCTGGAGGAAAAAAAAAAAAAAAAAAAAGGTGGGGTGAGGAGTCTGCGCAGGGGCACGACGGCCTAAGTGCTATTTAGCATCAGCTCTTCCAGATGTGTGAACTGGAACTTGTCACACCCCCGCCCTCGGCTTCAGCCTCCAATCTCTAAATGGGGAGACAGGTGGCCCGCATGGTCTCCCTCGCCCGTGGCTGTATTATGCCCCCCCCCGCCCCCCCCCGCCCCCCCCCGTCGGCCGGGCTGACCTGCACGGAATCCCAGAGCTGGTAGGGCAGATAGTCCGGGCTGACGCTATCGGGGAAGCCCTGCGGCAGGAACACTGCTAAGAGACCCGAGAGAGGTGAGGCCGTCCCGAGAGCCCCGCCTCCGCCGCCATCCCGTCCTTGGGGTTTCACTGTGAAGGCCCCGCAGAGCTCCCACCAGCGCCACCCGCGAGCTTCCCACTGCAAGCTCCCGTCGGCTGCGGCGAAGCAGCCCCGGGCCGCCCCGGAACCGAACTGTTCAGAGCACAGCGGGGCTTTAAGACCCGTGCTGTCAGCCATCTCTCAACTCTTAAGGCCCGTTACCGGGAAACGTGGCAGGACTGCATTTCCGGCGTGGCTACGGCGGCTGTACAGGTGCAATCTTTCTTCGCCAAAAGGTCGCGGGCGTTTGTGTCCTCCTTTGTCCAGCCAAGGAACCCACATTTCCTCTCTGACCTCCTGGCTTCTCTGAGGACACCCTAGGGCTGGTCCCTGCCCTTTTATAGGTGGCCGGGGGGAGCAATAGGAGCGCTTTAGCCCGCTAAGTCCGGGAAATACCTGCTTTCCTGTAACCCGCAACTCTCAGTTATGGGGATAAGGAAACAGGGCATCCCTGGGGAACCCTTGTGTTTGAGAACGAGGGCCGCCACAGAATTTTTAGTTGTGTGATTCTGGGTAAGTCAGGGTCCCTCTCTGGGGCTTAGGTGCTTTGTTGTTGTTGTTGTTGCTGCATGGGCACGGATTATATATTACTCTTTATTTTATCCTCAGTACCTAACACACAGTAGGTGCTTCAAAGATATTATGAATGAATGAATGAATGAATGTATGCATGCATGCATGCATGAATGAATGAACTAACTAATGCATGAGAAGTTGGACCAATTGATCCCTGAGGTCCTGGGCCTTACCCATGACTGGAAGAGTATTATTTCTGAAAGGATCCTTAGGACATCTGAGGAATGAGAAAATCAAAGGGTTGTAATGAATAGTCTCAGAAAATGAAATAGGCAAGAAGTGTGTGTTTATTGGTGGAGAGGGTCCATGGAATTGAGGCGAGAGTCTAAAGAGTATTTCCCTCTCCCAACTCATCACTTTTTCTCTTTCCCTCTCCCTTTCTCCTTCCATCTAGTGCAATGTTCTGATTCCAAAGTAGAATTTTTAAGAAAATTCTTTTTTACATTTCTTCATTTTTGAGAGACAGAGAGAGACAGCACAAGTCGGGGAGAGGCAGAAAGAGAAGGAGACACAGAATCCGAAGTAGGCTCCAGGCTCTGAGCCATCAACACAGAGCCCAACGTGAGGCTGAACTCACAAACTGTGAGATCATAACCTGAGCCGCAGTCAGATGCTTAACGAACTGAGCCACAGAGGTGCCCCCAATTTTTTTTTAAATCAGAAAATAAAACATCCGGGTTTCTCAGCCTGGTATTCTTGGACTCTCACAGTCTGACTCCCTGGTTGAACCTTCTGATTCTCCCAAACGGATAAAGGAGCATAAGGCAAGCTGAGGGCAAAGAAGCACCAGCTAGCAACTGCCTAGACCCAACCCCAGGTGGGATATATGTGACATTCCTCAGGCACTTGCGGCTGCCCAAGAACAAAGGAAAGGGAGAACCAATGGTTAACTGATAGAGATCACAGTCATGCAGAACAGAAGTCTCCATTAGTTTATAAATGTCTTAGTAAATTATAAGAAAAAGGGCAATCTTATCAATAGCCTAACCTCCAGAAACCCACAGACTCAATTTTCTGGAGCCCTAACACCACCTTCCCCTCCATGGTGATGTGGAGAACAAAGACAAGATGAAAATATAAATTAAATTAAATTTCTTTATAACCTGCAGCCCATTGACAAATATTTGAGATAGGCAGAGTAAAACATTCCTCCAATAAACGCCTGACTGTCTTGTCATAATGTTAATGTCTTCCTAGAGGGAAAGCAACCTTAGCTTAACAATAGCAACTCCTCCAGTATCGCAGGCGTCCTCTTCATGAAATAAAGCATATGAAAGTCCTTTTGGAGGTCTCCCTTTTGCCTTTACCTCTCCCAACTCCATAGTATATAATTAGTGCAGCTCTTTCCGCCACAGGTCATGTCTCTGTGCTTTCATAAAATCACCTTTTTGCACCAAAGATGTCTTAAGACATCAGCTTTGGACCCACCACCACTCCAGAACCACATTAAACTATTATCTTGGGCCTTAACCTGGAACACCCTTCTACCCTTCTTCGCCTTATCTGAGACCCACACAGAGTCTCTTTGCTGCTGAGATAGACCCGGGGCACTTCATTATTTTTTTTTTTTTAATTTGAGTTTCTTGGTAGAGTGAAAAAGTGAAGGGTTACAAACATAATATTTTATGTATGTATGTATTTGTTTTATTTAAATTCCAGTTCGTTAACAAAGTGAAATATTAGTTTCAGGTGGATAATTCAGTAATTCAATGCTTCCATACAACACCTGGTGCTCATCACAAGTGCTCTGCTTAATACCCATCACCTATTTAACCCATGCCCCCACCCACCTCCACGCTGGTAACCATCAATCTGTTCTCTATAGTTGAGTCAGTTTCTTGGTTTGCCTCTCTCTCTTTTTTCCTCTATGCTCATTTGTTTTGTTTTTTGAAATTCCACATAAGTGAATTTATATGGTATTTGTCTTTCTCTGACTGATTTATTTTGTTTAGCTTAATCCATTTGTGTCATTGCAGATGGCAAAATTTCATTCTTTTTAATGGTTGAGTGATATTCCAGTGTGTGTGTGTGTGTGTGTGTGTGTGTGTGTGTGTGTGTGTAACATCTTTATCCATTCATTAGTCAATGGATACTTGGGCTGTTTCCACAGTTTGGCTATTATAAACTGCTGTATATTGCTGCTATAAACATTTGGTCACATATATCCCTTTGAATTAGTATTTTTGTATTCTTTGGGTAAATACCTTGTACTGTAATTGCTGGGCCATAGGATAGTTCTATTTTTAACTTTTTGAGGAATCTCCACACTGACAAATGTGTAATATTTTAAATCTTAGCCTCTGTGAGTGCACTGAACTCTGAACCAACCGCTATGAATGAATTCTCTCAGAGGGCCTTAGTTTGAGCCTAGGTTCTGTCACTTAGTATCTATGAGATCTTGGGCAAGTTTCTTAACTCTCTGTTTTTCAGTTTCTCCATCTGTAAAATGGCAATAATATAATAAGACAATAGGGTTGGGATGAAGATTAAATGATTTATATATGTAAAGCCTTTAAACTATGTTTGGCACACAGAATATGCTATTTACCTGTTGACCATTATTTGGAGTTAATGTCAAGTGTTCAAACATAGTGCTTTTTGCTCCATATGAAGCCATTCAAATGGCTCTCATGACTAGCATCACCATATAATTCATTATCCAAGTCAGAATTTTTGAGTGTCATTAAAGGAGGCACTATTAATAATTGAATTGGGAAAATAGAGCTGTTCTGGGCAAATTGATATATAGCGTCACACTAATTATGGATCTCTTAGCTTTCACTGTTGTCCACATTAACCTCCCCCTGCTCAGACACCATGCTAGCCCTTGTTCGCTGTAGCACTTACTTAACTCCTAGCATATGCTTGCTGGAGCCAGTTTGGATTTCCTTTTATTAGGTATCTATGTCCTGTCTTTCCAAACGGACTGGAAGTGTCTGAAGACAAGGACTCATCATACACTTCTTTGATAAGTATCCAGATCAGTGGCTTAATGAAGAGGTGGGTGATGGTTCCCATCTTCCTACCCCAGGAAACCTCTCGGCAGCCTGCATTCAGCAGTATACCAAGCACTGAGCGGAATATTCCAAACTGCTTTCCTCTTTGACTTTGCCCTCATTGATCCCCACACTCCCACTCCTGCCCCCTTACAATCTGCTGTCAATGAAATTTAAAGTTCCTCTGCTTAAAACCTCAGTGGCTTACCATTACTTTTATTTTTTTTATGTTTATTTATTACTGATACAGAAACAGAGCATGAGTGGGGGAAGGGCAGAGAGAGAAGGAGACACAGAATCTGAAGCAGCTCCAGGCTCTGAGCGATTAGCACAGAGCCCAACATGGGGCTCGAACCCACAAACCCTGACATCATGACCTGAGCTGAAATCAGGCGCTTAACCAACTGAGCTACCCAGGTGCCCACCCCCCCCCATTACTTTTATGGAAGAAATCTATAAATCCTTCAAATCCTTCAGTGGTTTTTCTTCACACTTGAAAACAAAAACATAAACTTCTTGTCATGGCCCGCAAAGCTCTGTAGATTGGGTCCTGTCCTATTTCTCAGATGTTTTCTTTATAATTCGTCCTCTATTCATCCACTGGAACAGAAACTCCAGGAGGACAGGAACTTTGTCGTTGGCACCGAATATATACCTAGTGCCTGGCGCAAGGTGGGTGCCAAATACCATATAGTAGAATAAATGAATTTATTCTCTCAATAGCCCTTGTAAAGTAGTCATTATTTCATCCCTTCTTCACAAACAAGAAAACTGGGACTTATATATGTGAAATGGCTTCACTGAGGTTACAGAGCTGAGAAGTGGCAAAAGGATTCATTTATTCATTCAACAACTAGTTTAGTGAGTGGTTGCCACTCGTCTAGGCACTGAGGCAGGACTTATATTTGAGGCTAATAATTTTAGAAATACATCATCTTTTTCCTATCTTTTAAATTTTGTATTCTTTATGAGAATTATAAAAATAATGGATATATTCTTTCTGTGAAATAATTCAAACAATAATATAAATAGATAAGATCAAATTCTCCCTTAACATTAATCTCTTTATCCATTTCCCAACAAATACTAGACAATCCCCAGGAGTAAACATTGTTTACTATTCTACACATGCACACACACACACACACACACACACACAGAAAAATATATAGTTTTATATTTTAGTCCTTACACTATACTCCCAAGTTTGCAGTCTGGGGTAACCAGCTCTAACTATGATTCATTTAACATTATCTTAGAGATCTTTTCATATCAGCACATATGTATCTACCTCGTTTATTTTAATAGCTGCATGTCATTCCATAGTATGAATGTGCCATAATTTCTTTAATAATTCCCCATAGAAATGGGCCTATGGGTTTTTCAACCTTTTCATTATTACAAATAACTTCGTTATTTTCTTTAAAATAGAGTTCAATGCAGAATCATTGGGTTGAATGGTATCTGTATTTTAATTGAAACAAGTTTTGCCAAATTATCCCTTTAAAAAGCTTTACTAATTTGTACTCCTAACAGTGTATGAAAATGATTGTTATAATCAACTTATGTATATTTCTATGGCCCAAAAAATTTCTTTTGGGCAGCTTTGCATTTTAATCTCCACTTTTGTATTCTTTTTATAAATTAAAAATTAAAAAATATATTTAAGTTTATTATTTATTTTGAGAGAGAGAGAGAGAATGAGCACGAAAGAGGGAAAGAGGGAGGGGGACAGAGACTCTAAAGCAGGCTCTGTGCTGACAGCAGAGTCCAATGTGAGGCTCAAACTCACGAACCGCAAGATCATGATCTGAGCTGAAGTTAGACTTTTAACCGACTGAGCCATCCAGGCAGCCCTCTATTCTTGTGTTCTGATCTGCTTTTTTCACTATAGATCATTTTTACATTCTAGAGAATTTCATAGATAGTGAACTATACTGTATATAATGTTTTATGTCTGGCTTCTTTTACTCAACAGAATTATTCTGAGATTCATCCATGTTGTCATGAGTATCATTAGTCTGTACTTTTTATTGCTGAGTAGTATTTACTTGCATGAATACACCAAAATTTGTATGTCTATTCAGTGGTTATTGGACTTTGGGGTTGTTTCCATTTTTTGTTTTTTATGAATAAAGCTGCTGTGAACATTTGCATTTGCATGTAAGTGGTTTTGTAGACATGTGTGGTCATTTCTCATGAACTCCACCTAGAAGTGAAATTGCGGGGTCATATGGAAGCATATGTTGAACTTTATAGGAAATGGCCAAATTGTTTTCCAAAGTGGTTGTACCATTTTACACTCCCACTAGCAATGTATGAGAATTCTAGTCATGCCATATCCTCACCAACACTTAATCTGTCTTTTAAAATTTTAGTCATTGTTGGGGCGCCTGGGTGGCTCAGTTGGTTAAGCAACTGACTTCGGCTCAGGTCATGATCTCGCAGCCTGTGAGTTCGAGCCCCATGTCAGGCTCTGTGCTGACAGCTCAGAGCCTGGAGCCTGCTTCAGTTTCTGTGTCTCCCTCTCTCTCTGCCCCTCCCTCCCTCACTCTCTGTCTCTGTCTCTCTTTCTCTCTCTCTCAAAAATTAATAAACATTAAAAATATTTAAAATTAAAATAAAATAAAATTTTAGTCATTGTAGAGGGCATGCAGTGCTACCACTTTGTAGCTCTAATTTGCATTTTGCTGATGAGTAATAATGTTGAGTGTCCTTTCATATGCTTATTAGCTATTTGTGTATCTTCTTTGTGAAATGTCTGTTCCAGTCTTTCATCAACTTAAAAAACTAGATTCTTTCAGGATCAACTATAAGAGTTTATCATAAATTCTGGATATATGTTCCTTGCCAGGTTGTATTGCAATTATTTCCCTTAGTGGTAAAAAATATCTCCTACCCTAGATAAATAAAAACATGTTCACACAAAAATCTGTACAAAAAATATTTATAGCAGCTCTCTTCATACCTGCCCCCAAATGCAAATAACTTATATGTCCTTCAGTAGGTAAATAAATAAACAAACTAGTGCACCCATGTGATGCATGCCCAGCAATGAAAAGGAACAACTTACTGTTACTTGCAACAATTTGCATGAAAGCTAAGGGCATTATTCTGACGAATAAGCCAGTCTCAAAGGTTACATACTGTAGAATTCCATTATAAGACATCCTCAAAAACACTGAATTGTTGGGATGGAGAACAGATCAGTGGTTGGCAAGGGTTAGGGTGGGCGTGGGGGTGGCTGCAAAGGGGAGTATGAAGGAGTTTTATGTGGTGATGGAAATGTTCTGTGTCTTGATTGTGGGAGCAGTTGTATGAATCTATGTAATAAAAGTCAGAAATTGTACACCAAAGGGAAATCAATTTTGCTGTATGTTAATTAAGACCATACTATAAACCAAAGAGTAAATCAGCAAAGCCTTTATGAATATATAGGTGCCTATGAATGTTGGTTTTTGAATGGAGAAAGATGTGACAAGAAATAAATACATCTTTAATGCTGGTTGCTTTGTTGGGGGAAGGAAACAAAAATGACCAACCTTTTCAGTGTACATTTTTGTATCATTTCAAAATGCTTCAAGTAGCATGTGCTGATTTTAAAATTTGAAAAACATCGACTGAAAATGGAAAACATTAGGAAAATATTTAGAAAGGAGAAAAACCTATTTCCGCTTTGTTGAATACCTGATGATATGGTAGAGAACAAGACAAATGTGTCTCCATTCTTGTGGAGCACAGCCTTGTAGAGTCCGATTTCCCACATCTTACAGGTGGCTCATCTGCAAAATGTGGCTACTATTAGTCCCTGTCTAATAGGATTTTTTATAAGGAGAAATGCCTCAAAACATGCTTGAAACAGTGTGTGACACAAATGATTAATGCAGCTGCTATTAATATAGGATCAATGAATTGGAGAATAATTACCATCACATTGTTGTGATGACTTAAAAGTGTCTCAGTATCCCCCAAATAGAAAAACATTAATTCAAAGGGATATATGCACCCCTATTTTTATAGCAGCATTATTTATAACTGCCAAATTATGGAAGCAGCCCAAGTATCCATTGATAGATGGATTTATATATATATATATATATATGTATATATATATATGTATATATATGTGTGTGTGTGTATAAATATATATATATGTATATATATGTGTGTGTGTGTATAAATATATATATATATATATATAAAATGGAATTTTATTCAGCCATAAAAAAGAATGAAACTTCCCATTTGTGAAAACATGGATGGAGCTAGACAATATAAGTGGAGCTAAGCAAAGTAAGTCAGGTAGAGAAAGACAAATGCTATATGATTTTGCTCATAAGAGAAATTTAAGAAACGAAACAAACAAGCAAGGGAAAGAGAGAGAGAGACAGAGGCAGAGGTTGCCAGAGGGGAGGTGGGTGGGAGCATGGGTGAAATGGGTGCTAGGGATTAAAGAGGGCACTTGTCCTGGTGAGCACAGGGTGATGGATGGAACTGGTGAATCACTGTATTGTAGATCTGACGCTGTATGTTAACTATACTCGATTTAAAATAAGATGAAAAAAAGGTGTCTGTCATGTAACAGGGGGTCAATTAAAGTTAGTTTTGTTGGCCTAAATTTTACGTTTAGAGCGTGGATACTGGGATGTGGGGCAGATGGCAATGGCTTGTCCTTGCTTAGTTTTCTAGGTCTCCTCACTTATCTGCTTTTCTTAGCCTTGCTATCTTTTCACTTCAGGGAGACCTCTCCCTCCTTCCCATCTCCTGACTGACCTATCACCGTCCTTCAGAAGCTGAATGCAGGGTGTTTCCCTCTTAGGCTGACACTTGACTCCTTGTCTACGGTTAGCTTAGAGAGGGACATACATACCCTGAAAAGTGTGGGTGACACGTACAGAGCACTGTTGGACCTGCAGGTAAGCCACGCTGGGGCACATGTGGTCTCAGAGCAGGGCATGATTTGAAAAGTGTTGGAGGAGAAAAGGATACTTAAATTCAATCTCTTTCTTTAACCTAGGCAGATGGCCCTTCTTCAGGCCAATAAGGATCTCATTTCCAAAGGAATGAAGGAATTTAATGCTCTGCTGAATCAGCAGGTAAGCCCAGGCACTGTTTCAAAGGACGGGCCTTTCTCTTTGTGGGTGGGTGTGGGCAGACAAGGGAGGAGAATTTGGAGCTGGGAGAGAAATGGTGCCGTTGATAGGAAGAATTGGAAACGGGGAATGCAATTCCGAGAAAGGAGGAGGTCGGAGTTTGTGAGTTATTCCTGAATCACACTGCTGACCACATTCTCCCTTGCCATCCCCTTGCCCTGCAGGTCTTCCCTAATCCTTCCATCCCTGAAGAAGCCATGGTGACTATAGTGGATGACTGGGTGAACTTCTACATCAACTATTACAGGAGGCAGGTGGTGGGGGAGCAGCAGGAGCAGGAGAGAGCTCTACAGGAACTTCGGCAAGAGCTGGATACTCTGTCTACCCCTTTCCTGGCCAAATATAGAGCCTTCCTGAAGTCGTTGTGAGCATCTAAATCAGCCCACTGCCTTCTCCCTAGCCCAGAAACCCAGGCCAGCGTCCCTAAGAAACTCTTAAATCCTGCCTCTGTATTCTTCAAGTGCTCAGGCTCTGCTTTTTCATGGGTTTTTCTACCTTGACACTTAAATAAAGACCAATTGGTTTGCTGGTCTTCCTGGCTATTCTGTTCTTTTTCAGTTGTCGGCCCCTGACTTGCATAAGCAGTTGGTTCCTTTCCTTTAGCTCTGCTTCCTAGGTATGATCCCGAATATTTAAATTT
This sequence comes from Suricata suricatta, assembly GCF_006229205.1. NCBI lineage: Eukaryota > Metazoa > Chordata > Mammalia > Carnivora > Herpestidae > Suricata > Suricata suricatta. The sequence continues at coordinate 22,516,554 of NC_043707.1, forward strand.
GTAGAGCAGAGGTTAGTAGTCTTAAGTAACCACTGGGCAGTGCTAAAATAGCCTGAAGGAGAGGCCAGGTAGGCAGAGACTAAAGAAAAAGTTTCAGGGGGGAAGGGGTCATTAAAAAAAAGAAAGAAAGAAAGAAAAGAGAAAAGAAAAGAAAAACCTCTCAGGAAATTGTGGTCCTATGGCATTTCTGTTTGAAGACAAGTTGTTGGAAGACAATTTATTCATTAAAAAATTGTTTTAAATGTTTATTTTTGAGAGAGACAGTATGAGCATGAGCATGAGCGGGAAGGGGCAGAGAGAGAGAGGGAGACACAGAATCCAAAGCAGGCTCCAGGCCCTGAGCTGTCAGCACAGAGCCTGACACGGGGCCCAAACTCACAAACCACAAGATCATGACCTGACCAGAAGTGGGAAGCTTAACTAACTGAGCCGCCCAGGAGCCCCATAATTTATTCCTCTCAGGCTCAGTGGAATCAAGAGGCCACACATCTCGATTTTCCAATTTCTTGCCCTTAGTACCTTAGCTGAACAAAGTTCTAGGAGCTCATGACTCTAATTCCACAGAATGCTTCCTTGTAGTATTTTGAGTTGAAGAGGATCTTTGGAAACATTCAATACATCCCTTATTTTTCAGATAGGAAAACCTTTGGCTCCATAATCCCTCAGTCTCAAATCCCAGGATTAGGAAGAGGAGATCCTGCCTCCCTCTGCCACCCCAACCTTCTCCTGTCATCCCCCAGACTAGCCTCCCTTCTCTTCAGCCTTTAAACCCTATACGCATCATCATTTTAGGGTTTAGAGTGGAATCATGGCAGGCCTAGGCTCATGGGTGTTTAAACAACAAAATGAAAATGTTAGAAAGAGGACTGTCCTGCATGCATGCTTTTCGGTATGGGCTCAGCAGGAGTGCTCCAGGGATGGAGGGTGCAGGTGGTGAGGTAGCAGGAAGCAAGGGCCTAGGGGGCAGGGCACCCCGATTAGAGGTGGGCATGGGGGAGAGGGCTGTTTTCTCCTCAGCCAGAAAAGTTTAGGGGTGAGAGGGTGACTTGCCTTCAGCAAGTCTTAGCTTTGGGTCTATGCACTCATACCTCTGACTTTGGTTTTGGAGCCTTGGTAGTCTAGTTCAGGTTCCAAAGGGAAGGCACTTAGTATCCCCAACCATCCTTCCAAACTTAGGGTGTGAGGATGTCAGGACTCATCAAGAGAGTTACAGTCTTCCAGGGAATCAGGCAGTGAACAACTTTCAGGTGTGGTTCGTGGCCCAGATGGAGGCCACCGCCTTCCCACTGCACCCTCAGGAAATTTCAGTCTGTTAATGGGAATCCAGGGCTTGCTGAGATGGGATACTTGTTAATAACCTCACCTTTCCAAAAAGACTTGCACTACTGTGCATAGGTAGAGAAGAGAGGCTGAAAAACCATGTGAAAAAAAATATTAGATTTACTCTATTGCCATATGAAGCTGAAAAGAATGGTCAAAAACCACCATGCCTTAGTTAATGACGATAAATTTTCCATAAGTTGGGAACTATCTAGCCTTGGGAGTGCCTAACTAACCATTTCTCAAATACTCAAAGGAAGATGACTAATTATCAGGTATGTTGTAGTGGGAGAAGGACACCACACACCATGCAGGGCCACAGTGGGGAAGCGTTTGGGAACAGAATGAAGAAGGGCTGGGGGGGGGCAAGCCTTGTAGTAACAAGATGGGGAACGTGAGCCCCAGTTCCTGCAGGAGGGTCTGGCTGGCTTGCTGGGTCATTCCCAAGGCTGGCAGGGAACGGGAGCCTAGCAAGTTGCCTGGTCCCTGTGACAAGGGGGTTGATTGGCTTGAGGACCTTCTCTGTGGGAGCAGAGGGGGAAGGGAACCTGCACTGAGGCCACTGGAGGCCCCCTGATTTCACCAGATGTCAAGGCAACCCTTCGTATTGAATCTTAGTCCCAGACCTTACAGCATAAATGTGATGTCCCACCTGTGCTCCTGGGGCAAGATGGGGACAGTGCAGATCCTGCCTACAAAGACTGCATGTGATAGCAGGAGGGTCTGGGGGCCCTGTGCACTAAAAGGTAAAACATGTCCCCTTCAAGGTCAAGGGAAAACTTGCTGAGAGGACAGCGAGGCAGGCGCTGAACAGAACCTATTAGCCAAATCTGTAATAGCAAAATATTCACCATCGTTAAATTTGTTGGGATCCCAGGTGTTTGAAGGCACCAGGGTTTCTACTAATTTTTTCTATGAGAGAGTGCGAGGTGGGGGAAGGGGCAGAGGGAGAGAGAGAGAGAATCTTAAGCAGGCTGTATGCTCAGCACGAGGCTGGACCCCGGGGCTCAATCCCACCACCCTGTGATCATGACCTGAGCCTAAATCAAGAGTTGCATGATCAACTGACTGAGCCACCCAGGCACCCCTCACACTGATCCACGTGGACTGAAAGGCGAGTTAACTCTCCATAAGAAATTCACACTGTTGTAGACGAAATTCAATACTGAGTAGACAAAACCACAAACACCTCCTTTCGTA
>NC_043707.1:22519173-22544507 GCF_006229205.1 Suricata suricatta
ACCTCCGCTGTGCCCTCGGCGTGTTTTTCCTTAGGATCTGAGGTTTTTCCCTCTGTCCCTTAATGTTCCCTCTAGGCTGGTGTCTCGCAGTGGAGCTTCGAGTTCCCCCTGAGAGGGCCCCCTGCGAAGGACAGTGGTGGGGACCGACTTGCAGGAGGTGAGGGAGTGAGCCCTGTGGATGTCTGTGGGAACGGTGTCCCAGCCAGAGAGCAGGGAGGGTGGGAAGCCCTGTGGAGAGAGCAGCCCTGGCGTGTTTCAGGAAGGACCAGGCCAGAGGGAGGGCAGCGCAGGAGGGCAAAACGGGCCTCACTGAAGAGTGAGGTGACCTGACTTGGGTTTTATGGGATCATTTCTCTGTTGAGAGCAGCCCATAGGGAGCAAGGACAGAGCAGGCAGAGCAGTTAGTAGGCCAGTGGAATATTCCAAGACAGAGGTGCTGCCGGCTTGTGTCAGGATGGTCGCGGTGGAAGGACTGAGAATGGACCCGATTCTGGGTCTGTTTTGAAGGAGGAGCTGATGGGCTGTGTGGACAGATTGGGTGTGGGCGAGGCCAGTGAGTCAAAGAGGACGCCAAGCCCTCTGGCTCCTCCCAGATGCGGCTCCCACCGGGAGGCCCCTGAGCCTGCAGACCAGGCCCAGCCCCTTCCCTGTTCTCTGGTTCTCCTTGGTGGCCATCGTCTGGCCACAGGGAAGGCTAATTGCTTCCTGTTTGTCTCCCCAACGAGAAGGAAGGTGCAGGGAGGGACCGTGTCCGCTCAGCCCTGTGCCTGCAAGACCCGCAGTATTTCTCAGAGGGCGACAGGTGGAGGAGGCAAGTGTCAGGCCTAGGCCTTTCCAGCACACTGAGTGCATCTTCACGGCCATGCCCGGAGTGCAGGGCTTGAGCTATGGACCTGAACTATTTGGAAGGTGGGGGCTACTGCTTTCCGTTCTCAGAGGAGACATGTCACTTTAGAATTAGAATATTCTGGTGAGGGTAAGTTAGCTGCCACACTTGCCCATCCAGAAAGTCAAACAGATCATGGGTTTCCTGCACCTTCTCCCCATTTGTTCAATAAGGAACAAATTACATTTCGGAAAAGATATATGGAAAAAAATGATCTCAGATCTAGAATACTAATTTCTTTCTTTTAATAACTTTTTTTAATATTTTATTTTTAACACTATTATCATTATTATTAATGTTTCATATCTTTATTTTTGAGGGGGTGTGGAGGAGCAGAAAGAGAGAGGACCCCAAGCAGGCTCTATGCCATGTGCATGGAGCCCAGTGTGGGGGTCGGTCCCACAAACTGTGAGATGATGACCTGAGCCAAAATCAAGAGCCAGATGCTTAACCAACTGACCCACTCAGGTCCTCCAAAGATTTTATTTTTTTAATTTATTTTATTATTGTAAAAAATTTTTATTTGTTTATTTTGAGAGAGAGAGTGCGCCTCTGCATGGAGGAGAGAGGGAAAGAGAGAATCCCAAGCAGGTTCCACCCTGTCAGTGCAGGTCATGTGAGATCATGACCTGAGCCGATATCAAGAGTCAGAGGCTTAACTGACTGAGCCACCCAGATTCTCTCTCTCCCCCAAGACTTTGTTTTTAAGCAGTCTCCTACACCTAAGGTGGGGCTCCAACTCACAACCCCGAGGTCAAGAGTCACATACTCTTTGAGCCAGCCAGGTGCCTTAATGGTTAATTTGTTAAAGGGCAAAAGTGAATACATTTCCCACACTCAGTACCCTAATTGGAATATACCATACATACAATTTTTTGTCTTGTTTTTTCCCCCTATAATGTTCTTCTGTTCATCATGTGGGTAGCTGTGATTTTGCTATTAAAATAGGGCTGTGATAAGCAGTTTGCATGTGTGTTTCAGTCTTCCAGTGAGATGGATTTCAGGGGAGAAGCCTCTGCAAAATGGTCCTCCCAGGAAGTGGTGTCCGTTTCTGTTCTCATGGTGAAAGAGTTGCTAAGCACAGAATCTTCTCAGTCTCGTAAATTGTTTGTCAGCTGGTAGGTGGGAAATAATACCCCTTTAACATTTTTATTTTCTTTTAAAATATTTTTATTATAAACACTAGGAAGACTGAGCATTTTTTATTAAAATCTTTTGCTTAATGTTTACTTTTGAGACAGGGAGAGAGAGAGTGAACGTGGGGGGAGGAGCAGAGAGAAGGGGAGAGAGGATCGGAAGCAAGCTCTGCACTAACAGCACAGAGCCTGATATGAGGCTTGAACTCACGAACCGCGAGATCATGACCTGAGAAGAAGCTGGACACTCAGCTGACTGAGCCACCCAGGCGCCCTAAGACTGAGCATTTTTTAGTTGGTCACTATCACTGATAATTTTTTACGTGATGCCTTTGTCTTTATCTTTTACCTACTGGGTTGTTGTGTTTTTGTTTTGTGTTTTTATTGGTCTGTAAGAACATGTCCATGTCATATGTATGGTAGTAGTCCATGGCCTATGTATTTATGACATTATTTTCTCTCAAACTGTTGCTTTCTTTTAGTTTAGCTTGTAGCATACATTTCATGAAACAGAAATTCTGAATATTTACGGTGCCAGATATGACAGTCTAACTTTATGGCTCGTGACATTTGGATAATGCTTTATGAGACCATTTTTAATCACAACCTTTTCTTTGAGCACCTTTATGGCTTTGGCTTTTGTTGCTTCAAGCATTCATCTATCTTCATAATCCTGTATGTTACAAGGAAGCAGTTTTTGTTCCCACACCATCTCTTGTTGGTCTGTATCCCCCATTGCTTTGAAATATCACTTATATGCTGAATTTGTATATATATTTTAATCCGGCAATCAGGTCATTTTTGACTTCCAGTTGGAATTGCTTTTTTCATTTTGATGCCTAAACATTTTGACTTGCGAAGTGTTAGCTATGACTTGCTGAGAGCTCCTCCAGCTCGGGGTAAAACAGGGTTGCAAAGCAACCTTCTTAGTTCAGCTGGACTCCAGGAAGAAAGCAGAGAAGGGGACACGATCAAAAGGCATGAGTCTGAGTCTGTGAAAGCATCACTTTTCAGGAAGTCCCACCCAGCAGACTTGTCCACACTTGTCATTGGCCAGAAGTGGGCATGTGGCCTCCCCCCAGCTGCAGGAAAGTGTGGGAGGGGAGAATCTCTCACGGGGCAGATGGATACGTCACACACAAGTGGGGTAAGGAGGGAGGGGTGAGTGGGTATTGAAAGGGGAACGTGGAGCGTCAGCTACATCTCTCACCTGTCTTTTCCCTCAGAATTTCCCCAGGTATTCTTAAGAGACAGAGGGGGAGAAGAGGGAAGAAAATGGAGGTGAGAGGGCAGGGGAGAGAGGGAGCTAATGTATAAAATGCTTATGTCTTCAGCGTTCGTTTGATGAGTGTTAACACGTAGATATGGTTGACTCTTGAACAACATGGGTTTGAACTGCACGAGTCCACTTACATGTGGATTTTTTGATAAATATACTGCAGTACTACAAACATTTTCTTCATGATTTTCTTAATATTTTCTTTTCTTTCAATGCTTATTTATTTTTGAGAGAGAGAGAGTGTGCAGCAGGTGAGTGAGGGACGGGCAGAGAGGGAGAAAGAGGATCCAAAGCAAGTTCTGCACTGACAGCAGAGCCCGATGTGGGGCTCGATTCCACCAACCATGCGATGTTGACCTGAGCTGAAGTCAGGCACTTAACCAACTGAGCCACCCATGCGCCCCTCTCATATTTTCTTTAGCATCGTTTATTGAAATAATACAATATATAATAAATCTCAGCTACAAAATATCTGAGAATCAACAGTTATCAGTAACACTTCTAGTCAACAGTGGTCAATTAGTAGTTATGTTTTTGGGGATTTGAAGATTATATTCAAATGCTCGACTGCATAGGCGGTTGGCACCCCTAATGAGAAGATAGAATATCCGCTTCTAGGAGCTCAGACCCTAGCTGGGTTACAATCACACACACACACACACACACACACACACACACACACACCCTGTCCCCATTCAGTCTATTCATCAAACAACATGGAAATGGGCTCGTACACTCAGGATGTCACTAAGGATGCTTCAGAGCCTAAGTAACAGATGCCTGACTCCAATTGGATTAATGATAAAGACATGTATAAACTCTCACAACGTCTGTGGGGAGGGAGAGCGGGCTGCAGGCCCACAGTGGCTTGGCGAGGCCTTAGGGATCCAGGTTCCTTCCATTACGTGTCCTTGTCCTAAGGCTGGCTCTGCCCATGGTTGCCTGAAGACAGACCTCTGGTCACTGGGGCTTCAGAGCCCTGGTGAGGAACACCACAACTTTGATTCCTGTGGTGTAGCCTGGGGAGAGCTGGGTGACCACAGCTTTTTCCAGGTTGTCGGGTAGACCAGAGAGTGTAAGCGACGGTGGCACTGTCTTAGGACCACTAGGATCCCCTTAATTCATGTGAAATGACAGAGCCACGGGAAATACTTAGGGAGTCACTGGTGAGTTTTACCAAACAATTCTACATCTCCTTCCCGTGGACCCAGAACTTCTGGCTGAGTAGAGTGTCTGACTAGGTCTGGCCAGTGAGTTTGCTGAGTGAATAAACGGTTGCAGGTCTTCTGGGTGAGATGTGAGGTGAGGTCCCATGCTCTCTAGGGTCCTGGGAAAGGAAGTAGCAGTCAGAACAGAGAGAGGTGACACACGGCCGCTCTGGAAGGGTGAGCAGCACGGTGGACGGCCGTGCCCGTTGACATCTGGGCTGGAGTGCGCAATGTCAATCTGTTGGCCTTTGGATGTAGACGGTTTTCCTCCTGGCCCTGGTTCCTGAGAACCTGCCTCTACTGACCTCCACTCACCCTCCTCCTTCCTCATCCCTTCAGGGTTTGCAGTCAGCCTTGGCTACTGGCACGACCCATACATGCAGCATTTTGTAAGACTGTCTAAGGAGAGGAGGGCCCCCGAGATTCACAGAGGCAAGTGACTCTCTCCCTCCCCACAGTTCCCCCTCATCAGCAGAGAGGCCTCAGGTTTTAGGGATTCATTCTTTTTTTCTCTTTTTAATAATACAAATTTATTAACTTATAATTCTGATGGTCAGAAGTCAAACACGGGTCTCACTAGGCTAAAGCAAAATGTGTTCAGGGCTGTTTCTTGTGGAGACCTAGGGGAGAGTCTGTTTCCTTTTTTTTGTCACCTTCTAGAAGCCACCCACATTCCATGGAGGGTGGGCCCTTCTCCATTTCAAAGCCAGCAGTATAACATAGGGATTCAGTCTTACAATGAGGTCTCCAGTGTTCACTCTCTCCAGTAGAGTATGAGGTGCTTATTTCCCAACATCTTCACCAACACAGTGTATTATGAAGCTTTTCATCTTTGTTAATCTGATACATGAGAAATGCTACTTTACAATACTTTAGAAAAAAATTTTTTAATGTTTTATTTATTTTTGAGAAAGTGAGAGACAGTGTGAGTAGTGGGGGGTCAGAGGGAGAAGGAGACACAGAATCCGAAGACATTCCCAGGCTCTGAGTTCACTGTCAGCACAGAGTTTCATGTGGGACCTGAACCCACAAACCGTGATATCATGACGTGAGCCAAAGTCAGACGCTCAACCGACTGAGCTACCCAGGCACCCCAGTACTTTTGTTTTATATTCCTCATATTTTGGTGTGAGGTTGCAGATCATCATTATTATTTTTTAACATATATTTGTTCAGTGTTGATTTTGAGAGAGGGGGAGAGAGAATCCCAAGCAGGCTTCATGCTATCAGCACAGAGCCCAATGTGGGGCTCAAACCCTTGAAGTATTGAGATCATGACCTGAGCTGAAACCAGGAGTCAGATGCTTAGCCAACTGAGCCACATAGGTGCCCCCAAATCGTGTTTATATCTTTTTTTTAATGGTTTATTATTTTTTGATACAGGAGAGACAGAGCATGAGAGGGGGAGGGCCAGGGAGAGAAGGAGACACAGAACTGGAAGCAGGCTCCAGGCTCTGAGCTGGCTGTCAGCACAGAGCCCGATGCGGGGCTTGAACCCACGAACGTGAGATCTGACCTGAGCCGAAGTCGGAGGCTCAACCGACTGAGCCACCCAGGCGCCCCGTCGTGTTTCTATCTTTAAGACATTTATATATCTTTTCCTGTAAAGTGTCCATTCATGGAAGGATTTCTTTTTTTCTTTTTTTTTTTTTTTGGCCTTGTTAACGTGCTAGTGACACTGTTTGGCTCTGCAAATCGTTTCTATCAAGGCAGTGAAAGGATTTGAGACAGGAGGTGACTTAGTCTCAGGCTGATTGAGAAATGGCCAAATGACCACAGTTCTTATGAGTGCAGGAATCTTGGCCCTTAAGATGGATACTATGGGCAGTTTATCTATAAGAAACACGAAGCAATTTTAACGTGGTGCTTCTTTATTTATTTGATTTCGTAGTTTATTGTCAAGTTGGTTTCCTTACAACACCCAGTGCTCAGCTCCACAAGTGCCCACCTCCATGCCCATTACTCCCCTTCCCCGCTACTCCATCAGCCCTCAATTTCTCCTCAGTATTCAAGAGGCTCTCATGGTTTGCCTCCCTCCCTCTCCCCAAGTATTGCTTACCCCTTCCCCTCCCCCATGGTCTTCTGTTAAGTTTCCCCTGTTCCACGTATAAGAGAGAAAACATATGGTGTCTGTCCTTCTCTACCTGACTTATTTCGCTTAGCATGACACCCTCAAGTCCCATCCACGTTGCCACGAATGGCCAGATTTCATTCTTTCTCATTGCCATGTAGTACTCCATTGTAGAGATAAACTGCTTCTTCTTGATTCATTCATCAGTTGATGCACATTTAGGCTCTTTCCATGACTTGGCTATTGTTGAAAGGCGTACATGTGCCCCTATGCATCAGTACTTCTGTATCCCTTGGGTAAATCCCTATCAGGGTATTGCTGAGTCATAGGGGAGTTCTATTGTTAATTTTTTGAGGAACCTCCACACTGTTTTCCAGAGTGGCTGCACCAGTTTGCATTCCCACCAACAGTGTAGGAGGGTGCCCGTTTCTCCACATCCTCGCCAGCATCTATAGTCTCCTGATTTGTTCGTTTTAGCCCCTCTGACTGGCATGAGGTGGTATCTCAGTGTGGTTTTGATTTGTATTTCCCTGACTGAGCATCGTTTCATGTGTCTGTTGGCCATCTGGATGTCCTCTTTGGAGAAGTGTCTCTTCATGTCTTTGGCCCATTTCTTCACTGGGTTGTTTTTTGGGTGTGGAGTTTGGTGAGTTCCTTGTAGATTTTGGATACTAGCCCTTTATCTGAGGTCATTTGCAACTATCTTCTCCCATTCTGTCGGTTGCCTATTAGTTTTTTTTATTGTTTCCTTTGCAGTGCAGAATCTTTTTATCTTGATGAAGTCCCAATAGTTCATTTTGGTTCTTGATTCCCTTGCCCTTGGGGATGTGTCGGGTAGGAAATTGCTGCAGTTGAGGTCAAGAAGGCTGTTTCCTGCTTTGTCCTCGAGGGTTTTGATGGTTTCCTGTCTCACATTCGGGTCCTTCAGCCATTTTGAGTTTATTTTTGTGTATGGTGTAAGAGAGTGGTCTAGTTTCATTCTTCTACATGTTGCTGTCCAGTTCTCCCAGCACCACCTTCTAAAGAGGCAGTCTTTTTTCCATGGGATACTCTTTCCTGCTTTGTCAAAGATTAATTGACCATATACTTGTGGGCCCAGTTCTGGGCTCTATTCTATTCCATTGGTCTATGTGTCTGTTTTTGTGCCAATACCATACTGTCTTGATGATGACAGGCAAAGCTCTTTATCAAGTCAGAAGTCAGAGATGTAGGGTCGTATGCTGTCCTTCATTTGCTTTCCATTGTTCTCATGGCCTTCTTTCTGGAATTTTAGAGTGTCTGTAACTTTTCCTATAGTGGAAGTAAAATATCTTGTAGGGTGCTCAGGAATTTCCTAGCAAGAGTCCTCTCCCGGGGTACTGGAACCTTCCGTCTGAATAGCTTCAGACAGCCCTTTACACGACCCTGCTCTGCACACAGATGCCCTGAGTTTTTTCCAGGGAGTGAGGGTCTGCTGCCGGCCACATGCAGGGTGTCGCGGGGAGTCCAGACAGCAGTGACCTTACAGTGTGAGCTGGGGAGGAGAGAGTGCATTTGAGAATACTCCTCAGGGCTGAGGGATTGACTGGACGGGACAGAGGTGGAGAGAATATGCTAGGATGGCCAGGGGGCGACCAGGCCTGGAATGTAGAAGGGGGAGCAGGGGTGTGTGCGTGCGCGCGCCTCACTTTTTTCCTGCAGGTCAAAGTCATAAATGTATATCCTAGGTCAAGACCCATATCTATATACCTGTGTTCAATAATGTTTTATTTTTTATTTTATTTAGTTATATTTATTTATTTTTGAGAAACAGAGTGAGAATATGAGCGGGGGAAGAGCAGAGAGAGAGGGAGACAGAGTCCGAAGCAGGCTCCAGGCTCTGAGCTGTCAGCACAGCCCGATGCAGGGTTCAAACACATGGACAATGAAATCATGACCTGAGTCGAAGTTGGATGCTTAACCAACTGTGCCACCCAGGTGCCCCAGTAAGGTTTTAAGTTTATTTATTTAGAGAGAGAGAGAGAGAGAGAGAGAGAGAACCAGTGGGTGAAGGGCGGAGAGGGGGAAACAGAGGATCCAAAGTTGGCTACGTGCTGACAGCAGAGCCCCCATGTGGGTCTCAGACTCATGAACCATGAGATCATGACCTGAGCTAAAGTCGGACACTTAACTGACTCGCAACCCAGGCGCCCTGTACCCGTGTCAGTATGTGATAAGGGCACACACGTGGCACTTAGGCAGGTCACTCATGTGTACTGATTTCCTCATTAATCCTCACAGCCCCGTGAGATGCTGTCACTTTCTCTGCTTCGCAGACCAGGGAAACCAGGGCCAACCCAGGGAGCTCCAGGGCCTCACGGCAGACGGGCGGTGGAGCTGGGGCCTGAACCCCCTGTCCTGGCTCCAGAGCGCCTGCCCTTTCCCACCCGTTGTGCCCTCCCTTCACAGAAGGAAGTAGACATGCCACAAAGCAGTCTGTGTGAGACGCTTTGGGATTTGTGTTTTATTCCGTGTTATCCCTCAACGGCTGGTCAGCAACCCCCACACTGGTGTCCTGACCCTCTAATTCATCTCAGTCTGCGTTCTGGAAAATTCTGTTGGGTCCTACTCCCCCAGCGCCTCTCAGCTCCTCACCACCTCCATCCCTGGGGCTGCTCCCCCAGTTCGGGCTCCCCGTGACTTCTGCCGTGTCCGGCCGTGATAGGAGTCTGCTGTCTGCTCACTCCCGGCCTGCATCCGTCTCCACGCGGAGACCACAGTCATCTGAAAGATACAGTTCTGCCCATATCGTTCCGGATTGAACACCCCTCAGTACCCCGCTGCTCTTCGGGGCCTTGGACTCGGTACATGCAGGTGATGAGTAAGTGTCTGAGTGAGTACGTATTCTAAAAGTTAACTGTGTATTTTTCTCAGGATGAAGATCTTCTCCCAAGTAAATACTTGGAGGTGGACTTTCCCACGATAGTCATGAGAAAGCTGCACTGCATCCAGTGAGTATGGCTTTGACCAGCGGGGAGGCCCGGTCGGTTCAGCGGCAGCGCGCGGAGGCGGCCGCTCGGAACGCCAGAGGCCACATTTAGGGGACTCTTCTTTTTACCCCCTCCCCACTTGTTTTCTGGCCCCAAGATCCTCATTCTGAACTGTCTTCAAAATGAAATATACCCTCCCTTGCAACTCTTCTGTCCATTAACGTAATTTCTCTGAGCACGTAAATGGCCTGTAGTGGATTAATAATCTGAAGTTAAAGTTTTTTTAATGTTTTATTTATTTTTGAGAGTAGGGAGAAAAAGTATGATTGGAGGAGAGAGAGAGACACAGAAGCAGGCTCCAGGCTCTGAGCTGTCAGCACAGAGCCTGACATGGGGCTCCAACTCATAAACCGTGAGATCATGACCTGAGCCAAGGCTGGACGTTCAATCTACTGAGCCCCAATAATCTGAATTTTTATGTGTGCTTTGGCTACTTCTGTATCTCCAGGCATAGAAAGGGGCCTGGTCCAGAGCAGATATGTAGTCAACAGTGTGTGAAGAATCCTGGGAGGCCGAAGTAGGAGATAGTGTGGCGGCCTCCCCGAGTCCAACTCTGAAGAATTTTGCAGAGTTTGGGAATCTTTGCCGAGAGCTTTTGTAGCACCGTGGGAAACGCTTCATGCGGATCATCTCATTCAGTCCTCCGAGCTGACGTGTGAACTCCATGCTCTTACTGGCAGGTGAGGAAACTGAAGCTCAGAGATGTTCAGTTCATTTCCATAAGGTCACCTGTTGAGAAAGGGGCAGAGCTGAAATTTAAACCCTGACCTCAAGCCCAAGGTCAGATTTTCTCAGTGGTTTTAACCTATACTTCCTCCCCTTTTTACATTAGTCATTTCAACAAAATCTTCATTCTTACTTTTCAAAAAAACTTTAGTAAACATTAAAAATTTCACCTTGTCCTTTAAGGATGTGTACTCCTTACAATCCAGAAATATATTTTATGGTTTTTTTCCCCTTTCAAAATATAAGATTATATTACATGAAATGTGCATTTTATTTTAATTAAAAAAAATTTTTTTTGAGAGACAGAGTGAGACAGAGCATGAGTGGGGGAGGGTCAGAGAGAGAGGGAGACACAGAATCCGAAGCAGCTCCCGGCTCCGAGCTGTCAGCACAGAGCCTGACGTGGGGCAAGAACTTGTAAGCTGAAGTTGGATGTTCAGCTGACTGAGCCACCCTGGCCCCACGGAACACAGCCTAGCTTGTTAGAACACTGTGTGGAATAAGAGTGGGTGAGCCTAACCTAGCCCTAGAGGAGGTTTCCTGGGTGAAAACTGTGTATGGTGGTTGGGATACTGAATTCGGCTGATATCTGACTTTTTGCATATTCAGCAGGAGGGGAGAGTCACCACATAAAGTTACTGAACTTCAGGTCTGAGTAGGACTCAAGGTTTTTAGTTATCTGTGATTAGTAATTGCCATTTTAAAACTTTTAATCGAGTGAGCAGAGGCAGGAAATGAGAGACAGCTTGGAAAACACTGGAACATTTGGAAAACTACTGCTAGCCTATCTTTAGCGATTTCTAAGTCGTGAGTACTTCACGACTCGACGTCACATCCTGAGTATAATGCTCACGGAGCGAATCTGAGAGCTGACCCACTGGATTTTTCGTGTGTGCTCCTCGGGTCGGACATACTTACACAGAAGGCCCTCTGGGGCCGCCCTCGCCTGCAGCAGTAGCAGGACCTATTTGCCGTTTCTGTAGCGGGTGTTTGTATTTTTGCAGTAACTAAGCAACTTGACTCATTGCTCTCTCCCGTGTCCCCACAGATACAAGTCTTTCTTATCACAGCCCATCATAGAGTTACATTCAGAGGACACACTTCAGATCGGCAAGTACCCTTCACCTGAGTCATACAGTATGGACTACCTCTCTGCTTGTCTTCCCCTTTTCTGCTTAAAAATGGCGTGTGTGTGTGTGTGTGTGTGTGTGTGTGTGTGTGTGAGGGAGAGAGTCTGCGGGTGTCCATGTGATGTCACCGAGCATATACTCTTTGCATCACATTTACTGTAAAGGAATTTCAGACGACACCTGTTGAATTCAAAGACATGCCATTATTGGAGCAGACCTCCAAGATTTACCCGAACTCGAAGAGAAGCTAAAGAAATGTAACATGAATCCACAGTGAGATTTTTTTTTTTAAACCTCTAATGCATTTGTGATTTCATGCTAATGTGAAATAAGGTCAGTCGAAAGTGTAGCATGATACCCATGTCTCATTTTTTATCCTGAAACGTTAATCATTGCTACTGAGAGCAGTTTTCTAAAATTTTTTGAGGAGCAGTGTTTCTCCTGTTTTCACGTCAGAATCACGTGTATTGCTTTTGTAACATACTGATGCCTAATATCACACAGTTTGAGAGAAGAGAAGTATATGCATAAAAACCTGTAACTGGAGGGTGCCTGGGTGGCTCAGTTGTTTAAGCATCCAACTCTTGATTTCAGCTCAGGTCATGATCTCACGGTTGATGAGATTGAACCTCGCGTCAGGCTCTGTGCTGACAGCCTGGAGATGACAGGCAGTACGCGTGTGAAAGCAAGTGACCAGAAATGGGTGCACAAAGAAGCCCGGGATGCACGAGTCCAGCTGTCGCTCTGCAAAACAGGTGAAGGGAAAAGGCCAGCTGGACAGACGGCTGTAAGGGGTGTCAGAGACACACTGCTGTGACGGACTGAGGACAGAAAAGGAAGGGGACCTAGGAGAGCACTGAAGGGGACTGCTGGGAAAGGAATCCAAACAGACGAGATTGGAGGATGAGGTGGAGGATTTGGGAACCGGTTTTAGAAGTGGTTCTTACACCGCAATGGCAAGTTTCTTTCTGGAAAGGAACGCCAATTTATATTCCCACCTGTGTGTGACTGCAGGACCGCCCTCGGCAGCGCTCCCGACAGCGACACCCCGTTCTTCTGAGCTGTGCCGATTCAGCAAGTGACACGCAGTCTCGGAGCTCTGTGCTTCTTCGATTAGTTATAATTTTGAAATGAGACTGATATACTTACTGGTCATCTGTTTTCCATCTGTGAGCATTCTGTTCATGGTCTTTGCTCACTGTAGTGCATTTCTTTGAGAGAAAGAGAGCAGATTAGTGTAGGAGAGGGGCAGAGAGAGAGAGAGAGAGAGAGAGAGGAAGGGCAGGAAGGAGAGAGAGAGGGAGAGGCAGAAGGAGAGAATCCTAATCAGGCTCCATGCTCAGTGCAGAGCCCGACATAGGACTTGATCCCATGACCCTGGGATCATGACCTGAGTTCAAATCAAACCTGGACGTTCAACTGACTGAGCCAGCCAGGCACCCCTGTAGGGCCCTTCTTTAAACTAATTCCTGGGGCGCCTCGGTGGCTCACTCAGTAAAACGTCCGGCTTCGGCTCAGGTCATGATCTCACGGTTTGTGGGTTCGAGCCCCACGTCAGGCTCTGTGCTGACAGCTAGCGCAGAGCCTGGAGCCTGTTTCGGATTCTGTGTCCCCCTCTCTCTCTGACCCTCCCCTGCTCGCGCTGTCTCTGTCTCTAAAAAACTTTTTAATGTTTTTTTTGTTTTTTGAAACTAACTCCTAAGAGAGCTTTATAAAGGATGGTAACCCTCTGTTGTGGCTGCTCCCAACTGCTTCCAACTACTCAGGGGCCATAAGTTTAATTACGAGATATGACAGACAAGTTTAACTCTAGGGTGGTTAAATTTAGCATGGTGGCCTTACTTTGTGTGGTTATCTTTTATTGGTCATTCTCTGTACTTTTAGGCCGGAGCGTGAAGACCTTTCCATCTTTTCCTCCATTCTGTGGGTTAGTATGTTTACTTGAAACACTTCATCTATTTGGAATTGGCTTTGGCCCCTAACGGTGGGGGAAATCGAACCTTCCTGTGTTTTTCCAGCGCTAACCTGCTGTCCGGTGCTGTTTCCTCACTGTCTGGTGATGCCGCCTCACCTCATGCCGACATCCTCCGTCTCCCAGGGCTGCTTCCCACTCAGCGGCAGGAGCCCCGTCTGACCAGCACAGGAGCGCAGCCGGGAGGCTCAGGTGGCCAAGGTCAGAGAGGGAGTCGGTGAGCTGCACAGACTCAAGTCCAGCTTCCTTTTTCCTGGACTCCAGCTGCCCCAGAGGAATTTTCGTTTCCAAGGCCTCACCTAAAAGCTTTGATGACATCATGGAGCGGACTAACTACCAAAAGAAGCTGATTAGTCCAGGAGAGTAATTCAGTGTGATCGCCAGATCTCATCATGGAGAAGATCACATTTCAGCGTTTCTGGGGAAGCTCTCCCACAGACGCCACGTGTGTTCCAGAGACCAGCAGGACACCCCCACCGACACGGGGGGCGCACGGCGCCTCTCCACAGCCCTGTTCACAGCCCGGGAGCCGAGGCGACCCCTCTCTCCACGAACTGGCCTGGGGTTCCCGGCCCTGGGCTCGAAGAGGTCTGTGCAGTCCGTGAAATTCTGTGCCAACTCGCGTGCATACATGATGTTTTCACGGGGAGAGTGCTGTCAGAACCTCCATCTACATTTACGGGGAGCAGGTCTCTATTCCCAGAGACTGTTCCAAGAGTCAAAGGCTGCAGTTAAGAAGTCCATTGCCCTGTGACCAGCTATCACTTCTTCAGAAGCCATATGAACATATTGTCGGGTTGCCTGGGGGGCTCAGTCGGTTCAGTGTCCAACTTCAGCTCAGGTCATGATCTTACGGTTCGGGAGTTTGAGCCCCGCGTTGGGCTCTGTGCTAACAGCTCGGAGCCTGGAGCCTGCTTCCGATTCTGTCTCTCCCTCTCTGCCCCTCCCTTGCTCGCATTCTCTCTCTCTCAAAGATTAAAACCTTTTAAAAATTAAAAATAAATAAATACATATTGCCACACAGGCTCCATTTCAAATTTCTGTTCCAGTTCCTTCCTCAGTCCAAGTGCACTGTGACTGTTTTCTCCATATGGATGGTTAGACTACCTCGATTCAGTATCCTGCCTTTAAGCCACATGCCTTGGAATAAAGCCTCAAACATCAGACACATTGAAAAGTGTGTGGCTCCAAAAGGAGAGGGAAATGTTTGTAGATTTCCACTGGGAACCACTCAGATGAGGACATTTGCATTTAAACAGGACTTAACCTTATCACATTTCTGGAATGTGTAACTGTGGTTAAATCACATGCCCTTTGTCCAATATTGCTATAAACAATCATACAGCTACACGTTACTTTCGAGTCTAACCAATTAGATGAGGGTCGAACAAGAAATTGTTGAAAGAATAGGAAAAGGAGAAAGAAAAACATGACACATGAAACATTGAAATTCAAAGAAGTAACAAAGTTATCAGCTGCCACTAATTTAGTCAGGTGCACAAAGATATATACAAACAGTAACATCGCTCCTGTTTGCCCACTGAGCTAACCCAACAACACAGTACCCGGGAAGCACAGAAAAACTGTCTAGACAGAGATGTGCCATGCTCATGTTGAAAGCCATCAATCCTCTGCAAAGTTTAGTTCACAGTCATGCCAAACCATGAATGGCTGGGATTTATTTATTTTTTGTGTCCTCAGGACCTACCCCATAGCAGGGACCCAATAAAATAGATGGGTTAACGTGCTCTAGACCAATCAAAACCATAGAATTTTTCTAGGAACTAGAAGTTATACCAAAATTCCTTTCTACATAAAAATGGGAAACAATAACTGAAAAAAAACCAAAAAGCCCAGCTCTGCCAGATTTAAACATCGTTAGTTAGACATCGACAGTTACTATTAGCACAGCATGGTGTCGGTGTGCACGTGCACACACAACCCGAAGCCACGTGCCCATGAAAACAAAGCCAACAAAAAGTCAAAGCAGGTGTGAGACTTCTATGTTTCAAAAAAGAGAAGCATTTGAAACGAATGGAAAAGTGAAGAATCACTGCGGTACCTATTTCAGTAAATAAAATCCAACCATAACCTGAATCACATCAACCCTTCCTTCCTTCGCCCCAAATGCGACAGTGCTAACTAGTTTCCCACATCAGTCCATGCCACTGTCCGGCTCTGGCGGTCATCACCTCGCCCTGAGCCTGCTGCAGTCGCTTCTCGACTAGTCTTTCCCTCGCGTCCCTTCCCCTTCCTCCACAGTCCTAACTCAGCTGCTGCCAGAGAGCTCCTCCTAAAGCACCAACTTGGCTTTCTCTACCTTCTGCACATACAGACTCCCCCAGTTCTACTGCAGTGGTCCTCAAGCCACGACCCCCCAAAGCTGGCCCAGAAGCTTTTCTAACAATGGTCTTCCACAGGTGAGTGCAAGGCCGATCAATACTGCCTGTCTCTAAAAGTTGACGTCCACAGTCCTAGGTGTGTGTGTGTTTTAATCCTGCCATCTTGGGGTTGTTTCAGGAACGTTAATACATCCTAGTGTGTCCAAGAAGGTCAAAGCCATGAGAGTAGTGCGAAGGTTCTGAGAGGAGATGAATGTGTATGATACAAATTAAGGAAATGACAAGTTTCACTGTGAGAAATGATGCCTCCACAGATTTTCAGTGCGCAGCAAAACTGTCATTTGGGGGAAAGTTGGCTGTCAGTTTAATTAAAGAAAATAAGAGTACACTGGTTTTAAGCCTTTTGTGCGTGTGTGTGTGTCTGCGCGTGCGCGCATGAGAGAGAGAGAGAGAGAGAGAGAGAGGACAAGAGGGGGAGGGATGAGAGAGGAAGAGAGGATTCCAAGCAGGCTCCGAGCTATCAGTGCAGAGCCTGAATCGGGGCTCAAGCCCATGAGCTGTGGGATCATGACTTGAGCTGAAATCAAGAGCTGGTCACTTAATTGACTGAGCCACTGAGGTGCCCCTGATTTTAAAGCTTTTAAGAACCAACTTACTGTTAAGTTGGAAATGCATCCAGAGGCTTGTGAATTGAAACACCACAGTTGCTCTGGACTTAAGAACACATGGATCTCCGAACAGCCATGGGTTCACTACCTTATTGGAAAATAACAACTGGGCAGAGTTTTCCCACTGCTAGCAATCAGATATTGTTGCCTTTCTCCAATAGATAGTCACCAAAAAAACAAAAACATGAAGTTAAAGGACAAAGTTGTCGGTGGGTTAGCATCACACTAACATGGGGTTTCTTAAAGAGTCGCCCGCGTGAGGTGCGGACTCACAGCTGCTTTGGAAGCAGAACCCTGGTCTCTGGTTATCGCCAGCGCGGGGATTAACCAGCCCGTGACCTCCAGGAGTCCTCACTTCCTCCTCATCCACCCGGGAATAAACAACTTCACCCCTGGGAGCTGCTGCTGAGAAGGCAGTGAGGTAATTTACTCAAAAGCATCGAGCCCAGCAAGTCACCAAGCACCAAAGACATTTCATAAACGTTAACCCTTCCCTGGCGGGCGGCCGGCCCAGTTTCCATGGTCGGAAACACGCAGGGTCCAGAGTCAGAACCCTGGCCCCATGTCCTGCCTTGGCCACTCGCCGGCTGGCCAAATGTGACAGGTCATCTGTCCTGTCTCCACCAGAAATGATGATGAGCACGTCAGTGAGACCAAGCCAGGAGGCTCCCCACAGCACTTGGTCCTCAAACCACTAGGGAAGCACTGATGAACAGTACCGTCGGGGCTTTGAAAGATTTCTGTAAGGGAAAGAACAGGCTCTTCGACAAAGCCAAGAACCGAGAGGGGAGTAATGTCGGAGCGGGTGCAGGAGGAAGGAAGGACAACAGGGCTCTTAACGTCCCGTTTCTTTTACACAGGCCATTGCCACCTGGTGACAGACGTATTATTGTTTCCCCCAACTCAGGGTCACAGTGCTTGTATTCAACTTGCATTCAATAACATCTAATCTTCATGAAAATGCAGATTTTGGCCTTTCTTGAAAACTCCAAACCTCAGGCCCAAACTGGGAAAATATTTCCCCCCCCCCTCTGGTGAGACAGCCAGGTGCCCCGCAGTCCAAATTTACCAAAATCGCTCATATTTGATGAGCCTGCCCCCCTGAGGCTTGGAGTTTGCAACCCTGGCTTCTCTAAGTCTGCTATCTAGCAGAGCATTTGGGCCTCCAGCGAGCGAGCACTGCAATCTTGGCAGAAACCAACAGCCAGAGGGACACTCCCTTCCAGAGCCTCACCTACCTAGTCACCCGGGCTAGGCGGTCCCTCAGATTCCTTCTCTCCTGGCCACGGCTCCCTCCCAACCAATCCCCTCAAGTTCCTCACCCTGCTCTGTCCCTTCCTCTGTTGGAGTCACCTTAAGGTGTCGACCTAGCGGCCATTTCTCTGGGGGCTGGAGGAGAACACATGCACAGACGACCCCCGCCCCTCACCTGCAGACCTGGGATGTCCTGCCCCATTTGGAAACAGCCAATCATGAAGCTCCAGCTTCCCATCACCCTGACAGAGGAGGCAACCTATCCCATCCTGCCACACCCCTGAAAGGCCCTTATTTGGTAATCTGCCCTCCCAAGATCAAACCCAGAACCCCTCACCACCCCCCATCGCCTATCAGGTGTGACCTCCCCGACTCCCATCTCCCCAGGTCATGGGACCTCACCCAGGAATCGCAGATCCCAATAAAGGCTCCATATCTATTAAATCTATTAATAGATTACATCTATTAAGTCTTACATCCTCCACCCAAACCAACTGCTTCTGCCAGATGCTCTGCATCTGGGTTTTTCAAGAAACCTCTTTCACTGGAGCAGGACAAGAGACCCCACCCTCATTGCCTCCTGCTGGCAGGAACATCCCAATTCTCTTGGGGAGCCGGGCCCTTAGCACTCTCCCATTCTTGGCTCCTGGGGCTTGGGTGGGCCGGACTCCATTCCCACAGCCAGGGAAAGGCACTGAACCCCATCAGATGCCTTCAGAGTCAATCCTGGGGCTCTGGCCACAGTGAAAGGTATTCTCTGTCCCTCTGAGACTTGACCTGAAGAGGTTGGAATATCAGGGGAGGGGGGAGGGGGCGGCGCAGGCGGCGGTTCTCCTTGGAGACACAGCCCACCTGAAGAGTGGAACCCCTGGGTCCAGCCCCGACTGCAGCCATACATTGCTTTCAGTCTCTTTCGCCACATACGTGCCACTCAAATTCTCATCTCTAATTACAGCCAATTCCACAGTTGGGTTTTCTTTGTTCTTTTTTCTTTAATTTTAATTAGAGAGAGAGAGAGAGAGAGAGGGAGGGAGAGAGGGAGGGAGAGAAGGGGGGAGGGAGGGAGGGAGGGGCAGAGAGATAGAGAAAAAAACAGAGACAGAGAAAATCCCAAGCAGGCTCCGCACCATCTGCACAGAGCTTCATGTGGGGCTTGATCTCACAAACTGTGAGATGGTGACTTGAGCTGAATTCAACTCCTCACAAGGCTGGACGGGAAGGAGGGGGTGGGGGGCGGGGTGTGGTGGGAGAGGAAGACTGGACCGGGTGTGGTATGTGGGAGCCTCTGGATGCCGGGAATCCCCGACGCCCCCTTGAGGACCCTGCCTTGGAGCGGGTGTAGACATCTCTCTATGCTCCTAGGTGGAGGGGGCGTGTCGCCACGGACACTGCATCTCCGTTACAAAAAGAAAAACTTGTTGTGTGGAAAGCGCCAACTGCAGAGCCCGGTGTGCTGTGCTCCGACTCTGGGGGCAAGTGGAGGGCGAGGCGCGTTTTGCGCCCACAGGCGCCCGCTCGCAGGCACCCGGGGAAGGGGAAGGCTGGGGTCAGCTGCCGCCCAGGCAGGCAGTGGCAGCGGGAGAGGGGCAGGGGTGGGCCGTCATGAGCTGGAGCAGTGGGCACCGGCCCCGAGTGAGTTGGCTACGGGACCCGCCCCAGCTGACCCCACAAGGCCTCATTGTGTGCCCATGGCCCCCTGGCCTGGCGCAGGCTGCCTCTCAGGGACACTTGGCGGGATCGCCAGACTGCGCTGATCGCTGTGCTCTGCACCCCGCGCCCCAGGGCAGCTCTGTCAGCTGCAGCCATGTCCCTTAGCCTTGGCGGCCCAGGCCACCGCCTGGAGCCAGCGGGCAGCGCCGTGGATTCCTTCCCGGACCACACGTCCGATGCCACCCCAGATGTCCCGACGGAGGGAACACAAGACGGCGGCGAAGGAGTCCCCGGCTCGAGGGGAGGAGAGAGGGGACCGAGCCCGACCACCTCGGGCTCAGAGCACCGCACGCCTCCTCCGAGTCCTCGCGGGGATCCCCGAGAGACCTACGGAGGGCTGGAACATCGCCTCCAGCAGGCCGCTGCTCGGCATCGCCCTGAGCTACGACGCCACGAGGCCCCACACCACCTTCTCCAACTGAGACACATCCGGCTCCAGGCGCGCACGCTGGAGTCAGCCCTGGAGCGATCCTCCGGCGCGGCGTCCCCTTCCCCCGGAGGACAGCGACCCCGACTGCCCCGCCCCGGCAGCCCGGGGGGATGACACAGACTCTGCCGACCTCCTCAGGGTCCAGCAGGCGATCCACAGACTGGCAGAGAACGTGTTCACACTCAAGGCTCAAGTCCGCTCTCAGCCGCACCGCTCCCAGCCGTCAGCACGGGCAGCCGAGGCGGCCTCTGTCATCCAGGAGCTGCGGGACAGCATCCGAGTCCTGCAGGCCGAACACCTGGAGTCTGCCCGGAAACCCGGGCAGCTAGAGGACCCGGTGAGAGACCTCCATCACAAAGTGTCCTCCGCGCAAGGAGAGCGAGACGCTTGCAGGACAGAACAGGACCGGATCGACCGGGGACGACAGAGAGAGGACCCTGGCCCTCGCCCAAGGGAGCCCTGAGCGGGAAGGCGCGGAACCTCCGGCTCCGGAAGGCCCGACTCTGGCTCCAGAGCTCCGTCCTCTCAGAGACGCCTCGGAGGCCGGCGCACAACACTCCGACCCGGCCGGGGCCCAGCAGCGCCTCCCGCCAGCAGGGTCGCGGGAGTCGGGGGCACGGTCTCCCCCAAAGGCCAGCCGCCGACACCACCAAACGCAGGCGAAGGCATCATCGTCCCCGCTGCTCCAACCAAGAACTCTGGGGGAAAGAAAGCCGGCGGCGGGAGGGCTTTCCAAACAGCAAAGGGGAGCCAGAAAGCCAATTGGTGCTGGGCTCCGACGGGGCCGTTGGACACGACGGACGTGTACGCCTACGCCAGCCAGGGGCCCGCAGACCCGCGGCGCGTGGGCAAGCCCCCCTGCCGGCCGGAGCGCGAGCGCTTCCTGCGAGAGGCCAAGGACGTCCTGTCCTCCGCTCTGGAGGAGCAGAAGAAACTGAGCCGGCTGGTGACGGAGAGGGCGCTGCCTCCGGAACCCCCGAGACACCAGGCAGAGGTTCTTCTGCGGGACTTCAAGAGGCAGGCCCGCCGAGTCCTCCGAGACAAGGAGCGTTTACAACACGTGCGCCTGCGGGCCGCGCTGCAGTGACCGAGGAGCCACAGCCCCCCTGGCCGAGCCGGCGGCCGACCCGCACCCGCCACACACGATCCAGGAACTGCAGTGGGAGGTGGAAGAACTCCTGGCAGAACGAGAGAAGCTGGAGGAAGGGGTCAGACAACAGCTTGTCATCATCGAGGACCAGCTCCAGGGGCAGCTGTGGCTGCTCCGCTGCCTACGACAGCAGGACCGGCAGCTGCAGGACCTCGAGGACCAGCGGGAGCACATGGCCAGGAAGCACGCGCAGCTCCTCGCGGCCGAGGAGGAGGTGAAGACTCTGCACGACACCATCCAGCACACGAAGGCCGAGGGAAGGCCACCCCGCGGGTCCCGAGGCTGCCTCCCGGGGTGTTTCAAGTTCCGGAGGACTCCTTGAGACCACCGTGACGGAGGGAAAGCCCAGGCTCCGAGAGAGGACTTGGCCCACGTGCGCCCCAGGCACAGTGGCCCCAGGGACGAAGACTCAGCTAGCACCGAGGGTTCTCAAGCCAGAGACAGACGGTGCTTGAATGAAACCGGGTCACTGAGTGTATGTGCCTGATCACAACGTGGCCTCTGGCCAAATGTCCTGCATTTCCTGTTTGGGGTTGAAGTTGAATAAAAATATCCCTAACATTTGGGGGCAAAGTGGCTTTGAATGACTTCAGATGTATCCACCCACTGAAAACAGGGGTCCCTTCTTGGTGTTCGAATCCGTTTTTTCTGTTGGTTGAGTTCTGAGTGAGGGGGGGAGGGGCAGAGAGAGCAAGAGAAAGGGAGGGAGGGAGGGAGAGAGGGAGGCAGGAGGGGGCAGGGAGACAGAGGACCTGAAGCTGGCTCTGCCCTGACAGCAGGGAACCTGAGGCGGGGCTCCGACTCCTGAGCTGAGAGGCCCCTAGGTGAGGTAGGAGATCCCAACCTGAGCCAAAGTCACATGCCTCCCCGAGGGAGCCCCCCAGGGGCCCCTGACGCACACCTCTCTTTTCAACATGCTTCTTATTTAAAAAAAATGTTTTGACCATGGATCGAGTTTGGAGAGACAGAGAGACCCTGTGAGAGGGAGAGGGGCAGAGAGAGAGGGAGACACAGAATGGGAAGCGGGCTCCTGGCTCCGAGCTGTTAGCACGGAGCCCGATGTGGGGCTCCAAGAACTCACGAACGTAGGAGATCATGACCCCAGCCCAAGTTGGCTGCTTCACCGACTTGACCGCCCAGGCACCCCTATCCTGAGGATGTTTCCTATTTCTTGGAAGTAGACTCCACGCCCGACGTGGGGCTTGATCTTTCCACCCCCGTTCAGCAGGCACCTGCTCCACTGCCTGAGCCAGCTGGCACCCCAGCCTCACAAATATCTTCCTTCCTATCTATCTATCTATCTATCTATCTATCTATCTATCTATCTATCTTCCCTCCCTCCCTCCCTTCCTCCCTTGCTGGTCCCACTGCTCTGCTTCGCCCCCTCCTGTCTCTTGCATGGCCATGGCTGAGAGCAGCAGACCCCTCAACTGATCTGGCTAGTTCCACCCTTGGCCTCCTTTGAACCCATCCTCCACACTGCTCTCAGGGACACAGAGATCACGGGTTTTCTCACGATCCAAAGAGACCGAACGCAAGACAGCAGAAATTGGAAACAAGTGCTTCAAGACGGAGGGGAAAGAGGGGAAAGGCTCTGTTCCAATGTTCTGCTGTGTGGTTTGGTGTGGTTTCCTTCCCTCTCTCCCACAAGAGGAGACTTTCTCTTAGTGTCCTCGCCATCCCTCTCGAAGGACTCAGCTCAAGGACTTAGCAAGCTTTGGGCTTGCCTCTCTTGCACCCATCTCCTGAGCTCCTTCGGGGCAGGAACTGTGCTGGAGTCACTGTGGGTTCTGTGCGGCCTGCAGCAATGGCACAGAGTTCATCTGGGCTCCACGCGTCTCTCCTGAATGGAGGCAGCGACCGCCCGGATTCTCTCCTTCGGGACCCCCACACCGTGAGACCACCGCACCATCCCTGTGCCCGTGCTACGCTGACCATCTGGGGAAACGGACCCCCCACCCATGCTCCACACACTGCAGCTGGAGGACTCGCTCCTCCGGGCCGTGACGGATCCTCCCGTGGGTCCGTCCCCTGGAACTTCACTGTGTCCACTGTGTGCGAGAAGATTTCCACGCAGGACACCACTCCGAACCCTAGGAATTGAGAAGGGACACCAGGGGCGTGCCTCTCACACACACAACTTCGCTGGTGGCTGGGGTGGGGCAGGGCTGGGGAGGGGGAGGGAGAGACCTTCTTTGCTTTCTAGCTTTCCTCTTGACCAGAATCCCCCCAGAATCCCAATGCTGATGCCTACCAAACACACGATGACAATTCCTCATTACTTAAGTGGGAGGAAAAAACAAAACAAAACAAAACAAATTTATCTGGGAGTAGAGAGCAGGAAAGCCAAAGCTTCCCCAGGAAAAAGTTTGGGCTTTGGGAGCATCATGGCCACACCCTTCCTAGCTCTGTGCTGGCTGCTGTTTCCACTTGCATCCAGCAGTAAAGATTTTCAAATACAGTCAACAGTCAGTGCCAGAATGACAATCCTAGTAGGAGTCACCATAGCCTCTCTCCAGCTTCATTTTCCCAGACCTGGGCTCACCCCACCAGGGTGATCAGGAAGCACTGGATTTGTGCTAGATGGACCATGTGTACTACGAAGCTACCCTATGCCGGGAGCCACAGCAGAGCCGGGAAAGGCAAGAGAAAAATGGCCAGGGCGTGTCGTCTGATGGAGAACAGGAGCCAAGCAAACATTTTCTGCAATCTAGAAAACCAGGTACTGTGTGGATGGAGGCAAGTGCCCGGAGAGGGGCTTCCCGTCCATGTTGGAGCATCAGGGAAGGCCTTTGAGTGGCAGAGACCTTTGCCTGGAGACCTTAGGAATGAGTAGGAAGCAGGTCTAAGGCAGGGGAGGCGAGAGTTGCTTCGGAGAGTTCCCGAAAGAGGCTAACCGTTGGTAAGAATGCTTGGCGGCCTCTGGCCACTGAACGGAGGCACATTTGGCTGGAACTCAGGAGGGTGAGGAGAGAAGCAGCGACAGAGGAAGCGGGGGCCAAAGAGACCCCGACCGGCTTGAGAGCTTGAAAAACCCCCAACATTGTGCCAAAAGAGCAAACACCCCTCTCCTTAGAAGATGGATACACTGGCCAGAAGGCCAAGGTGACCCATGTGTCCTGACACTCCCTTAATACTGAGTATTCACAGTGCATGATCCTAATATGCTAAAGAGGGGTGCAAAAGTCCTAAGGAACGATGTTAGATTTCATCCACAGACGCTTTGCTGAAGGAAGCTTGGGGCCCCAAGACTCTTCTGTCTGCCTTCATGATGCTCTTGGCATTCAGTATTCCTATCATTTTCTGACAAAGCATAGACAAGTAGGCACTGCTAGGCTGTTGGGGACTGGGATCCACTAGGGAAGCAGGAGAAGCCACACGAAGATAACAGGGTGGGGGTAGCAAGGAAATGGAACAACAAAACGAAGCCAAAAGGGAGGGGGGAAATGAAACCGTGAAAAGCAAATCTAGATTTGGCCAAACCAAACTCCCCCTTTCACTCAACTATTGAAAACAAAAGAAGGAAAAGCTGGGTCAACTTCACACTTTCTCAGAATCAACAGTCTGTGGGTCCAGTCCAGCCTACTGCCCGGGAAAGACCTTGAAAGATGTGCTGCAGAGAACGCGGCACATGACCTCCGGAGGCTCTCAGAGCCCCTCCAAACTCCGGTCTTGCCTATCGTTTCCTAATCGATCCTTCCTGTAAGCATGGAAGCAGTACGGGATACACCTGCTGGAGGATTTGCTTCCAAATCCAAAGGGGCGAAGGCGCTTTTTGGAAGCCCCCCCCCCGCTTTTTTTTTTTTTTTTAATATGCCCAAGGTGTTTCCACCATTCTTTCCTCCCAGTTCCAAATTTCTAAATGTCAAAAACCTGAACAGTCCGGTCAACAGGGGCCCTGGTTTCGAGACGGCAGCCCCTCTAAGGTCCCCAGAAGGACGTCCTGAGTCTCTGACGCGGATCCCATGGGCTCTGATTGTCCCTTCCTTATTTACTGCCATCAGGCACTTGGAGGTGGAGGGTCCCAAACCGCCAGGAGACGCGGAAAGGCTAAGAGTGCCGCCCCTAGAGCACTGTGCCTGGCCCGGCCTCAGGCACACCTGTGACCCCAGTTTTCGCCCGGGGAACAGCCCCGGGGTAGGATGACCTGGCTCGTTAGGGATCGCTGGGCTGCCTGTCCGCGGGTCCCCGCCCGGCCCGGCGCCGCCCACTCACCTGCCCACGGTCCGCTGGGCCAGCTGCTTCACGTGGTTCACCTGCTGCTTCCTGACGGCGGCGGCGGCCCGCGGGGCTCCGGGCGGGCAGCTCAGGGCCGGTAAGGCTCGGCCACACCGCTACCCCGCCGAGGCGGCGGCGGCCCGCGG
>NC_043707.1:22544607-22546444 GCF_006229205.1 Suricata suricatta
GAAAGTCTCCGGTCCCAGCTCGAACTCACTCACAGGCATCCCCAAGACTGTCGATAAGGGGTCTGTGTGCATACCTCCGTTCTTGAAGATCGGAAAGCTGTGGCTTTTAATTCTTCTCAGTTTGATCATTGCGGGTGGACAGAGGTAACGGGGCTCCTTACTTCTTCGCCATCTTGCCACTCTCACCAGTGTACTTTTAAAATTCCATTTTTCTTAACCTTAGTTTGTGGCAGGATTCTCGCAAAGAGAGTTGTGAAACCGAAGCTTTTCTTTCCAGGAAGCAACTTTATTCCAGCCGGCATCGTTCAGTTGGGTTCGTATCCAAAGAAATGAGCCCCGAACATCACAAGGTGTGATTTTTAATATATTTTTTACTTCTTCGTCTCCCATATATGGTAACGCACAAATATGCAGTCTGATTAAAGTGGTCTCATGTTACAAGCTCCTGAGAGATGTTGTCATATATGTGAACATCAAGGTTACCTTGTGATGTTTTTTCTTTCCTTAGAGAGGGGACCCTATCACATTCCCCCCTTTGATGCTCAGACCCCTCTGTTTAGGGTCAAAGAGCATCATCTTGGTTTAGAAATTTATATTTTTATAACATCATTACATGAGTAGACATCTCTTTTTTAATTAAGGCCTCAATGAGACTGGAGGCAGACCATACAACCAGAGGAGCTAAGCAGGGTAAGATTAAGCATCCTCCTGAAATCAGGAGGATAAATTCCTATGAGACTTTTGAATCCCCCAAGAATTGAAAACCATCTTCCAAATAACTCTCCGGGGTTCCAACTGTTCCAGGTCTGGACTGGCACATGCGCAATCTTTCTCATTCAATCTGTGATCTCCTCTATGACTTTTTCTCATCATCTATCTGTAGACAGCAAGTTGTTCAGGTTAAAATTTCCAAAAACGCCTTTCTCAGAAGCATGCATGTAATCTAAGGCCAAGCAACGTTGATAGATGGCATTGTACATTTTGGTTTGCTGCTTGGCTCTGGCAGTTCCATTGGTTATAGTTTTTACAACCACTTGCAGTCTAATTGTGTGGTTTAGCACGTAAATGGGAGTGGAGTAGCCCCAATATCCATCCTCCACCCAGGTGGCAGGGCCATAATATTGGATTATACACTCAGGAAGCCATTTATTATATTTTTAGTTGTTAATTATAAGGCATGTTCCCCTCCCCCCCACCGTTGGTTGTTTTTGTTTTGTTTTTGTTTTTTTTTGAGTCTCCCTGTCTCCATTCACTTGAATTCCCAATTGTTTTTCTCTGGCAAGTGGGAGGAGGAAGAAAGATGGACGAAGTTTCCAGCACATATGACCCTGACCGGAGTGAGGGAAGTACAATACAGGCCGTCCTTTCACATATGTTACAGTCCACCTGAGACCTGCCATTTGATGGCTGTGTTGATATGGTCTCAGGCCTCTTGGAGATGAGAGAAGTTATACAAGGGGTGGGGATCCGGCTCAGGGTGATCCGGGGCCCCCCACCGTTGGATTTTCTGGGCAGCTGAGTTATAAAATCTTTGGCCGAGGCATGTTGGTGAGATGATGGTGAGCTTTTTCCCCACTGGGCAAGACAGTTTTGTTTTGTTTTTTTCAATAATTGAGCTTTTGAGAAGCCAAACCCCAATAGTAGAACTGGGGTATTTTGTTTTACTATAAGGTTTGTGGGGATCTAATTTTTTAAAGTCTCTCATAGCCATTGTTTTCCTATGCTGGTACCAAAGAAGTACCTTATCCACAAAAGGAAGGTGAGAGTTAACAGAAACCTCTCACCACATTTCTAGCCAACCAAGGCAGCCTCCGCCAATCCTATGGCAAAGAACAGA
>NC_043707.1:22546544-22549022 GCF_006229205.1 Suricata suricatta
CCCCCCATGGGTTCGTCACTCGGAGTTAAGTTGGCCAACTCAGAAGAGCCCTCAGTCTGGCAAAGTGATCCGGATCCAGTCAGCCTGCTTAAACTGACCCTCAAAAACACACTGGCCCTGGAGATCTCCAGCCCTGCTCCAGCCACACCCCGGAAGCTGGCTGGTTTACCCATGGCAGAAGCTTGAGGAATCGCCATTCTGATAAGATAGACTGTCCTTACCGTTTGCCATCAAATTGGCAGAGGTTACCCCAGAAAGCTGGGAAAACAGCTCAAGACGTTCCTGTTTGCACTCATTTTCCTCTTATGGATAGGATGTTCTGTTGGTATTAATTGCCTCTAATCGGGACCCCATTGTAAGAGCAAGGCCAGCAGTAGTTGATCATCAGGGAACAGTAGTCTGGGCCCAGGCGCTAGGGCGTGGGAGCTCAGCCCAAAAAGCTGAACTCATTGCCCTAACTCAGGCGGTAAGACTGGTGAAAGGAAAAACTCATCTATATGGACAGCCAGTATGCCTTCGCAGCAGCGTGTGTGCATGGGTCCCTATACAAAGAGGTGGGGCTCCGAACCCCGGCAGTAAAAGATGATGGTCTTAAAGTCTTCCTACAGCTATCTCGCCCCAAATGATGAGTCCATGATTTGACTCATATACCTAAAGCCAGTGGGGAATGTGGCACATGAATTTAGCCTCAGTCTTTCCATCTTGACCCAGAGTTTGCCTTCTAGGCCTGCACTCAGAGGGCTAGGTGACTATCCTCAGGTGCAAGGAAAAAAAAGCAAAGACAAGGGTTAATGTTTTTTGTCCTTGAGGTAATGGTGATTCCTTTGAAACTCCCCCAAACCCTAAGCCTTGCCTTCAAAATAAATGTTTTCCTGGGTGCCTGGGTGGCTCAGTAGATTAAGTGTCCAACTTCGGCTCAGGTCATGATCTCACAGTTCCTGAGTTCAAGCCCCGTGTCGGGCTCTGTGCTGACAGCTGGCTCAGAACCTGGAGCCTGTCTTAAGATTCTGTGTCTGCCTCTCTCTCTCTGTGTCAAAAATAAATAAGTTAAAAAAAAAAAAAGTGTTTTCCTAAGTCCCAGGATAAGGGGTGCTCTCTTGAATACTTTGTACTTTTTTACAATAACTATTCAATTCTGCTTCTGTACTGCCCACTTGCCTGTTTGCTCATTATCAAAGGCCCTAAGTCCTTGGACTCCAGGCCCCACATTTAGAGAGTTCTGTGTTAACTCTTTCCAGTTCTGACCCTTAATAAAGACTCCCTTTTTTCAGCTTCATTGGTCTCAGTTGGACTCCGTGTCTCCTGGCATAGCACACATCTCTCAAAAGTGTGCAGCCTAGCCGGGGTGGGAACTGAGGAACTATTCAACATGCAAGGACATGGAATTCTACTCACTCTTGACAGGACCCAGGGAAGGAATGGTGAAAACTCCAGGGCAGGGGCTCAGCTACCGACAGCACCTGGCCTGATGCTCATTGGGAGGCGAGGCTACGCCCAAGCCCATCTCTGTCTCTCTCTGCCTCTTTCCACTCTCTCAATTTAAAGAAAAAGGAAAGAAGAAAACCAAACCGTGGCATCGCTGCATGCAAAGATGAGAAATTGAGTAGCTCGTGACAAAAGAGACTGAAAGCAATGTATGGCTGCAGCCAGGGCTGGACCCAGGGGTTCCACTCTTCAGGTGGGCTGTGTCTCCAAGGAGAACCGCCGCCTGCGCCGCCCCCTCCCCCCCCCTCCCCTGATATTCCAACCTCTTCAGGTCAAGTCTCAGAGGGACAGAGAATACCTTTCACTGTGGCCAGAGCCCCAGGATTGACTCTGAAGGCATCTGATGGGGTTCAGTGCCTTTCCCTGGCTGTGGGAATGGAGTCCGCCCCACCCAAGCCCCAGGAGCCAAGAATGGGAGAGTGCTAAGGGCCCGGCTCCCCAAGAGAATTGGGATGTTCCTGCCAGCAGGAGGCAATGAGGGTGGGGTCTCTTGTCCTGCTCCAGTGAAAGAGTTTTCTTGAAAATCCCTGATGCAGAGAATCTGCAGAAGCAGTTGGTGGTTTGGGTGGGGGTGGAGGAAGGGACAGAGCAGGGTGAGGAACTTGAAGGGATTGGCTGTGAGGGAGCCGCGTCCAGGAGAAAAGGAATCTGAGGGACCGCCTAGCCGGGTGACTAGGTAGGTGAGGCTCTGGAAGGGAGTGTCCCTCTGGCTGTCGGGCTGGAGGCCCAAATGCTCTCCAGGATAGTAGCCTTTAGAGATGTCAGGGTTGCAAACTCCAAGCCTCAGGGAGCCAGGCTAATCAAGTAAGAACGGCTTAGAGCAGGACCCCCGCCCATCCCTGCGAGGACACGGCGTCCCACGCCCAGGTGTTGGTGGGTGGGTGTGTCAGCCGCCGGTGCCGGCCGACGACCACGCCCCCCGTGCTCGGCCCAGCGGGTCGGGCGGGAAGGCAAGGACGCAGGGCTCCACGAACTCTGCGGGGTGGCCGGGGG
>NC_043707.1:22549122-22554307 GCF_006229205.1 Suricata suricatta
TAGTAGAACTGGGGTATTTTGTTTTACTATAAGGTTTGTGGGGATCTAATTTTTTAAAGTCTCTCATAGCCATTGTTTTCCTATGCTGGTACCAAAGAAGTACCTTATCCACAAAAGGAAGGTGAGAGTTAACAGAAACCTCTCACCACATTTCTAGCCAACCAAGGCAGCCTCCGCCAATCCTATGGCAAAGAACAGAGGAAGAATCACAATAATAGTGAGAAACGAGGCATGACAGTGCATCACAGTGAGGAAACATATAGAACATAAGAGCAGTCTTTTGTTTCACTGGACCGTCGATTCCTCAAGCTTCTGCGTGCGTAGATCAGTCAGCTTCCGGAGTGACTAACGTAGGGCTTCGGTCTCCTGGAGCCTCTGAAGACGGTTTCTTCCACACGGTCAGCTCAGCTCGCACGGCGTTGATGGATCGGGAATGCACTCCCAGTTGTGAGATGCCGGCTTCACTCTGCTGTAGTGAATCCGGGGACCCACTTTGGCTACCTTTACTGCAGTAGGGGTGGATAAAATGACAGTGAATGCACCCCTCCAGAGGGATTTTAGGGGTTGGACATTTCATTCCTTTATTCATATCCCAACTCTGTGTTTAAAGAGGTGAGCATCTGTTGTCAGATTTACAGGTAATCGTTCTCTGAGCCAGTGGTGAAAGGTGGTTCGGGTGAAGTCAAGGACCTGCATCTGTTGTTTTAGGGCAAGATTGTCTATCTCATTTAGATCCCCCCTTATGCCTCCGATAAAGGGGGAGAGGGTGCCCATAAAGGACTTCTTAAGGGGAGAACCCCATCTGCGTCTTTAGCCTCCTGCTTGCAGCTGCGGTCTGCCTCCCTGAAGGTCCCTTATCTCTCCCTGCCTAACGTACCCCTCTCCCTATTTACTTTTCCCCTGGAACAGGGCCTGTGACTGCTGTTGGGGAACAGGGACGATGACCGTTCTGGCTTCTTCAAGCTGATAAGGGGCAGTGTAGGGGTCCAGCAGTTAGAGTCTCCCCACGGGTTAGTCGAGAGGCCCACAGTATGGTTTTCCAGGACGGCTGGCAGGCATGAGGCACCATAAACATTAACAGACACAAAGAGAAAAACACCAAGATTATACTGACCAACAGGATGGCATCTTAAAATAATGTCTATAGTTCCCAAACCTGTCATATAATCTAGGAGAGACCCGGACCTTGTAAACATCATGGCAGGCACTCTCTCGTTACCCAGCTAATGCAGAAGCAGGAGCAGTAAGTAATCAATGGTGGCTCTGTTCTCAAGAGTTCGGCCCTAACTTAATAAAAAAAATTTTTTAGGGCATCTAATGCTTGTGAGGTATTATTTAGAGTTTTCCTGAGTAATAAGCTTTATTTTGATATGTGAAACTTTTTCAAGAGCCAGAAGTTCTACTAGAGAAAGAGTCAAGGCAGCCATTTACCATTATTAATTTGTAATTTTTAGGTGAGCCAAACCTGAGTATTATTTTATAAAGCAGAATTTTTATTACTTTTTGTGCCTTTTCTGTCTTGTAGGGTCTTCTGTCTACTCAATTAGTAAAAGTATTAACCCATACAAACAGATGTTGGCTTTTTTTTTTTTTTTGACCTTGGCAACTGAGTGAGACCTAATTGTTAGTCTTCTGCAGTTCCCTGATCATCTGGGAGAGCAAGTTTGTGGTTGAAAGGATTGCTTTTAAGACACACTTTACAGCATGATACCACCTGCTGAACTGTCCTTGACAGTTTATTTTTCTTCCAGCAAATATCCTTGAGCCATTTGATAAGTTTTGTCCCTCCCTAAATGAAAGGTCTGATGCTGTGTTTTAATAATTTTTTAGCTCTGTGAGCTTGGTAATAGTAATTGCTCTGCTCTGTTTTAACCATTCCAAGGGCTGGAGACCGTGTTTAGGAATCAGATCCCAGTTTATTTGTTTATTTATTTGGGGGGAGGGAAGAGTAGGTGGGATTGAGTCTCCTTTAATAACTGATATGGCAGCAAACTATTTTCCTGAACCCTGGTATCTATAGCCTACAATACCCAGTAACTTTCAAAAGCTCACATAATTGTTTATCTCTCCTGAGTTAGTAGAACCAGAGTCTCTAATTTAGTTAATGTCTCTCTCTAGCAAGAGAGTAAGGTTCTCTGGCATTATTAGGAAAGAATGAGAAAAAATTAGGTTTCCCCATATACATGCCAGGGGCCGAGAGAAAATTTTAGTTACAAGTTTTCCAGAGGTGCTCCTAATCGTCATGCTGCATTTGGATAGTTGGCCTGGAGTGGAAAGGAGGGCAGAAAAGGGAGCTCTGGTGTTAAGAATGATATCAACCAGTTCTTTTTAGAGTTACCTGAGGTTCTGGGTTTCTGGTAGACAGTTGGTTTAGGGGAGCCACCGTGAAGAGCCCCAGACCCTGGATAGTCCCTTCCAGGGACATGGGTTATCTGAGCCCTGACTGATGGAGGTCTCCGAGGGCACTCAGATCTCCAGTGATTGTTTCCATATCAGGGGCTTGGCTTGTGTGGTTTTCATTCGGTTGTCCCCTCTGAGGATGTTCTCATGTTAGTGCTCTGAATGGCCATATAAACAGCACTTGGTGCCAGGACCTCAGGAAGCCCAGTCTGGCATAGTACATAAGGCCACAACTAAGGTCTTAGATTTTTTTTTTTAAGCTTCCTTTTCTGTTTGTTTGTTATATACCCAATTGGCAGCTCATAAGAGCTCCTCCAGGGTCAAGGCCAAGGGCCAATTTTTGCATTTTCTCTGAATATCTAGGGCTGATTGAGTGACAAATCTGTCTTTTAAAATTATCTCAGCCTTAGAGGTGTCAAAGGAGATAGCCATATACTTAATGAGAGCCTCCCTCAACCTCTCCAGGAAGGCTATCAGGCTCTCATTTTGTGTTTGTAAAATAGTGGCTAATTTAGCATAATTTAAGGGCTACATTTTAGAGTTCCTTCATTTTTTTCTAAAACATCTTAGTCATTAAGAGTCTGATTTAACAAAAGCATGGTATCTTTCCAGATCAACTCAAAAATCATGGTGGGGGGGACTTGTAGGGAGAAGCACTGGGTGTTATATGGAAACCAATTTGACAATAAACTATTAAAAAAAACATATGTAATATTCTGAAAAGCCATTATATATTTATCCAATTAGAAAATTTACCTAAATCTCCTTTTATCAGTCTTAAACCCTATAACGTTTTTTTGTTTTGTTCTGTTTTGTTTCGTTTGACCTCTCTGTTTCCTGCCTGTGGGACCTTGTGGGTAGGACTGCAACCAAGCAAGATTTTCTTGGTTGTCGTAGGATGCACTAATTTTATTTTGGCCCAACAGTAACTTACATATTGATCACTGGTCCTTGAGGGAGGGGGTGACAGGGCCAAAGTCAAGGTCTTTTCCTCTGCCTTTTTCAACAATGCCCTCACAAATACGTTTCAGCCACATGGTATCCATTTTGGGCATACAATAGGCTAAGCTTAGTAAAACGGCTCCCATGTATCTTAGTAAAAGCCCTTATATATCATCCATCCCTGATATGGTAGAGGCGTCCATTCCTCCAGTAAACAAGAACAACACAAATGCGGAGGACTTGGAGGTTGGCAAATCAAGAGTATTGCCATCATTTCCCCAGCCCTTGGATCAAAGGAGGAGGAATTTTAATCTTAATCCTATGTACTTTTAAAATCCATTTATTTTAACCCCTAGTCCATCCTGACCATATATAAAATTTCTTTTTAAAGATTATCCTTCCCAAACCTTCTAAAACTTTTCTTTTGCATTTAGGTTTTGTCCCAAACCACTTTTTTCCAAGTAACAAATCTCATTTAGGACAAAATCACTTTCTTTTACCTTTAACAAAAATATATTTCCATTCCTTATATCTTTTTTTTTTTTTTTACATAGCTCCCATTTTCCTACATACAGGGTTGCTTTCCCTGTTTCCAACAGACTTAAGTACACTTAGCAGAATTTTAACTGCTAGAAACCTTAGTCTCAATTGAGGACTTAGTAACCAATTGAGAGGTGTTTACACCAGAATTTTTTAGACGGTAAATTCATGAACAAATTAAACACAAAGCATGTTTTTCAACAGTTCCAAATAGCCTTACTTTTTTTGTGTGTAACAAGTCAGAAGTACAAACCTTCATCTAGTAATTAGTGCTTTCGCTTTTTGTCTTGTTAGATAGCCAATGAATTCAATCTCAATTTCTCATGCAAGCAAAACTTTACCGTTTTAGGTTACCAAGGACCTTGAAAGCTATCTTCACAATTACCCATGTAAACAATGAGACAGACAAAATTAACCATCACTTTACATCATCCTTTTGTTAACAAACTAGAAGAAAGAGAACATGAACTTATTTGACCTTCAGCAAATCTAGATGGAATACGCGTTTGCTTCTAGGTTTTTTTTAATGTTGATATTGTATATCTCAAACCAACAAACTTAAATTAACTTAAACACTGAATAGCTTTTACCTGAGTCCATATAAGACACTTTGTTCCCCATGGTTAATTTTGATCTGGAAAGTTAGTGGGGAAATCTGACTTGGGTGATCTTCACTCCTCAACATCTAGGGTAGGAGGAGGAACTGATGGTGCCTGAGGCATTGGGGAGTCAGTTCTGCAGGCCGCCCCCCTCAGCCCTTCCCCAGGTGGTGCAGAAAAGGAGTGGAGGAAGGGAGGGCAAAAGAGGAGAGGTGCCAGCACAAAGCAGAGGAAGAGAATTCCCAGTTTTAAAATCTTGTCAGCTCAGAGTAAGGAGCAGACTTCAGGTTTATTTTTATTTTTGTTTATTTTATTTTATTTTACCAGTAGAATTAGGTGGTCCATGTTAGTCTGGAGAAGACAGGGAATTTCCCCAAAACAAAGGGAGTTTTGGCAGCTGCTTGGGAATATTCCTTAAAGTCCCCATCCCAAAGTAGACTAACCACAGTTGGCTCCAATTATAGCCATTAACCTGGGAAATGAATGAGAGAGGCCCTCACAGCTACTAGGCAGAGGAACAGAGAGAGTTATTATCCCCTTTAGTCTGATTTTATCTCAGCCAGACAAATAAGGTCCCCTTCTCGAGATTCCTCGCCATATCGGCTGGGTTTGCAGAGCCCTTTCCAATTTAGGCACTAATTCTTCCAGTGTCCCTATTTTTTGCATTCAAGGGGGAAGGACTTGGGTAGTCTCTAACCAGGAGT
>NC_043707.1:22554407-22560262 GCF_006229205.1 Suricata suricatta
GAACAAGGGCTGAGTAGGGTTTTTATGGGGTTTGGGAAGGGGGCGTTGCAAGAAATTGTGACATCCAATCATTATTATATAACAGCATTGGCAGTAACTCTAACCATACACATTGTCCAGGGTGTTCGTTACTTTTGGCGGGACCAAATTACAACATTTAGGGTATCTTTGAAATCAACCAATTACAGAGTGAGTTCAGGGTCTTGTTTGGTGACTATCGGGTTAACTTTAACATTAGGTAACAGGGTCCTATCTAAAGTTCCCAGCTGCAGGTCTCACCCCCAGGAATGTGGGGAGAGGTGGCTGGGCTTTCCTGATTGGATACCGCAAAGAGGTCTCTTTTGCCCCCGGTAATGTATAACTGCCTAATGGTTCCGGAGGGACTGACCTTAGGCCTTCCAGCTCAGAGGGGAAACTTAAAGCCTGTCATGGCGTCTGTTTGGTTCAGACTCATGTTCTTACACTGTAACTTAAAGAGCGAGTCTACATTTTAGAACAAGAAAACTCATTGGGTGAAGGAAAGGAAGCACTTCAAGAGGCACTTGTGAAAGTCAGCAGTGAGCGGCAAGTCATTGAACGTACTGCTCCAGAAGACGTGAATTTGGATTCAGAGGTACATCATTTCAGATGCGACATGGAGGCCGATGGGCAAAAATTCAATCCGGCTATGACTGAGAAGGAACTCCCAACAGCAGAGTTGCAGGAGTTCGACACACAAAAACAAACTACACAGCCCATGGTTTTGATGAAAGGTCAACTATCAAAACAACAAAAGGAAGGCGACAGCATCAAGAGTAAAGTAGAATGAGATCTCAGTGATGACAAGAGAGCTTGTCCATTTGAAGATGAGCAAATAGATGTAAGTAAAGCGTTAGATGTGCAAAACGAAGAATCAATTCAACATAAACTGGCTGTTAAGGACTTGCATCAGTCAGCTCAGTCACCAATATATTATTTAAACATCCAGAAGGAGAACGTTGAACTTCAGGAACATATTCAACAAAACGAGAAAGAATGTTCTGGAGTTGAGAAGGTGCTAGCACAGTCTCTTCATCAAGACTCTAACAGTAACATTCATCAAGACTTACTTAAAGAGAGGGAAACTGAGCTTCCAAAGTTGTAGCAAAACCATTCAGAAATGGAACAGCTGAATGACAATTTAAAGAAAGTTGCTTCTGATCTCACAGCGGAAAAAGAAAAGTTGGTTTTGGTGTTTGAAGATGTAAGACATCAGTTGAAAGAAACTACTGCATGTAACCATAAGAATTCTATAGGACATAAAATTGTTGCGAGGGCTTTCAAAACAGGAAAACAAAAATCCAAAGCAAAATTGTGCCAGGCTGAAAAGAAGCTATTGGAAGAAACAGGTATGCACACGCTAGTAATGAACTAACAAACACATATCACTAGGATAAGTCCACCTCCCAGTTGGACCATGAGGGTTTAATGAAACTCAGTCAGGAGAGATGATGAAATATTACAACCCAAAAAGAGTGCTGAGCAGATGAATACCAACCATAGAGAAACTACGGAAATTCTGTCCTCTGCTTTGGAGGCACAAAAGAAATTGAACACAACCGATGAAAGAGAAAGAAATTCGTTTTGAAAACCTGAAAGAAAAGTTACAGAGTTCCTGCAGGAAGTAGAGAGGCACGCCCAAGTCTTAAGAGAGAAGGAAATTTTTACAGCAAACCATGGAGAAGCAAAAGGTAAGTCTTGCAACCGTGAAAGAAAACGAGCACCTGCGGGGCGCACTGGAGCGCCTGAGCAGAGAGAGCCCGGCTGCCCCTCAGATGCGAGACAGGATCACAGACCTCGAGTGGGAGGTGCGTCAGCTGAATGCAGAGAGAGGGAAACTGGACGAAGGAGTCTCACGACAAAGGTGGTCACGGAAGACCAACGCCAGGGGAGGCTGCGACCGCTTCGTTGTCTGCGAGAGCAGGATGGGAGCTGGACCACCTCACAGACCAGCAAATGAACAGGAAACACGCTCAGCTCCTTTCAGCGAAAGATGAGGAGGTTAACAGTTTGCAAAAACACAATAGAACAAATGAAGACAAATAGAAGAAAACCCAGCGAATTCCAACGGTGCATTCTGAGGTTTTTCAAGTAACAACGATTCATTGTCTTCCTTTAGAAACACGCAAGTGAAAAGCATGATTTAGCTAAAGTCAAAACTGAAAGATAAGTAACAAGAATAAAATAAAAAGAACCAGGGGCTAAAAATAAATAAAAATAAAAAATAAAAAAGATAAATAAATAGGAAGGAATTTGAGATTACCACGCTAACTAAAGAGAGCATCTGATTAACTGAACAGATTGACCAGCTGTCCAAAGATGAGACTGGTAAACTAACTCAGATTATCCAGCAGAAAGATTTGGAGATACTGGGTCGCCGCAGCAGGACATCTATGGCTTCCTGAATGTGGAAGACCTTGAACAGCAATTCCAAGATATGCTTTGGAAAGGGAACAAGTATTAGTTGTCTTCCAGAAGACTAGGGAGAAAACTATCTGAAAGAGTATCACAAAGTGACAGATATAATTGTTGCCAAAGAAGCGTGTATTTCACGAAGCTGCAAAATGAACATATAAATTGTTCACTAGGATTGAAACGAGTGATCAGGATATGTTTAGAGAAATGATTCAGAATTTGACACATGCTTTTCAAGAAAAAGACACTGAAGTGGATGCCTTAAGGCAGAAATGCCACGCTTTCTTGACATGGTGTTAATATCGATCAGTTCAACTAGCTTCTAAAGGAACAGGACAAATTAGAGCAACAGATTAAGATAATGGAAGAGTGGAAACAGCACATGGTGACTTCCTGCCTCCAAAGTTCCTTCTCACCCACTTCACAGGTGAAATTCTCATTCAGAGGAAGCAATTCGTCACTTCTTCGCTTTGAGTTGGAGATCTTTTTCCCGAATTAAGTTTTAGAAAATGGCTTGCTCTTCCTTGAACTGCTTCGTCTCTGAATCAGGGTGTTCATGTTGTTTTCCTCCCAGTTCTGAGGTGGCAGCAGTCCAACAAAAACAACCTCTGTTATCATCCTGGAGAGTTCTAATTGTTGCATCTTTTCCTGCATTGAATTTCTAGGCTCTTCTACCTCTTCGTGGAGCAATCGAGAAGACATTCTGTACATCAGATTTCATTGCCTTAAGACAGCCTGCTAACATGAACACCTGAATTCAAAGATGCAGATTTTTGAGAGTGAGAATGATGAAGGGGCAGAGAAAGAGGGAGACAGAAGGAGAGAGGGAGTGAGGGAGGGAGACAGAGGACCTAAAGCAGGCTCTGCACTTAACAGCAGAGAACCTGAGGTAGGGCTCCAAATCATGAGGTGAGAGGCCATGAGGTTGGTGATCACAGCCACAAGATCACAACCTGAGCCAAAGTCAGATGCTTCACCAACGGAACCACCCAGGCGCCCCTGACACACACCTATTTTTTTTAATTTTATTATTAAAAAAAAGTTTTTTCCATGTATTCAGTTTTGAGAGACAGAGAGACAGTGTGAATGGGGGAGAGGCAGAGAGAGAGGGAGGCACAGAATTGGAAGCAGGGAGCAGGCGCCAGGCTCCGAACTGTCAGCACAGAGCCCGACGTGGGGTTCCAAGAACTCACAAACCCGTGAGATCATGACCTGAGCCTAAGTCAGCTGCTTCGCCGACTGAACCTCCCAGGTGCCCCTCTTCTTATGACGTCTCATATTTCTTTGAAGTAGGCTCCCTGCCCAACGTGGGGCTTGACCCCACGACCCCAAGTTCAGCAGGCACATGCTCCACTGACTGAGCCAGCCTGGCGCCCACCCTCACAAATACCTTCATTCCTTCCCTCCCTTTCTGGTCCCACTGCCCTGCTTCGCCCCCTCCTGTCTCTTGCGTGGACCAGGGCAGCAGATTCCCTACTGATCTTGCTGGTTCCGCCCTTGGCCTCCCTTGAACTCGACCTCCACACTGCTGTCAGGGTGAACCGATATGAAGATCTGATGTTATTTCCTTGATGTGATTATTTTAGGGTTCTCCCATTGTCTGGAGTTTGAACTTTCACAGACGATCCAGGACTTTGCCTCTGCAGCCTTCCTTCCCGCTCACCACTCACAGGAGGGCCGCCCTCCAGCCACTATGAATTCCTACAAAACCCAGAGTATTATCCGAATGACTTCAAGTCCATGAACCTCATCAGGGGAGGGTCAGGCCTTGAAACAGGTATATACTGGAAAGATTTTATTTTCCTCCTCTTCACCCGTTGGTGAGGCAAGTGATTCCCCCCTAAAGATAAGGGACGCCCAGATGCTAAACAGATGAGTTTGACCGTAATTTATGAAGCACATACACTCATCCCAGGGGAGGAGGACGCCACACACCGTGCAGGGCCACAGGGGGGTTGAGTTTGGGAACAAAATGAATAAGGGCTTGTGAGGCAAGGAGCCTTGTAGTAGTAAGATGATAAATGTGAGCCCTGGTTCCTTCAGGAGGGTCTGGCTGGCTTGCTGGGTCATTCCCAAGGCTGGCAGGGAACTGGAGCCTAGCAAGTTGCCTGGTCCCTGTGACAAGGGGGTTGATTGGCTCGAGGACCTTCTCTGTGGGAGCAGAGGGGGAAGGGAACCTGCACTGAGGCCATTGGAGGCCCCCTGATTTCACCAGATGTCAAGGCAACCCTTCGTATTGAATCTTAGTCCCAGACCTTACAGCACAACCGATTCTAATGTCTTGACATCAGTTTAAACCTGGGCCTGAGACTTTTCAGGAGTAGGACAGGTGCTTCTTTAGGAAGCGAAGTTGGCACCTGACCAGGAGGGAGGGGTGGCCATCAAAAACAAGACATAGGATCTCTGACTGATGGTCAGGCCGTTGCTCCCAAGGGAATTCCCCAGGTAGCCCAGGGTATAAGGACGGGGTGACGTCCTCCAGCACCGCGGGATCTGGCAATGGGCCATTGACAGAAGAGGCCACCCCCACCTGCAGGTAGGATAGGCCAGACTTTGGCTTCATCCTGTAGCAGGAAGGCCTTGGGAAGCTTATGAAGCTCGTGGGGACACTGCTTCCATGATTCACGGAATAAGATGCAGCTGGATGGAAGGCTCTCAGAGCCTGTGAGAGACTCTATTTCCAGAAGAGCCCAGTGTGTGGCCAACAAATTGCTGCTCTACTGGTATATTTCAGAGCCCCAAGGGGGGCAGTTTCTTGCATAGGGAGCCCATGGACAATTTAGAGATACCATGGGTGGTCCAGGGACTCCAGGAAGCAGGAGGGGAGGTTGCTAAAAGAGAACCTTTTCACTGAGGACACTACCAGGTCACTTTAGCTTGGAAAGGTTCTAGAGCCTTTTGTTGGGTGGAGGTCCACTCAACTCAGTGTGGGATGATTTATGAGTAACAGCATAAATGGGCTTAAGTAAAATTTGTAAACAAGGGATCCATTGCTTCTGGAACCCTAAAAATACCGAAAGATGTTGGACTAGGATGTCCTTAACAAATGTGTCAAACAAATGTCCTCACAGTAGGATGTCATAAATGTGATGTCCCACCTGTGCTCCTGAGGCAAGATGGGGACAGTGTAGATCCTGCCCGCAAAGACTGCATGTGATAGCAGGAGGGTCTGGAGGCCCTGTGCACTAAAAGGTAAAACATGTCCCCTTCAAGGTCAAGGGAAAACTTGCTGAGAGGACAGTGAAATAGACACTGAACAGAACCTATTAGCCAAATCTGTAATAGCAAAATATTCACCATCGTTAAATTTGTTGGGATCCCAGGTGTTTGAAGGCACCAGAGTTTCTACTAATTTTTTCTATGAGAGAGTGTGAGGTTGGGGGAAGGGGCAGAGGGAGAGAGAGAGAATCTTAAGCAGGCTC
>NC_043707.1:22560362-22567460 GCF_006229205.1 Suricata suricatta
CTCATGACGTTGTTCATGACCACCCCAGTGGAGTCTCACATTTGGAGGCACCACACAGCCTGATCTGGCTAAGCTTGCCATTTACACTTGCCATTCCACTCCTCGGTCATAAAGGTCTAGCTCCTTAACCAGGAGCTTAAATGAAATGGACTGGCCTGGACTGCAGGAACCCCAGGGGTGGCCCTCAGTGAAAAACTGACAAAGTCCTGAGTCACAAGGTTTTTCTGAATCCAAGGCTCAGCAAAGAACACTCTTGGCTTGTCAAACAACACAGGTGTGTCAGTCTATCTGCCTCCACCTTCTTCCGGTTACCCTCAGCCTCACCTTCCACACCTTTGGGATAAACACCTGGTACTACTTACGACCGACACTTTCTACTTACTGACACCCCTGGAATGTGTGCACTGCCACACTGGGAGACTACTCTTATCCAGTGGTTTGCATGCCCCTCTCAGCAGAGGCCCTCTCAAAGACACTGGTGTATTCCATCTCATCACAAGTCCCCCTGGCAGCCTTCCTACCCTCAGCCTTCTCTCCTGTCATTTC
Source organism: Suricata suricatta (assembly GCF_006229205.1). Taxonomy (NCBI): domain Eukaryota; kingdom Metazoa; phylum Chordata; class Mammalia; order Carnivora; family Herpestidae; genus Suricata; species Suricata suricatta. Next base: position 22,560,909 of record NC_043707.1, read on the forward strand.
CACCTTGGGTGTCAATGAGCTCTTCTCCCTCCATTGAACACTAAGCAAGCTTTCGATAGATGATTTTGCCCTAAGATATGTGCACTGAGTTTCTGTTGTTTTGCTTGTGTGTGTGTGTGTGTGTGTGTGTGTGTGTGTGTGATCCAACGTTCTTAAAGTTTGAGGAGATCCATTCAGTGCACCTTACAGATAGAGAAATGGAACATACAACACTCTTTATTAATCTAGAAAACATTTTATAGTAAGTCCAGTAAAAATATATATCATGGACATCCTCAATATGCAGAATTATGAAACACATGTGAAACACCCCAACTTGAGAAATTAGCGATGTGCCTAAGCAAACCTTCCCTTCCACTGTTCTACCTTCTCCCTACAGGTCACAAATGTCGTGATTCCTGTCTCCCTCCCCTACCCAATTCCTTTATTTTTCTGTTGAGTATCCTATCATATTTGTGCATATCTCTACACATCACTTTTGCTTGGTTTGGACTTTATAAAAAGGTTACATTCCCGTCTTTCACAGAATATTATGTTCTTAAATTCAGCCATTGACGCTTCTAACCGGCAGCCATGCTGCATCCACACTGCCACCTAGTTTCCCATTGTACCAGTTTCCCACACATTCCTTCCTCCACATTTGACAGGCGATTATAATGTGCGCAAGGCCCTTACTTAGCACAGCTCCTGGCGCAGAGTCAGCACTCGGTGAACACCTGTTCAATTGTCGACTGAGACAGAGCCCTGACCAACTGCAACGCGAACACTTGTTTCCTTCCGCTGGATTCTGTGCCCTTCGCCCCAGTGCTGAGCATCCTGCTAGGTCTCCTGCCCTGTGTGAACTACAGTTATAAAATTTTGTGGCCAGCAGTAAGAAACCCAAGAAATGGGGTACCTAGGTGACTGAGTTGCTTAAGCAACCACCTCTTGATATCAGCTGGGATCATGTTTTCACAGCGGTGAGATCAAGCCTAGCGTCAGGATCTGCGCTGGGCACATAGCTTCTTTTAAATTCCCTCTCTCTCCTTCCCATTTGTCTTCTCTGTCTCTCTCTCTCTTTCTCTCTCTCTCACACACACACACATACAAAATAAGAGAAATAAAAGCCCTAAGCCCTCCTAGAGCACCCAAGACCACAATTCCCCAAAAACATTGGGTGCTCTTGTTTTGTGTCAGTTTGCTTCCTTCCCCCCTCTCTTACTTCGGGGTGGCATTGGCGGGGCCAAGAGAGTTATCCAATGAGCCCTTCCACTGGCCAAGGGCAATGTGTCTCTGTCTGTTTTCACATCAGAATCATATGTATTGCTTTTGTAACATACTAATGCTTAATATCACAAAGTTTGAGAGAAGATAATTATATGCATAAAAACCTATAAATGCAGGGCACCTGGATGGCTTAGTTGGTTAAGCATCCAACTCTTGATTTCAGCTCAGGTCATGATCTCACGGTTGGTGAGATCAAACCCCGCTTCAGGCTCTGTGCAGACAGCTTGGGTTGAGGCCCAGTGATAGGATGTGTACAAAGGGTCCCAGGCCTTCTGGGGGAAACCCCCGGCCCCAAAGTTAGGGAAGCTAACTAAGTACAGTGGCCCTGGCTAAGGTCCCCACAGGAAACATCCCTCCTGCAGGGTGGAGAAGTCCAGGCTGATGGCAGCAACTCAGGGCCTTGGAGCGGTTCTGCCGGGTCCCGTCACTGTCACTGAGACTCTAAGACCCTGGGGACCAACTTAGCCCAGAAGTGGAGAACAAGAGCATGAGAGGCAAGAAGTGGAAACTTGAGGCTGGAGCCATTGGGCACCTCTGCTGCAGCTGGCATGGCCTGTCCCAGGGAGGACACCATCCCAGCAGTGAGCGGCAGGCCCTCGGCCTGCTGGAACCTGTGACCAGCTGCAGGGCCAGTGGACCGGCCGGGCCAGCCAGCCCCTCCCCCACCCAATCACCTGGCACTTGGAAGCAGGACAGCCCCATTTGAACTTCACAACATGACACCAAAGTTGCGGGTCCCCTTTTTATCGCCATGCAGCCCAACTGCTTCTCTTTCCTGCTCAGAGCCCTGCTGATCAATCTTAGTCTGTCTCAGATCACACATACAGACGTACGGACATAAATCCACTTCAGTTCTCGCCCATGGGGTTTGGTTTTGTTTTGTTTTCCTCTTTAAGCAAAGCCCTTTAAAAAGATTTTATTTTGTTACCTGTAACAGATCTTCACTCAGGGCTTCTGTTTTCTTAGGCTGTGGGGAAAAACATTAAAAGTTCAGAGTTAGAAATCCAGAAATGCAAAGCAACTCAGGAACTTTAATAATTAATATTCCATCCCTGTTGAAAACAAAACAGCCAGGGACACCTGGGTGGCTCAGTCTGTTGTGCGACTCTTGAGTTTCGGCTCAGGTGATGATCCAGGGTTGTGGGATCAAGTCCCGCGTCAGGCTCTGTGCTGAATGTGGAGCCTGCTTGGGATTCTCTCCCTCTCCCTCTGCCCCTCTCTCCCCCCACTCCCCACTCATGTGCTCTTGCTCTCTCTCTAAAATAAAAAATAAATTAAAACAAAACAGGCAGAAATGAATGATAATGGGGGGAAATCCCACCAATTTTACATCAGAGGGCTGCTTCAGCGAAACCGAAGAAAAAAACAAGCAAACAAAAGTGTGCAAAGAACGGCAGCCCCAAAGACGACCAGCGCCTCAAGGCCAGTGGTTCCCAAACTTGGGCGTGTACAGCATCACTGAGGGTGGGGAGGGTGCGGGTTTAAAATGCCAGTTTCCAGGCCTCACCTTATGCTAAAGCAGGTCTGAAGCAAGACCCTGCTTATTTAAGAGGCCACTTCCTCCCAGAATTCCATGGCCGAGACCCACAGCCCACCCCTGGAGAGAAGACTAATCTGGAGGTGCCTGGCTGGCTCAGTCTGTAGAGTGTGTGCCTCTAGATCTTGCGGTCATAAGTTCGAACCCCAAATTGGGCATGGAGCTTACTTTAAAAAAAGGAAAAAAAAAGACCACTGTAGCAAAACTGAAACTTCAGTTCCTAAAATGATCCTATCTGAGCTTCATAGCCTTACTGAAACAAGTTTGTCACAAATCCAGGAACGTTATTCAACAATACACACACTGGAATAGTTAGCAACAACTAAGTACTCCTTCCTATAGGCATCACATCTTTACTTTAAAAAAAAAAATATTTTCACAGCTTTCCCTTACTCATGCTCTCCAACTACCATTAACTACACAGACCTTTCCAGAAAGCTGGCTGGCGGCCAACAATCAGCAGAGCAGTACCCTGAGTAGCTCGAGCCTCAGTCGCCAGATCACAGTACTTTCTGAGGACTTCCCTGCAGTCCAAAGGACGGCCTCGCTGCCGTACATAATACCCAGAATAATGGTATCCCGGTGCCGTGCTGGGACTGCGGGTTCAAACAGGGATTTAGGCCAAGTCTTTTAACACCACTCCTGTCCAATTCCCACTGAAATGAACAAGGAAACTTCTTTTTATTATTCTTAAGTGTTTATTTATGTATTTTGAGAGAGAAAGAGAGAGAGAGAGAGAGAGAGAGAGAGAGAGAGAGAGAGAGAGAAACCCAAGCAGGCTCCATGCTGACAGCACAGAGCCCGATGCAGGGTTTGATCCCACAAACTGCAGGATTATGACCTGAGCCAAAATCCAGAACTGGATGCCCAATGGACTGAGCCACCCAGGTGCCCCTGAACAAGGAAACTTTTAAAGAAAAAAGAAAAGTCTGTTACAGTTCTGAACACTGGGGGAGTTGAGGAGAAGGGAAGACCATCAATGAACCAGAATTTTAAAGCCTTTTAATAAGATATATTGCAGAACGGAAGGCTGCGAATCGTGCCTATGAACGAATCTAATGCAAGAGAAAAAAAGCTGTTTGGCGGGAAAGTGGATGGGACCCCCTAGAATGACCTTAAAACACTGCTAAGCTCAGAGCAGCCCCAGCTAGCTGCATGAGGTACAGTGGTGCACGCGTCCAGCCTACATTTGGGCAGCAGCACGTCAGGTAAGAGCCGGCATTGCCACAGAGGATGCCAACACCAGGTGTCGCTGCAGTGCCCTACTTAAGTCAGAGATGCCAATGGGAATGGCTCACTCCCCAGTTTCTGCAGGAAACCAGAACTCTGACCTAACTCAGATACCCCCCTGGTCCACAGGAGCAGGGCCTGGAGATGGGGCCAAGGCCCCAGCTTTCAGATGAGGCCAACTTTCAACTCTTTGAACAAGCCCTGCAAGCAGCAAGCCAAAATATGCCATCCCAGCCCCTGCTTGGCATACATGGTGCCAGGCATTGCTGAAGAGCCAAACGTAAGTAGTCATGCCAGTCAGGGAAGTGGAGCGGAGCCCCAGCTGACCAGCAGCTCAAGCAACCAGCTTCAGAAAGAACCCTGACTGATGGTCAGCCTAGGGGACCGCCGCAGCTTCCCCAGGACTCCTGTTCACCAAGAGCCTTGTCCTTCCTCTCGCAAAATACCACGACTAGGTTGTGTAACTTCGCCTCATCTTCTCTGGCCAGGGCCCTGTGTGCCTCAGACGGAACTCTGAAATCTCTTCCTTCTGTAAGGAGAAGTACACACAGAGGAAAGTCCCCAAGGCTATTAAAACATTCAAAAGAAGAGATTCAAAAGCTCAAATGAAGAGATTCAGAGTACCTAAGTCCTTTTATGAAACAAAATTATTTTAAAAATATAACAGAAGAGAAAAACTTAATTTTAAAACCCTAATGTGGACCATTAGCAGGTAGCTGGTAGTAGCTCAGTGGTGTAGGAAAACCAGCTGTGTATAACTTGTTTGTGACCTCACACCAGTCACTTGGAGTGAAAAATCACATACAACACAAACAAATGCAAACAATACAAATTGGGACTTTCTTTGCGGGGGGGGGGGGAGGGCGGCTGGCAAACACGGTCAAAGCACTGCAACAGCCACAAAAAAAAAAAAAAGCAAATGTAAACACAAAGCAAGTATTAACTTTGGGAGAAACAAAAAGTCCATCAGAAAGAATCATAGTACATTACTATGCTTAGCTGCAAATAATTGATTGGATATAATAATGTAAATATCCAAGAGTAATATATCCAAAACTTGTACTCTAACTGCAGTGGAAGGAGAAGGGAGCAGAAGCAAAGAGAGAAGTCACACAAGAGGACTAAACCCGCATTTTCCATGATAGGAAGCCGATAAGTAATAATTAAAACGTGGTAACTTGAAGGACAGCAGTTTATGTATTATCTGTAAATGTAGACACAGTAAATGCCAACATAAACAGACATTTGAAAACAGCTGCCTCTGGGGTTGGGGAATCTTAACTGGGGGAGTGAATACTACAGAGAATCCACTGTGATAAGCCTTTTCCTATTATATTTGATTTTTTTAGACTACATGTATAGTTCGTTTCAAATTTTAAAAAACAGTATGTTAGTTACATTTTTTAGCCACATGCTTGATACGGTTTCGAGTGATGCATAACTTCAAGGGAAGCATAACCAACTTAAAACAATGGGTCCAACTGCCAATCTGCACAAAAGGATACGAGAACACATACCTCAGTGTCCAAAACACAAAGCAAATCAATATATTTATTGTCCTTCTTTTCAGATTAACAACTGAACCTTTTGCTTTAAATTTAGAGGTACTTTACCTAAAAGGTATCAGGAGACTGAAATATAGGAGTAACATATAAAAATGTTAACATAGTGCTTAAAAATAAGTTTATGCTGTCTCCTGCCTTCATGCACACTTTACATGGACGCTCTTCCGGATGCCTGATGCAGGGCTCGCACTCACAGCCTGAACCATGAGATCACGACTGAGCCAAAATCAAGAGCTGGACACTCAACTGACTGGGCCACCCCAGTGTCCCTGAGACGTGATTTTTGATCAGATTTTAAAAATTCATCAATTAAGCAAAGAGGGAGAGCAATATCCTAAGCCTATCAAGGCACCTAGAGACAAAGCGAGCCAATGATTAAAAACTATACTTGCTAAATCAGACTGCTGTCAATCAGACATTTTGCTGCACAGACCTCCACTTTTTGTATATGGGTCTTTTTTCTGCTGTGTCAGAGCCTCCTTTGTGTCCCGTGCTCTGTGCTTGAAAACACACTTGAGTGTTTCCTGTCTGTAACTGGGAAAACAATACAAAGCAGGAAAGCACTTCCGGCTCACCATTTTACTCTGGGGGTTGTTGTTTCCTCTGCCAGCCACTGTGCAGTCTCACTAGTCATTCAAACAAGGCGTACATCGGGCAGGATTTTTAAATATATTACTTTTTTCCTTGTAATCTCCAAAGCCTAAAAGCAGCAGGGCTGTGCAGGCCTTGATATCCTCCCCTTTTCCCCTGACTGGTCGTGGTAACATCCAGCCTTCAGTCGTGCCTGACGGGAGTCTGACTCTTACTGGGCCAGGAGAAAATGGAAATGCCCCCAGTCTGAAGTGGTTCAACTCACCCAGAAAGACAGAGATGCTTAGACTAGGACACAGGGTCAAAGGAAAATCTCCAATTGGCCTGACAATTTCCAACCTAATCGTGGACTGATTTCTGGAG